>NC_090442.1:31328261-31637468 GCF_031143425.1 Pleurodeles waltl
GTACAGTGAGTGAGAGGCATTGCAAGGAATGAGTGGCAGGGCAGTGAGTGAGTGGCAGTGCAGGGAGTGAGTGGCAGTACAGTGAGTGAGAGGCAGTGCAGGGAGTGAGTGGCAGTGCAGGAAGTGAGTGGCAGTACAGTGAGTGAGTGGCAGTGCAGGGAGTGAGTGAGTGGCAGTGCAGGGATTGAGTGGCAGTACAGGAAGGGAGTGAGTGGCAGTGCAGGGATTGAGTGGCAGGGCAGTGAGTGAGAGGCAGTGCGGGAGTGAGAGGCAGGGGAGGGAGTGAGTGGCAGTACAGTGAGTGAGAGGCAGTGCAGGGATTGAGTGGCAGTTCAGGGAGTGAGTGGCAGTACAGTGAGAGGCAGTACAGGGAGTGAGTGGCAGTGCAGGGATTGAGCAGCAGTGCAGGGAGTGAGTGGCAGTGCAGTGAGAGGCAGTGCAGGGAGTGAGTTGCAGTACAGGAAGGGAGTGAGTGAGTGGCAGTGTAGGGATTGAGTGGCAGGGCAGTACAGTGAGAGGCAGAGCGGGGAGTGAGTGGCAGTGCGAGGAGTGAGTGGCAGTGCGGGGAGTGATAGGCAATGCAGGGAGTGAGTGGCAGTGCAGGGTGTGAGAGGCAGTACAGGGAGTGAGTTGCAGTACAGGAAGGGAGTGAGTGAGTGGCAGTGCAGGGATTGAGAGGCAGAGCGGGGAGTGAGTGGCAGTGCGGAGAGTGAGTGGCAGTGCGAGGAGTGAGTGGCAGTGCGGGGAGTGATAGTCAATGCAGGGAGTGAGTGGCAGTGCAGGGTTTGAGTTCAGAGTCAATCGTTTCACGAACAGCTATCTCAGTTTTTATACATATGCAGGCAGTATTCCCATTTTCATGAAAGAAATTAGGGATTGCGTCTCTTAAATGTTTCTGTAAATGCAGAATCCTGTAGCCAGGAGGGTTGTATCTTATAGGTGTATTTAGGAGTGTGGATTCTTCCCTCCTGTATGTGTAATTCGAGAGGTTAATGGTCTGACAGCATCCTGCCTCTGTAGGACATACATATTGTGTACATAAAGGAGTAACATAGTGGGATAAACAGAGCAGTACAAGCATCCATGGAGATCATGGGGGACAGAATAGGAATTCTTCTTCAAAGGAAGGGTTTTCAGTGGCAGTGCAGGAAGAGGTTAAGAGGCAGGGAATGAGTGACAGTGCAGGAAGGGAGTGAGTGAGAGGCAGTGCAAACAGTGAGTGCGAGACAGTGCAGGGAGTGAGTGGCAGTGCAGAAAGGGAATGAGTGAGAGGCAGGGAAAACAGTGAGTCAGTTGTACTGCAGGGCTGTGAGTGACAGTGCAAGAAGGAAGTGAGTGAGAGGCAGGGCAAACAGTGAGTCAGTGGAAGTGCAGGGAATGAGTGGCAGTGCAGGGAGTGAGTGAAAGGCAGTGCAGGGAGTGAGTGAAAGGCAGTGCAGGGAGTGAGTGAGAGGCAGTGCAGGGAGTGAGTGGCAGCGCTGGAAGGGAGTGAGTCAGTGGCAGTGCAGGGAGTGAGAGGCAGTGGAGTGTGTGAGTGAGAAGCAGTGTAGGAAGTGAGTGGCAGTACATTGAGTGAGAGGCAGTGCAGGGAGTAAGCGGCAGCGCAGGGATTGAGTGGCAGTTCAAGGAGTGAGTGGCAGTACAGTGAGAGGCAGTGCAGGGAGTGAGTGGCAGTGCAGGGGGTGAGTGGCAGTACACTGAGCGGCAGTGCAGGAAGTGAGTGGCAGTACAGTGAGTGAGAGTGCAGGGAGTGAGTGGCAGTACAGGAAGGGAGTGAGTGAGTGGCAGTGCAGGGATTGAGTAGCAGGGCAGTACAGTGAGAGGCAGAACGGGGAGTGAGTGGCAGCGCAGGGTGTGAGAGGCAGTGCAGGGAGTGAGTGGCAGTGCAGGGAGTGAGTGGCAGTGCAGTGAGAGGCAGTGCAGGGAGTGAGTGGCAGCACAGGAAGGGAGTGAGTGGCAGTGCAGGGATTGAGTGGCAGTAAAGGGAGTGAGTGGCAGTGCAAGGAGTCAGTGAGAGGCAGTGCAGGGTGTGAGTGGCAGGGCAGGGAATGAGTGGCAGGGCAGGGAATGAGTGGCAGTGCAGGGAGTGAGTGGCAGTAAAGGGAGTGAGTGGCAGTGCAGGGAGTCAGTGAGAGGCAGTGCAGGGTGTGAGTGGCAGGGCAGGGAATGAGTGAGTGGCAGTGCAGGGAGTGAGGGGCAGTAAAGGGAGTGAGTGGCAGGGCAGGGAATGAGTGGCAGTGCAGGGAGTGAGTGGCAGTAAAGGGAGTGAGTGGCAGTGCAGGGAGTCAGTGAGAGGCAGTGCAGGGTGTGAGTGGCATGGCAGGGAATGAGTGAGTGGCAGTGCAGGGAGTCAGTGAGAGGCAGTGCAGGGTGTGAGTGGCAGGGAATGAGTGAGTGGCAGTGCAGGGAGTGAGGGGCAGTAAAGGGAGTGAGTGGCAGGGCAGGGAATGAGTGGCAGTGCACGGAGTGAGTGGCAGTAAAGGGAGTGAGTGGCAGTGCAGGGAGTCAGTGAGAGGCAGTGCAGGGTGTGAGTGGCAGGGCAGGGAATGAGTGAGTGGCAGTGCAGGGAGTGAGTGTCAGGGCAGGGAGTGAGTGTCAGGGCAGGGAGTGAGTGGCAGGGCAGGGAATGAGTGGCAGGGCAGGGAGTGAGTGGCAGTGCAGGGAGTGAGAGGTAGTGCAGGGAGTGAGGGGCAGGGCAGGGAGTGAGGGGCAGGGAGTGAGGGGCAGCGCAGGGAATGAGTGGCAGTGCAGTGAGTGAGTGGCAGTAAAGGGAGTGAGTGGCAGTGCAGGGAGTCAGTGAGAGGCAGTGCAGGGTGTGAGAGGCAGTGCTGGGAGTGAGGGGCAGGCCAGGGAGTGAGTGAGAGGCAGTGCAGGGAGTTAAAGAGGGGCAGGGAGTGAGTGGCAGTCCTGCAAGGAAGGCACTGATTTCCTCTGGGAATGTTCCTGCTTCCTTGGTTTCTGGTTCAGTTTTTTATTTTGTATAAATAACAAATGTGGTCTTTTCTTGTTTTTTTATGCTTTTCATTTCTTGAGTTTTCTGCCTCTTCCTTATGGGGGCGCCTTATGTCTGGTCCTGGAGCTCTGGAGGGGGCTGATGTCTGGTGTTTGCGTCTCTGACCTTTTCCGTGTCCTGCGACTTGAGGCCCAAACAAGGGATCTTTTTCATCCTCTGACCACTGGGGCAGTCAGCGCATGTGCAAGAGAGTTGTGTCAGTCCACGTCCGGCAACTGAGGAAGTCTGCGCATGTGCGGGGAGCAGTCACCTCACGTTGGTGACGAGGGTAGTCTACGCATGTGCGAGAGAGTAGTGTTAATCAATTACAGCATGTTTGGGGCTGTCTGTGCACGTGCGAGAAATAGTGTGTCTACTTCCGGTGACTGGTGTGGTCTGCGCATGTGCGGAAAAGTAGGTGATAAGGTTGGATGGCAGAGTAAAGGTGTCACCTCCCGGGTCAGCGGCGGCAGTGTCAGCAGTAGCAGCGGCTGTTGACTGCACTTACGGCCTATCCTTCTGTGTTCAGCCTGTTGCAGGGGCGGAAGGACCCCCTGAGGGTCTGTGCGGTTATCTTCATCTTCAGACCCTCATAGATCCCCCCTGACACCCCAGAGCTGCACCTGCCCTACCCCCCCCCCCCCCCCCCCAGGAGGAGGAGAGAGCCTGGAAATGTCTGCACAGGTTTCTGCTCAGGTAGGAGATTGTCAGCACCTTCTGCTGTGTTTGTAGAAATAGACTGAATAATCCTGGAGGAAATCTCTGCCAGGAGCCGGGCTGAGCTGGGCTGTTCTATCCGGGGACCCCTGGGGGGCTTTCCTTCCGGGCCTGGGGGTGTTTGTGGTCATCATTTGTGTTAAAGAGGGGATCTGTGCACTGCATCTTACTGCACTGAGGGATCTGTACCCTACATCTTACTACATTGAGAGGAATATGTGCACAGTACTGCATCTTACTGCACTATGAGAATTCTGTGCACTGCATCTTACTGCACTATTAGGAATCTGTGTACGCTGCACTGCATCTTACTTCACCGTGAGGAATCTGTGCACTGCATCTTACTGCACTGATGAATCTGTGCACTGCATTTTTGGGCACTGTGAGGGATCTGTGCACTGCATTTTACTGCACTGTGAAGAATCTGTGCACTGTATCTTACTGCACTATGAGGAATCTGTGTATGCTGCACTGCATCTTACTTCACCGAGACGTATCTGTGCACTGCATCTTACTGGACTGAGGAATCTGTGCATGCTTCTTACGGCACTGTGAGGGATCTGTGCACTGCATCTTACTGCACTATGAGAGATCTGTGCACTGCACTGTGTCTTACTGTACTGTGAGGAATTTGTGAACTGCACTGCATCTTACTGCAGTGAGGAATCTATGAACTGCACTGCATTTTACTGCACTGTGAGGAATCTGCACTGCATCTTACTGCACTGTGAGGAATCTGTGCACTGCAATGCATCTTACTGCATTGTGAGGAATCTGTGCATGCTGCACTGCATCGTATTGCACTGTGAGGAATATGTGCACTGTACTGCGTCTTACTGCACTGTGAGGACTCTGTGCACTGTAACAGAATCTTACTGCTCTATTAGGAATCTGTGCATGCTGCAATGCATACAACCGCACTATGGGGAATCTGTGCACTTCATCTTACTTCACTGTGAGAAATCTGTGCACACTGCACTGCATCTTACTGCACTGAGATATATGTGCATGATGCACTACATCTTACTGCACTATGAGGAATATGTACACACTGCACTGCATCTTACTGCACTATGATGAATTTGTCCACTATACTGCATCTTACAGCACTATGAGAAGTTTGTGTGTACTGCACTGCATCTTACTGCACTGTGAGAAATATGTGCAGTACACTGCATCTTAATGTATTATAAAGGAATATGTGTCACTGCACTTCATCTTACTGTACTATGAGGAATCTGTGCACCGTACTGCATCTTACTGCACTGTGAGGAATCTGTGCTACTGCACTATGAGGAATCTGTGCATGCTGTACTGCATCTTACTACAGTGTGAGGATTCTGTGCACTGCATTGCATCTTACCGCACTATGAGGAATATGTGCACTGCACTGCACTGCATTTTACTGCACTGTGATGAATCTGTGCCACTGCATTGTATCTTTCTACACTGTGAGAAAGATGCACTGCAGGTTACAGCACTATGAGGAATCTGTGCACAACGCACTGTAGGAAAGTACCATCTTGCCTGGCATGTTACCCCCATTTTTCACTGTATATATGTTGTTTTAGTTGTATGTGTCACTGGGACCCTGTCATCCAGGGCCCCAGTGCTCATAAGTGTGCCTGAATGTGTTACCTGTGTAGTGACTAACTGTCTCACTGAGGCTCTGCTAATCAGAACCTCAGTGGTTATGCTCTCTCATTTCTTTCCAAATTGTCACTAACAGGCTAGTGACCAATTTACATTGGCTTACTGGAACACCCTTATAATTCCCTAGTATATGGTACTGAAGTACCCAGGGTATTGGGGTTCCAGGAGATCCCTATGGGCTGCAGCATTTCTTTTGCCACCCATAAGGAGCTCTGACAATTCTTACACAGGCCTGCCACTGCAGCCTGAGTGAAATAACGTCTACGTTATTTCACAGCCATTTTACACTGCACTTAAGTAACTTATAAGTCACCTATATGTCTAACCTTTACCTGGTAAAGGTTGGGTGCTAAGTTACTTAGTGTGTGGGCACCCTGGCACTAGCCAAGGTGCCCCCACATTGTTCAGGGCCAATTCCCCGGACTTTGTGAGTGCGGGGACACCATTACACGCGTGCACTACATATAGGTCACTACCTATATGTAGCTTCACAATGGTAACTCCGAATATGGCCATGTAATATGTCTATGATCATGGAATTGCCCCCTCTATACCATCCTGGCATAGTTGGCACAATCCCATGATCCCAGTGGTCTGTAGCACAGACCCTGGTACTGCCAAACTGCCTTTCCCGGGGTTTCACTGCAGCTGCTGCTGCTGCCAACCCCTCAGACAGGCATCTGCCCTCCTGGGGTCCAGCCAGGCCTGGCCCAGGATGGCAGAACAAAGGACTTCCTCTGAGAGAGGGTGTTACACCCTCTCCCTTTGGAAAATGGTGTGAAGGCAGGGGAGGAGTAGCCTCCCCCAGCCTCTGGAAATGCTTTCATAGGCACATTTGGTGCCCATTTCTGCATAAGCCAGTCTACACCGGTTCAGGGACCCCTTAGCCCTGCTCTGGTGCGAAACTGGACAAAGGAAAGGGGAGTGACCACTCCCCTGACCTGTACCTCCCCTGGGAGGTGCCCAGAGCTCCTCCAGTGTGCTCCAGACCTCTGCCATCTTGGAAACAGAGGTGCTGCTGGCACACTGGACTGCTCTGAGTGGCCAGTGCCACCAGGTGACTTCAGAGACTCCTCCTGATAGGCTCCTTCAGGTGTTGCTAGCCTATCCTCTCTCCTAGGTAGCCAAACCCTCTTTTCTGGCTATTTAGGGTCTCTGTCTCTTGGGATTCCTTAGATAATGAATGCAAGAGCTCATCCGAGTTCCTCTGCATCTCTCTCTTCACCTTCTGCCAAGGAATCGACTGCTGACAGCGCTGGAAGCCTGCAAAACTGCAACATAGTAGCAAAGACGACTACTGCAACTCTGTAACGCTGATCCTGCCGCCTTCTCGACTGTTTTCCTGGTGGTGCATGCTGTGGGGGTAGTCTGCCTCCTCTCTGCACTAGAAGCTCCGAAGAAATCTCCCGTGGGTCGACGGAATCGTCCCCCTGCAAACGCAGGCACCAAAGAACTGCATCACCGGTCCCCTGGGTCTCCTCTCAGCACGACGAGCGAGGTCCCTTGAATCCAGCAACTCTGTCCAAGTGACTCCCACAGTCCAGTGACTCTTCAGTCCAAGTTTGTTGGAGGTAAGTCCTTGCCTCCCCACGCCAGACTGCATTGCTGGGAACCGCAAATTTAGCAGCTACTCCGGCCTCCGTGCACTTCCGGCGGAAATCCTTTGTGCACAGTCCAGCCTGGGTCCACGGCACTCTAACCTGCATTGCACGACCTCCTAAGTTGTTCTCCGGCGACGTGGGACTCCTTTGTGCGACTTCGGGTGAGCACCGTTTCACGCATCCTTGTAGTGCCTGTTTCTGGCACTTCTCCGGGTGCTACCTGCTGCTGAGAGGGCTCCTTGTCTTGCTCGACGTCCCCTCTGTCTCCTGACGCAATTTGCGACATCCTGGTCCCTCCTGGGCCACAGCAGCATCCAAAAACGCTAATCGCATGATTTGCAGCTAGCAAGGCTTGTTGGCGGTCTTTCGGCGGGAAAACACTTCTGCACGACTTTCCACGGCGTGAGGGATCCGTCCTCCAAAGGGGAAGTCTCTAGCCCTGGTCGTTTCTGGAGAAACCTAAGCTTCTTCTGTCCAGTAGAAGCTTCTTTGCACCCACAGCTGGCATTTCCTGGGCATCTGCCCATCTCTGACTTGCTTGTGACTTTTGGACTTGGTCCCCTTGTTCCACAGGTACCCTCGACTGGAAATCCATTGTTGTTGCATTGCTGGTTTGTGTCTTTCCTGCAGAATTCCCCTATCACGACTTCTATGTCCTTAGGGGAACTTTAGTGCACTTTGCACTCACTTTTCAGGGTCGTGGGGTGGGCTATTTTTCTAACCCTTACTATTTTCTAATAATCCCAGCGACCCTCTACAAGGTCACATAGGTTTGGGGTCCATTCGTGGTTCGCATTCCACTTTTGGAGTATATGGTTTGTGTTGCCCCTATCCCTATGTTTCCCCATTGCATCCTATTGTAACTATACATTGTTTGCACTGTTTTCTAAGACTATACTGCATATTTTTGGTATTGTGTATATATATCTTGTGTATATTTCCTATCCTCTCACTGATTGTACACTCTGAGATACTTTGGCATATTGTCATAAAAATAAAGTACCTTTATTTTTAGTATAACTGTGTATTGTGTTTTCTTATGATATTGTGCAAGTGACACTAGTGGTACTGTAGGAGCTTCACTCGTCTCCTAGTTCAGCCGAAGCTGCTCTGCTAAGCTACCATTATCTATCAGCCTAAGCTGCTAGACACCCTATACACTAATAAGGGATAACTGGGCCTGGTGCAAGGTGCAAGTACCCCTTGGTACTCACTACAAGCCAGTCCAGCCTCCTACACCCACTGCATCCTGCTGCACTATTTATTAGAAACTTTGCATACTGCACTGCATCTTACTACACTATAAGAAGCTTGCACTACACTGCATCCTACTACACTATGAGGAGTCTGTTCCACTGCATTGCATCTTCACTGCACTATGAGAACTCTGTATGCACTGCACCACATCTTACTGCAGTATGAAGAATCTGTGCACACACTTCACCTTACTGCACTATGAGGACTCTATTTCCACTGCACTGATTTTTACTGTACTATGAGGGTTGTTTACAGAGACATGTATGCAGTGGTGTTTATTGCAGTATGTAGTATCCGTGCACACAAGCACTTGCTTAATCATTCATTTATCTGCTCTCTCATCCATTCTGAGTCATTGATCTATGAACTCTGAGTTTGCAAATGATCCATTCATCAATTTACTCATTCATCATTTCATGTAGTCAACCTTTCATCTATCCACTCACCCATTCATTCACATTGTCCACTTCTTCATTTGTCTATATTATCACTTAGGTGTGCATACATGCATCTATCGCTGCACTCACTCATCCATCCATTTAGTTACCCATTGACTTCTGAACGTAGTTACCCACTCACCCTTCTAAACACCCCCACACACAAGATTGCCAATAAACAAATACGCACTTTTGTTAATAAAAAAAGCACACTTAGATTTGTTACTTTATCATTTCTTTATCTTTCTTACAGCATGGTTCTGAAGGGGCTATTATAATTCCTGGAGGTAAGGTCCTCCTAGGAAATTCTGATACCATGGCGTTTTGTTTTTTGTCACCTCCCCATTCCTATCATTTCCCAGGCCCTCAGAAAGGAATCCATAGTTATTTGATCTTAGCATTGAGAAAGACGGCACACATTCCAATTGAACACACAGAGCTCATTCATACTATTGCAAATGCAGCAGACACAGAGGCTTCAGCCGGATGCTGCTCTCTAACAGTTTGTCTATGAAAGTCATTGATAAGTATAATACACGTGTACAGGGAACACATTGGGAATCTGACTCAATTGCCTAAAATGTTTCATCAGGTCACGTACATCTGACTGTTTCTGAATTCAGTTGATGTCACATGCTCTCACACAGGCACCATGAGCTCTGTGACGTGTGGCGTGTATTTAAACATACCAAGAATGTACTCACACTGCTAACCAGCCCATCTCCTTAATCAATTATATATAGTGAAGAAAGGTAATAAATCGACCATCAGTAAGTGGATGAAAGAAACAACTGCCTCGAAGCACAGACGGGTATCTAATAAACTCATAAGGATACATTGGCCCTCATTTTGACCCTGGCGGTGTTGCACCGCCAGGGCCAACGGGGGCGGGAGCACCGCCGACAGGCCGGCGGTGCACCCTTGGGCATTCCGACCGCGGCGGTAACACCGCGGTCGGACCGGGAAAACTGGCGGTCTCCCGCCAGTTTCCCGCTGCCCAAACGAATCCTCCAAGGCGGCGCAGCATGCTGCGCCGCCTTGGGGATTCTGACACCCCCTACCGCCATCCTGTTCCTGGCGGTTCGCCCGCCAGGAACAGGATGGCGGTAGGGGGTGTCGCGGGGCCCCTGGGGGCCCCTGCAGTGCCCATGCCAATGGCATGGGCACTGCAGGGGCCCCCGTAAGAGGGCCCCAAATAGTATTTCACTGTCTGCTTAGCAGACAGTGAAATACGCGACGGGTGCAACTGCACCCGTCGCACCTTCCCACTCCGCCGGCTCGATTCCGAGCCAGCGTCATCGTGGGAAGGGATTTTTCCCCTGGGCTGGCGGGCGGCCTTTTGGCGGCCGCCCGCCAGCCCAGGGGAAAAGTCAAAATACCCGCCGCGGTCTTGCGACCGCGGTACGGTATTTTGACGGCAGGACTGTGGCGGGCGGCCTCCGCCGCCCGCCAAGGTCCGAATGAGGGCCATTGTGTTGAATTGATCCAACATATCTAGACTCATTGCAAGAACACAGTGATAGCTCTTCCTCCTAAAGGCGACATTGAATAGAAATTGAACACTGCGTGACACTCTACACCTGGCCCATATCTTGTCATCATTAGGGTATTACCTTTCCACAGACGCAGACCCAGCTCCGGTGGTCGGCCCTTCTACATCACTCCTAATGCGTGCAGTTACGCATCAGAACCTCCTCACCACTACTAACTGACTCCTGTATATCACCCTCATGACTCAAGGACAAGTGATTGGGCTCCTGTCGGAATCATTCGCTCTAGGAATGAGATCCAGTCTGGGATGTCCCCTCTGTCTGTTGCTCTTTGCAGTAATAGAAGAAACTTTACCAAACTAGATAACAGTAGATGCACTGATAGAGCCCACAATGGGACAATATAGCTGTACGCAGAGAGGATCCTTCCGGGCATCGCAGACCTCGCCACATGTATTGTCAATATGGGAAATAAACCTGGATTCAGCATTAATTCGCATAAATAGCAGTATATCCTCTTTGAACCTAGGATCACAGAGCAGGCTGTGCCTCTCCCGTCCCAGCAAGTGACAGATACACATATCGGGTCTTCTACGTCAGTAAAAATGTGGAAGAATTTTATGAGTGTAATCAGTGCAACGCCTTCTCTGAGTTCCAGAGAGATGTTCAGCACTGGTGATTGCTTTCCGCTCATGTCTGCGAGGCATCCATACTTCAGAATGTGTCACACTGGGCACCTGAGATTTGTTTCTAGAGGCTTGATGCAACGAGGGTCCCCCACAAACTGCTGTAGATTCACTGACACATGGAATGCGTGATGGGTGAATAACACTGCCAGATATACAGCAGGATTGTCGCATGGGCAATCTTTTGGTAAGAAAGGCCTTGGGTGTGGTGGATGCCGGCTACCAAACAGAGCAGTTATGGCACCACAACACCAGAGTGTTTGCTGCAAGACACAGCCACAGTGATACAAGTGAAGAGGATGGCCTCCTGGAAGAGAGGGTGAGACATTAAATAACAGGTTATACACCCTCTGGACAAGGAGCGGACTGGGGTAATTGTGATATTAGTGTGGTTATTATGGTTTGGCATGTAAGAAATTGAGTTGTTTGTTAGCTGGGGTGCGAGCCCTGGTCATGCAGCAACCACAGTCCTTATCAGGGTGAGGCACAAGTCAACCATAAGTGAACCTGTGCTCAATCCTCTGGTAGCTTGGCACAGAGAAGTCAGACTTAAATAGGAGGCAATGTGTAAAGTATTTGTGCAACACTTACCACACAAAAGGAATCCCACACCAAGTTAGAAAAATATTGGTAGTCGAATATGGATTGGCGTGTGCTTAAGGAAAAAGTTGCATATGACGTTAGACGCTGCCCTACAAAACACAAGAAAATCTTGGGATCCTGAATTAAATACAGAGAACAGACTAGGAGAAATGGCTCGAGATATTGCTTCTACTGCCTGCCGCAGTACGATTGTTCACTGGTCGCAAGGTTTGATTGTCCTTATTGTTAGTTCATGCCAGCAAAATGGTAGATGTGTCCGAAAAGGAATGCAGTCATTCAAATCTTATGCTTTTGTCTCAATGCTATTTGTTTGAAGAACCCATCCTTCTTTTGTAATTATTTCATGATTGTGTAAAAAATGACGAATTCTACGCCCTAAACCTAGGGGGGAAGAGAATTGATAACTTACCTTCTTGAAAGAAAGAGTTGCTGAATTTACACAAACGTTTCCATGTGGAAAGTGTCCGCTGTGACCCCGACCTCTGGACTAAAAGAAGAGAGCGCTCCTTTGATTGTCATTCCAGGTGCTTTTGCGACGGGGAAATCCTTTGTATAGTCTGGTAGGACAAAGGGCCCCTCCCAGCCCTAGTGAAAAGGTCGGGTTGGAAAACTTTGTTCAGAGCTGCCTGAGCCTTATCCAAAGAAGTAACTATGTTGACAAATCTAGTTACTTCTTTTACAAGAGGATCTCCGAACAGGAGGCCTCCCTTGTAGGGCTGGCACCATCAATTGCTAGATCACAAAGACTGGGATTAATACATAAAAATATGGATCTACAGCATTCAGCCAGTAGGGTTAATTGACGTTGCCAAAGTAACAAACGGCTCTTTGAGCCCAACCTTCTAGAATTTGACTGAGTGTTCAGGGTATTGGAGAGGTAGTGGTGGGTGGGAATGGCCGAGCTCAGTGTCTAACACACAGTTAAAATTGCCACCAATTATCCATGGGAGTTGGGATCAGCGGACCAGTTGCACCGCCAGCTCTGACAGGAATTGCGACTGGTCTGTATTTGGTGAGTAGACACTTCCTAGTAATATAGCTGTGCCATATAAGATCCCTTCCACAAACAAGTAGCGCCCCTGTGCTATGGTATCCATGCATTTGAAGAGGCCCTGGGGTCTAATCCACGACCACCTCACGTAGCCACCCTCATATAGGCAAAGTAGGTCATGCAGTAGTTCTGACCCTGCCAGTGTCTCTGTTATCTATGGTCTTCCCCCTTACCAGTGTGGGTTTCCTGTAGGAAGACGATGTGTGCCCCGGTACATTTGAGGTATGCATGTACCGAGCCACCCTGGGCGTTTACTATCCCATAACAAGGTTCGTAGGTCCCCCTCTATTGCTGGTGAAGGTCTCAGGGAGGATCAGGTAGTATGCTTGTTGGAGGGCATAAAGTAGCTTGGGTAATGATACCATCTTACACATAGCTGCCCTCCCTAGCAGTGTAAGTGACAGTCCACGCCATCTCTCCATGTCCCCTCTGCAGGTACGAATAACTTGTCAAAAGTTATGTTCAAAACATACGCCTTTATGTAGCGTTAGAAATATTATCAGGTATTTTAACCCCAGTGTAGTATGAGTCAACCGATGTGGGATAGGGGGAACCACAGCCCCTTTCTGCAGAAGATATAGTAAGGAGTTATCCCAGTTAACGCAATATCCCGAGCAGCCCCATATTCCTCCAACAGCTGGAAAAGCAAAGAGAGATACATAGAGGGTTGGATGCTGTAAAGGTGGACATTGTCTGTGTATAGTGCGTTCTCCTCCTGAAGGCCGTCTCGCCCGTGATGTGAAATCCCCTGATGTCCAGGTGGTCGTGGACCCTACAAGCCAATGATTCTATAGTAAGGGTGAACAGGAAGGGGGAAAAGGGAGACCCCTGTCTCGTACCCCTACCAATCAAAAATTCTGAGGGCATCACTCCATTTACCCTGACGAAAGCTACTGGGGCCAGATATAGTAATCTTACTCATTGCCTAAAATGGGGATCAAATCCAAATTTCACCAGGGTATTTTCTAAGAAGGGCCAGTGGACCACGGCAAACGATTCTGCAGTGTTGAGTGTTAACAAAGCATGTGTATCTGGCTGATCTTTTATTTCATGTAGCAAGTTATGTGTGCATCTTAGATTGGAGTGGGTAGACCTTACAGGCATAAAGCCTGATTGGATACTTGTATGAGCCTAGTAGCTAAAATCGTGGCCAGTATTTTAACCTCAGTATTCAACAGGGAAAATGGGTGCTAGGAACTACAGTGTTTCCTGGGTTTACCATCTTTGTGTATCACTATTATGGATGCCCGCATGAGGTCAGGGGGAAGAGCCCCCATCTGGCCTGTTTCCAAGAACATGTTCAGGAGATGGGGTCCCAGGAGGTCCATATATTCCGTTTAGAATTCTGCAGGAATTCTGTTGAGATCTCGGGTCTAATTAGATTTAAATATGGACATGGTAGCTTGGACTTCCTCCAATGTTATCTCCGCATCAAGCGCTTCCTGGGCCTTAGCATCTAAGGCAGGGGTTGTGATCGATTCCAGATATCCTGCTATCTGGGGCAATGGTTGCAGCGGTCTAGCCCTCTTTGTAGTAGCAAGCGAAAGCGTCTGCAATTCTGCTGATTCCAGTATCTCTCCTTCAGGCCCCACCATCTGATGCAGTGGTCTCTCTTTACTCACAGGTATTGAGAACTGGACTTTCATTGTTTTACAAAACCTTCAATGCAAAACATGCCAGGACAGACAGAGCTCTGGCGATATAGATGTACAGAGCTCATTCTGGTATTTAACAGCAAGTATGAGTTTCATTTCCAAGTTCTGAAAGTGACCTCCTCCCAAAATACTACTACTACTAGGAGATGGTGATGGTGGTCAGCAGCAGGAACTCAACACTTTATTAAAATTAATTCAGTGGAACTCCCCTGTTTCTACCATCTTTGGCTATTGAAGATGTTTCCTTTTTCTTTCTTCTCACATGAATATTTTGTCAGTGAACACTCTCCTCTACGCAAGGCTGGGTGTAGGAGGCTGGACTGGCTTGTAGTGAGTACCAAGGGGTACTTGCACCTTGCACCAGGCCCAGTTATCCCTTATTAGTGTATAGGGTGTCTAGCAGCTTAGGCTGATAGATAATGGTAGCTTAGCAGAGCAGCTTAGGCTGAACTAGGAGACGTGTGAAGCTACTACAGTACCACAAGTGTCACTTGCACAATATCATAAGAAAACACAATACACAGTTATACTAAAAATAAAGGTACTTTATTTTTATGACAATATGCCAAAATATCTTAGAGTGTACCCTCAGTGAGAGGATAGGAAATATACACAAGTTATATGTACACAATACCAAAAGTATGCAGTATAGTCTTAGAAAACAGTGCAAACAATGTATAGTTACAATAGGATGCAATGGGGACACATAGGGATAGGGGCAACACAAACCATATACTCCAAAAGTGGAATGCGAACCACGAATGGACCCCAAACCTATGTGACCTTGTAGAGGGTCGCTGGGACTATTAGAAAATAGTGAGAGTTAGAAAATTAGCCCTCCCCAAGACCCTGAAAAGTGAGTGCAAAGTGCACTAAAGTTCCCCAAAAGACAAAGAAGTTGTGATAGAGGAATAATGCAAGAAAGACACAAACCAACAATGCAACAACTGTGGATTTCCAATCTAGGGTACCTGTGGAACAAGGGGACCAAGTCCAAAAGTCACAAGCAAGTCGGAGACGGGCATATGCCCAGGAAATGCCAGCTGCGGGTGCAAAGAAGCTTCTACTGGACAGAAGAAGCTGAGGTTTCTGCAGGAACGAAAAGGGCTAGAGACTTCCCCTTTGGAGGACAGATCCCTCTCACCGTGGAGAGTCGTGCAGAAGTGTTTTCCCGCCGAAAGAACGCCAACAAGCCTTGCTAGCTGCAAATCGTGCGGTTAGCGTTTTTGGACGCTGCTGTGGCCCAGGAGGGACCAGGAGGTCGCAAATTGGACCAGGAGGTAGAGGGGACGTCGAGCAAGACAAGGAGCCCTCTTAGCAGCAGGTAGCACCCGGAGAAGTGCCAGAAACAGGCACTACGAGGATGCATGAAATGGTGCTCACCCGAAGTTACACAAAGGGGTCCCACGTCGCCGGAGACCAACTTAGAAAGTCGTGCAATGCAGGTTAGAGTGCCGTGGACCCAGGCTTGGCTGTGCACAAAGGATTTCCGCCGGAAGTGCACAGGGGCCGGAGTAGCTGCAAAATTCGCGGTTCCCAGCAATGCAGTCTAGCGAGGTGAGGCAAGGACTTACCTCCACCAAACTTGGACTGAAGAGTCACTGGATTGTGGGAGTCACTTGGACAGAGTTGCTGGATTCGAGGGACCTCGCTCGTCGTGCTGAGAGGAGACCCAAGGGACCGGTAATGCAGCTTTTGGTGCCTGCGGTTGCAGGGGGAAGATTCCGTCGACCCACGGGAGATTTCTTCGGAGCTTCTAGTGCAGAGAGGAGGCAGACTACCCCCACAGCATGCACCACAAGGAAAACAGTCGAGAAGGCGGCAGGATCAGCGTTACAGAGTTGCAGTAGTCGTCTTTGCTACTATGTTGCAGGTTTGCAGGCTTCCAGTGCGGTCAGCAGTCGATTCCTTGGCAGAAGGTGAAGAGAGAGATGCAGAGGAACTCGGATGAGCTCTTGCATTCGTTATCTAAAGTTTCCCCAGAGACAGAGACCCTAAATAGCCAGAAAAGAGGGTTTGGCTACCTAGGAGAGAGGATAGGCTACTAACACCTGAAGGAGCCTATCAGAAGGAGTCTCTGACGTCACCTAGTGGCACTGGCCACTCAGAGCAGTCCAGTGTGCCAGCAGCACCTCTGTTTCCAAGATGGCAGAGGTCTGGAGCACACTGGAGGAGCTCTGGACACCTCCCAGGGGAGGTGCAGGTCAGGGGAGTGGTCACTCCCCTTTCCTTTGTCCAGTTTCGCGCCAGAGCAGGGCTAAGGGGTCCCTGAACCGGTGTAGACTGGCTTATGCAGAATTGGTCACATCTGTGCCCAAGAAAGCATTTCCAGAGGCTGGGGGAGGCTACTCCTCCCCTGCCTTCACACCATTTTCCAAAGGGAGAGGGTGTAACACCCTCTCTCAGAGGAAGTCCTTTGTTCTGCCATCCTGGGACAAGCCTGGCTTGACCCCAGGGGGGCAGAAACCTGTCTGAGGGGTTGGCAGCAGCAGCAGCTGCAGTGAAACCCCAGGAAAGGCAGTTTGGCAGTACCAGGGTCTGTGCTACAGACCACTGGGATCATCGAATTGTGCCAACAATGCCAGGATGGCATAGAGGGGGCAATTCCATGATCTTAGATATGTTACATGGCCATATTCGGAGTTACCATTGTGAAGCTACATATAGGTATTGACCTATATGTAGTGCACGCGTGTAATGGTGTCCCCGCACTCACAAAGTTCAGGGAATTGGCTCTGAACAATGTGGGGGCACCTTGGCTAGTGCCAGGGTGCCCTCACATTAAGTAACTTTGCACCTAACCTTTACCAGGTAAAGGTTAGACATATAGGTGACTTATAAGTTACTTAAGTGCAGTGTAAAATGGCTGTGAAATAACGTGGACGTTATTTCACTCAGGCTGCAGTGGCAGGCCTGTGTAAGAATTGTCAGAGCTCCCTATGGGTGGCAAAAGAAATGCTGCAGCCCTTAGGGATCTCCTGGAACCCCAATACCCTGGGTACCTTAGTACCATATACTAGGGAATTATAAGGGTGTTCCAGTAAGCCAATGTAAATTGGTAAAATTGGTCACTAGCCTGTTAGTGACAATTTAGAAAGAAATGAGAGAGCATAACCACTGAGGTTCTGATTAGCAGAGCCTCAGTGAGACAGTTAGTCACTACACAGGTAACACATTCAGGCACACTTATGAGCACTGGGGCCCTGGGTTACCAGGGTCCCAGTGACACATACAACTAAAACAACATATATACAGTGAAAAATGGGGGTAACATGCCAGGCAAGATGGTACTTTCCTACACAACCCCCCCCCAAACGGAGGACAATAAGACTAGCCATGACCTGATGAGTCTTCATTGTCTAAGTGGAAATATCTGGAGAGTCCATCTGCATTGGAGTGGCTACTCCCAGGTCTATGTTCCACTGTATAGTCCATTCCCTGTAGGGATATGGACCACCTCAATAATTTAGGATTTTCACCTTTCATTTGTTTTAGCCAAAGTAGAGGTTTGTGGTCTGTCTGAACAATGAAGTGAGTGCCAAACAGGTATGGCCTCAACTTCTTCAGTGCCCAGACCACAGCAAAGGCCTCCCTCTCAATGGCAGACCAACGCTTTTCTCTAGGGGTCAACCTCCTACTAATAAAAGCAACAGGTTGATCCTGGCCCTCAGAATTAAGTTGTGATAGGACTGCCCCTACTCCTAATTCAGATGCATCAGTTTGGACATAGAATTTTTTAGAGTAACAAGGGCTTTTCAGGACAGGGGCAGAGCACATGGCCTGCTTCAGCTCCTCAAAAGCTTTCTGACAGTTTGCTGTCCATAATACCTTTTTAGGCATCTTTTTGGAAGTGAGGTCATTAAGAGGGGCTGCAATGGAGCCATAGTTCTTAATGAACCTCCTGTAATACCCAGTGAGGCCTAGGAAGGCTCTCACCTGAGTCTGAGTGGTAGGGGGAACCCAATCAATAATTGTTTGGATTTTCCCCTGAAGTGGTGCAATCTGTTCCCCACCAACAAGGTGTCCCAGATAAACCACCTTACCCTGCCCTATCTGGCACTTTGAAGCCTTGATAGTGAGGCCTGCCTTTTGCAGGGCCTCCAAAACTTTCCATAGGTGGACCAGGTGATCATCCCAGCTGGAGCTAAAGACAGCTATATCGTCCAAATATGCTGCACTGAAAGCTTCCAGCCCTTGCAGGACTGTGTTCACCAACCTCTGAAAAGTGGCAGGTGCATTTTTCAAACCAAAAGGCATTACAGTAAACTGGTAATGTCCTCCTATGGTTGAAAATGCTGTTTTAGGTTTAGCATCTTCTGACAATTTGATCTGCCAATACCCTGCAGTCAAGTCAAAAGTGCTTAGATACTTGGCAGATGCCAGTGTATCTATGAGCTCATCTGCCCTGGGTATAGCGTGAGCATCAGTTTTGGTTACCAAGTTGAGACCTCTATAGTCTACACAAAACCGCATTTCCTTCTTTCCATCTTTGGAATGGGGTTTTGGTACAAGTACCACAGGAGAAGCCCATGGACTGTCAGAGTGCTCAACCACTCCTAGTTCTAACATTTTCTGGACCTCTTGCTTTATGCAGTCCCTGACATGGTCAGGCTGCCTATAGATCTTACTTTTGACAGGTAAACTGTCTCCAGTATCTATAGTGTGCTCACACCAAGAAGTGGTACCTGGCACAGTAGAGAAGAGTTCAGAGAATTGATCTAGGAGATTTATGCAATGGTCTTTCTGCTCAGCAGTAAGACAATCAGCCAAAACTACCCCTTCCACAAGAGCATCTTGTTCTGTGGAAGAGAAGAGATCAGGTAGAGGATCACTGTCTTCTTCCTGTCCCTCATCAGTTGCCATGAGCAGGGTTAGATCAGCCCTGTCATAGTAGGGTTTCAGGTGGTTTACATGGAGTACCCTAAGGGGACTCCTTGCAGTGCCTAAGTCAACTAAATAGGTGACTTCATCCTTTTTCTCAACAATTGTGTGGGGACCACTCCATTTATCTTGGAGTGCTCTTGGGGCCACAGGCTCCAAGACCCACACTTTCTGCCCTGGTTGGTACTGAACCAAAACAGCCTTCTGATCATGCCATTGCTTCTGGAGCTCTTGGCTGGCCTGAAGGTTTTTACTGGCCTTTTTCATGTACTCAGCCATCCTTGATCTGAGGCCAAGTACATAATCCACAATATCCTGCTTAGGAGCTTTTAAAGGTTGTTCCCAACCCTCCTTTACAAGTGTGAGTGGACCCCTAACAGGGTGTCCAAAAAGAAGTTCAAAGGGGCTGAAGCCCACTCCTTTCTGGGGTACCTCCCTGTAGGCAAAAAGGAGGCATGGTAGAAGGATATCCCATCTCCTGCGGAGTTTTTCAGGGAGACACATAATCATGCCTTTGAGAGTTTTGTTAAATCTCTCCACCAGTCCATTTGTTTGTGGATGATAGGGTGTAGTGAATTTATAAGTTACACCAGACTCCTTCCACATGGCCTTTAAGTATGCAGACATGAAATTGCTTCCCCTGTCTGATACTACTTCCTTTGGGAAGCCCACCCTTGAAAATATTCCCAGGAGGGCCTTTGCCACTGCAGGAGCTGTAGTGGTCCTTAAAGGAATAGCTTCAGGATATCTTGTGGCATGGTCCACTACCACCAAGATGAATCTATTGCCTGAAGCAGTAGGAGGGTCAAGGGGGCCAACTATGTCAACCCCTACCCTTTCAAAGGGAACCCCAACCACAGGCAGTGGAATAAGGGGTGCCTTTGGGGTGCCACCTGTCTTGCCACTGGCTTGACAGGTTTCACAGGACTTACAAAATTCTTTTGTGTCCTCAGACATCCTAGGCCAATGAAACAATGGAACAAGTCTGTCCCAAGTTTTCATTTGTCCCAGATGCCCAGCTAGGGGAATGTTGTGGGCAAGAGTTAGGAGGAACTTTCTGTACTCCTGAGGAATCACTAATCTCCTGGCAGCTCCAGGTTTAGGATCCCTATGCTCAGTGTACAGGAGGTTGTCCTCCCAGTAAACTCTGTGAGAGTCACTGACATCCCCATTAGCCTGTTTGACAGCTTGCTGTCTTAGACCCTCTAATGTGGGACAGGTTTGCTGTGCCACACTCAGCTCCTCTCTGGCAGGCCCCCCTTCACCCAAAAGCTCAGCAGTGTCTGCTTCAAGCTCCTCTGGTGCAGGTTCTGCACAGGGAGGGAATTCTTCTTCCTCAGAAGTTGAATCCACTGTAGAGGGAGGGATAGTAGGAAGTGGTTTGCTTCTACTAGCCCTAGCTTTAGGGAGCACTTGGTCCATTGTTCCAGGATCCAAGCTTCCCTGTCCTTTTTGCTTTTTGGCTGAGCCCTTGTCAAAGCAAAAATATGCCCTGGGATGCCCAGCATTGCTGCATGGGCCTCCAACTCCACATCTGACCAAGCTGATGTCTCCAAATCATTTCCTAGTAGACAGTCTACAGGTAAATCTGTGGCTACCACAACTTTCTTTGGACTAGTAACCCCCCCCCAGTTGAGATTAACAACAGCCATTGGGTGGCTAAGTGTGTTGTTGTGAGCATCGGTTACTTGGTACTGGTGACCAAGTAGGTGTTGTTCAGGGTGGACCAGTTTCTCTATGACCATAGTCACACTGGCACCAGTGTCCCTGTAGGCCTGAACCTCAACACCATTTATTAGGGGTAGCTGCTTGTACTTATCCATATTAAGGGGAGAAGCAACTAAGGTGGCTAAATCAATAGCCCCCTCAGAGACTAACACAGCCTCTGTGGCCTCCCTAACAAGGTCAACCCCAACTAAGTTACCAATAGTGAGCCCAGCTACTCCCTTGGATTGGCTATTAGCAGGTTTGCTCCCACCACCACTGCTATTAGTAGGGACACTAGGGGTAGCAGTAGGGGTTGTAGTGGTAGGAGCATTGGTGCTTTTCTTTGGACAACTGAGATCTGTTGTCCAATGGCCTTTTATTTTACATAAATAGCACCATGGTTTCTTTTCCTTGTTCTGATTAAAAGAGGATTTGGGCCCACCACCCCCACCAGAGTGTTTTTGTGGGCCTGATGAAGACTCATTTTTAGATTTGTCCCCACCCTTGTCAGAAGACTTACCATCCTTCTTTTTGTTGCCATCTTTGTCACCCCCTGTATGAACTTTTCTGTTCACCCTTGTTCTGACCCATTTGTCTGCCTTCTTTCCCAATTCTTGGGGAGAGGTCAGATCAGAGTCCACCAAGTACTGGTGCAACAAATCAGACACACAATTATTAAGAATATGCTCTCTCAGAATTAAGTTATACAGGCTGTCATAATCAGTAACTTTACTGCCATGTAACCACCCCTCCAAGGCCTTCACTGAATGGTCAATGAAATCAACCCAGTCTTGTGAAGACTCCTTCTTGGTCTCTCTGAACTTTATCCTGTATTGTTCAGTGGTTAAGCCATAACCATCCAGGAGTGCATTCTTAAGAACTTGGAGATTATTGGCATCATTTTCTTTCACAGTAAGGAGCCTATCCCTACCTTTTCCACTAAATGATAGCCATAGGATAGCAGCCCACTGCCTTTGAGGGACATCCTGTACAACACAGGCCCTCTCAAGTGCAGCAAACCACTTGTTAATGTCATCCCCCTCCTTATAAGGGGGAACTATCTTGTGCAGATTCCTGGAATCATGCTCTTTTGCAGGATGACTATGGGGAATACTGCTGCTGCCACCATGGGTATCTAAACCCAACTTCTGTCTTTCCTTCTCTAGTTCAAAAGACTGTCTATCCAAATCCAGCTGTTGCTTTTTAAGCTTCAGTCTGGTTTGTTCCACCCTCAACTTATTGAGTTCCCTCTCTAACATTCTGTCATCAGGGTTGGTGGGAGGGACATTCCTAGATACAGAGGTATGATGGGAATGAACAGAAGGAGACCTGTCCCTTACAGAAGCCACCCTGACAGCTTGGCTAACAGAAACATCACTACCAGTATGGTGAGAATAAATGCTTTTGCTATGATGTGAGACAACACTATTTGTATGGTGTGGCTCATCATCATTACCAACTATGCTAGACTGTCTAGTAATGGGCAGGCTAGGAAGTTTCTTTCCTGAATCTTTTCCTGGGGGAGTCCCTGAATCAGATTGGGAACTATTAGGTACTTTTTCAACAGATGGGGCACTTATAGCCTTATCTTGTTCTCTAAGCATGTTAATTAACAATTCCAAGGAAGGATTCTTCCCTACACTCAAACCTCTCTCTATGCAGAGACTCCTTGCTCCTTTCCGGCTAAGGTGATCATATGCAAGTTTGGACAGATCAACATTTTGGCCTGTGCCAGACATTTTTAGAGAGAGTTAAAGTGATAGAAAAAGAGAAAAAAGTTTTCAGAACTTTTTAGAAAGACAGAAAAAAACTTTTAAGAACTTTTTGAAAGTTTAGAAGTACTTTTCAGCACTTTAGAAAAGAGTGAAAAGAGGAAATGCAAAACTTTTTAGCTATGTGTACACACACTGAACTTGTTTTGTATATTTTTCTCTTATGAAAAGTACAATGACAAGAGTGGTAAGTAGTCTCAAAGCACTTATCCCACCGCTGCACAACCAATGTAGGAGGCTGGACTGGCTTGTAGTGAGTACCAAGGGGTACTTGCACCTTGCACCAGGCCCAGTTATCCCTTATTAGTGTATAGGGTGTCTAGCAGCTTAGGCTGATAGATATTGGTAGCTTAGCAGAGCAGCTTAGGCTGAACTAGGAGACGTGTGAAGCTACTACAGTACCACAAGTGTCACTTGCACAATATCATAAGAAAACACAATACACAGTTATACTAAAAATAAAGGTACTTTATTTTTATGACAATATGCCAAAATATCTTAGAGTGTACCCTCAGTGAGAGGATAGGAAATATACACAAGTTATATGTACACAATACCAAAAATATGCAGTATAGTCTTAGAAAACAGTGCAAACAATGTATAGTTACAATAGGATGCAATGGGGAAACATAGGGATAGGGGCAACACAAACCATATACTCCAAAAGTGGAATGCGAACCACGAATGGACCCCAAACCTATGTGACCTTGTAGAGGGTCGCTGGGACTATTAGAAAATAGTGAGAGTTAGAAAATCAGCCCTCCCCAAGACCCTGAAAAGTGAGGGCAAAGTGCACTAAAGTTCTCCAAAAGACAAAGAAGTCGTGATAGAGGAATAATGCAGGAAAGACACAAACCAACAATGCAACAACTGTGGATTTCCAATCTAGGGTACCTGTGGAACAAGGGGACCAAGTCCAAAAGTCACAAGCAAGTCGGAGACGGGCATATGCCCAGGAAATGCCAGCTGCGGGTGCAAAGAAGCTTCTACTGGACAGAAGAAGCTGAGGTTTCTGCAGGAACGAAAAGGGCTAGAGACTTCCCCTTTGGTGGACGGATCCCTCTCGCCGTGGAAAGTCGTGCAAAAGTGTTTTCCCGCCGAAAGAACGCCAACAAGCCTTGCTAGCTGCAAATCGTGCAGTTAGCGTTTTTGGACGCTGCTGTGGCCCAGGAGGGACCAGGAGGTCGCAAATTGGACCAGGAGGTAGAGGGGACGTCGAGCAAGACAAGGAGCCCTCTTAGTATCAGGTAGCAGCCGGAGAAGTGCCAGAAACAGGCACTACGAGGATGCGTGAAACAGTGCTCACCCAAAGTTACACAAAGGGGTCCCACGTCGCCGGAGACCAACTTAGAAAGTCGTGCAATGCAGGTTAGAGTGCTGTGGACCCAGGCTTGGCTGTGCACAAAGGATTTCCACCGGAAGTGCACAGGGGCCGGAGTAGCTGCAAAAGTCGCGGTTCCCAGCAATGCAGTCTAGCGAGGTGAGGCAAGGACTTACCTCCACGAAACTTGGACTGAAGAGTCACTGGATTGTGGGAGTCACTTGGACAGAGTTGCTGGATTTGAGGGACCTCGCTCGTCGTGCTGAGAGGAGACCCAAGGGACCGGTAATGCAGCTTTTGGTGCCTGCGGTTGCAGGGGGAAGATTCCGTCGACCCACGGGAGATTTCTTCGGAGCTTCTAGTGCAGAGAGGAGGCAGACTATCCCCACAGCATGCACCACCAGGAAAACAGTCGAGAAGGCGGCAGGATCAGCGTTACAGAGTTGCAGTAGTCGTCTTTGCTACTATGTTGCAGGTTTGCCGGCTTCCAGCGCGGTCAGCAGTCGATTCCTTGGCAGAAGGTGAAGAGAGAGATGCAGAGGAACTCGGATGAGCTCTTGCATTCGTTATCTAAAGTTTCCCCAGAGACAGAGACCCTAAATAGCCAGAAAAGAGGGTTTGGCTACCTAGGAGAGAGGATAGGCTACTAACACCTGAAGGAGCCTATCAGAAGGAGTCTCTGACGTCACCTGGTGGCACTGGCCACTCAGAGCAGTCCAGTGGGCCAGCAGCACCTCTGTTTCCAAGATGGCAGAGGTCTGGAGCACACTGGAGGAGCTCTGGACACCTCCCAGGGGAGGTGCAGGTCAGGGGAGTGGTCACTCCCCTTTCCTTTGTCCAGTTTCGCGCCAGAGCAGGGCTAAGGGGTCCCTGAACCGGTGTAGACTGGTTTATGCAGAATTGGGCAACTCTGTGCCCAAGAAAGCATTTCCAGAGGCTGGGGGAGGCTACTCCTCCCCTGCCTTCACACCATTTTCCAAAGGGAGAGGGTGTAACACCCTCTCTCAGAGGAAGTCCTTTGTTCTGCCATCCTGGGACAAGCCTGGCTTGACCCCAGGGGGGCAGAAACCTGTCTGAGGGGTTGGCAGCAGCTGCAGTGAAACCCCAGGAAAGGCAGTTTGGCAGTACCAGGGTCTGTGCTACAGACCACTGGGATCATCGAATTGTGCCAACAATGCCAGGATGGCATAGAGGGGGCAATTCCATGATCTTAGATATGTTACATGGCCATATTCGGAGTTACCATTGTGAAGCTACATATAGGTATTGACCTATATGTAGTGCACGCGTGTAATGGTGTCCCCGCACTCACAAAGTTCAGGGAATTGGCTCTGAACAATGTGGGGGCACCTTGGCTAGTGCCAGGGTGCCCTCACACTAAGTAACTTTGCACCTAACCTTTACCAGGTAAAGGTTAGACATATAGGTGACTTATAAGTTACTTAAGTGCAGTGTAACATGGCTGTGAAATAACGTGGACGTTATTTCACTCAGGCTGCAGTGGCAGGCCTGAGTAAGAATTGTCAGAGCTCCCTATGGGTGGCAAAAGAAATGCTGCAGCCCATAGGGATCTCCTGGAACCCCAATACCCTGGGTACCTTAGTACCATATACTAGGGAATTATAAGGGTGTTCCAGTAAGCCAATGTAAATTGGTAAAATTGGTCACTAGCCTGTTAGTGACAATTTAGAAAGAAATGAGAGAGCATAACCACTGAGGTTCTGATTAGCAGAGCCTCAGTGAGACAGTTAGTCACTACACAGGTAACACATTCAGGCACACTTATGAGCACTGGGGCCCTGGGTTACCAGGGTCCCAGTGACACATACAACTAAAACAACATATATACAGTGAAAAATGGGGGTAACATGCCAGGCAAGATGGTACTTTCCTACACTGGGCTATGAGAACACTGTATATTTGATGGCTTCAGCAACACAAAAGCACATTTAAGATAATTCAGAAAGCTGCAGTCTTATCTGTGGTCTGAGAAAGTCTGAACAAACTTTCATTCTTTACTCACAAGGCAGCACATACTTTTTAAATCATTTCATTCACCAGCAGAGTTCAAAGAAATGAGGGTTCCTGTTTGCTTGTAAACGCAAACCTGAATATCATTTGTGTTCCTTTTCTTCTCATTCCAGATTTCATTTCCAGTGCCACGGTTCCAGAAAAGTATAGCAGGGAGTCTATAGTTCTGGATTCTAGCTTCTAAGACCTGGAATCCTTCACTGCTCAAGATTCATATTTTACTTAACCGTCAAGCCTTCAGAAACTTACTAAGAACTAAACTTTTCAACATCCTTTTCTCCTATCAATAATTTTGCCCAAAAACCTTTAAAAATCTTTTTCTCCTATTAATAATTTTGCTAACTTGCACCGATTCTATCCTTGCACCAGTCAGGATTTGGTGAAATGATTTTCTCAAAATAAGAAACTCATAAAATATATTTACCTGCAATTAATCTAACAATGAATCATTACGTAGTCAGTGATGAGCCGTCCAAACTCCCAAGGCTCCAGATGTTGAACGCCACTGGGGAAGTAGCACTATGGTGGGTGCACTTACAGATGCATGTATAACTTCTCCCGCGTCAGATCTTGGGAGGCAAATGTCATTCACTTCAAGAATTAACACCGAGAGTTAGAACTCACAATGTCCTACTTCCACTTCTCATGCTTTTGGGCACTGTTCTCTGGCGCTGTTACAGAACCATCAATGTTGCATAAAGCACCCACACACCACAATCAGCTATGAATATTCTCTTGTGCATGGTTGTTAAATCGGTTTGAGTATGTTAGGTTTATGTGTTTTAGCACTAAACCCTAAAGTTAGCTGAAAATACAGTTGTTAGTCCAATCATTATTCATGCATAAAGGATCCGAACATTTCTGTCAGTTCTTTATTCTGAGTGATTAACACGTGTCCTGTGTGTAGCGCCTAGAGTCTGGTATTAAATCGCCTCCGGTTTGATCCAGAGTCTTGCATCTAGCGCCTCTGGGCAGGTCCAGGGGAGCAGTGTCTCTCTTCGGGGCCTGTGCATAGCGGCTCAATGCCGAGGGTGGAGTCAGAGGCGCTCTATGGGGTGTAATGAACTCTGGGCTCCTCTGTCCTTAATGAGAATCCTTCACCAGGCTCAGGGCTGAGTCAGATCACTGGGACCAGGAGTCGCTTTAAAAAGCAGCGCCTAGTCTGTGCCCTGGCTCTCTACTTATGAAGTGACAGCCTTGAACTGCCCCTGCAGCTCACCACAAAGCGCATAGCCTGGAAGGCACACTCCCAGGCACTTGTGGAGGGTCAGAGGTCAGGTGAGTGATGCACTTCCTGTATGCAGACTCTGCACTGTGTCCATCTGATCTCAGCAGCATGTGCTTAACCTCCCATACTAGGCTGCAGTGAAGAAGTCTCAGGGCCTGGGGGCAACAGAGACATGTTTAATGATCTGAGGACACAAACCTTCAGTGGTGCTGCCTAGCGCTGCAGTGCCATGTTGGACGGGTTCCTGTGCGTTTGTGGGACACTTACATGTTAATGATGTCAATCTGTGCTTGGGGGGGCAGCCTGTGCTGAGGAGGGTGGGGACTGAGATATGTTTAATGATCTGAGGGCACAATCCTTCAGTGCTGCTGCCTAGTACTGCAGGCCCATGTTGGACTGGTTCCTATTTGTTAGTGGGACACTTACATGTTAATGGTGGCAGCCTGTGCTGGGGAGGAGTCTGTGCTGAAGAGGGGGAGGCCAGGGAGGGCAGCAGCCGTGGGGCAGGATGTTATCACCAGAGTCCACCCCTGACCTGCAGTCCAAACTGGGCCTTCCAGCAGAATGGCATGAGCAGCACAGGGTGTATCTGGGGCGCTGCCCATAATGGCTTTTCCAGCAGAGATGGGATGTGCATCATGGAAAGCGTATGTGGGGTGCTGCCCATCATGGGCCTTCCAGCAGAAATGGAGTGGGCATCATGCATGTGCAGGGTGTGTGTGGGTGATGCCCATCATGGGCCCATCAGCAGAGATGGGGTGGGCATCATGCAGGGTGTGTGTGGGGCACTGGCCATCATGGGTCTTCCAAGCAGAGATGAAGTGGGCATCATGCAGGGTGCATGTGGGGTGCTGCCCATCATGGCTTTTCCAGCAGAGATGAAGTGAGCATCATGCAGGGTGTGTGTGGGTGCTGCCCATCATTTGTCTTCCAGTAGAGAGGAAGTGAGCATCATGCAGGGTGTGTGTGGGTGCTGCCCATCATGGGTCTTCTAGCAGGGATGGAGTGAGCATCATGCAGGGTGTGTGTGGGTGCTGCCCAACATGGGTCTTCCAGCAGAGATGAAGTGGGCATCATGCAGAGTGTGTGGGTGATGCCCATCATGGGCATTCCAGCAGAGATGGAGTGAGCGGCATCATCGCAGGGTGTATATGTGGTGCTGCCCATCATGTGTCTTCCAGCAGAGATGGCGTGAGTAGCCAGCAGCATCTTGCAGGTTGTATGTGGGGTGCTGCCTCTCATGGGCCTTCCAGTAGAGATGGAGTGAGCAGCATCATGCAGGGTGTGTGTGGGATGCTCGGCACACAGTGGCGCAGGTCACTCCACTAGGAATTTGAAGTTTGCACCACACTAACTTTTAATTTCCTACAAAATATTTGGGATTGTCTGGCATTATCAAATAGGCTAATGACCTTCACTTCCAGGGTTTTGCATCAACTTCGAAGATATTTTTACAGCTTCTCATTACTCAAAAGCAAGGCATTTCTATTGTATTCATGTTTACTTGGACGTCATTGCTTATCTCGCAGTGTCACTTAAAGTGTCACACATTTGGTTGTAGAAAGTCATTCATATGTTCACTGAAATTATAGAAATTTCACTCATCAGCAATCTGGAAACTTGGCACCTATGCCACATCGAGAGCTCCTGTGAGAGGTCAATGCAGCACATGCTTGTCCTGACCAGGCCTCGGCTCACATGCTGGTCCTCACCAGGCCCCGGCTCACATGCTGGTCCTCACCAGGCCCCGGCTCACATGCTGGTCCTGACCAGGCTCCGGCTCACATGCTGGTCCTGGCCAGGCCCCGGCTCATGTCCTGGTCCTCACCAGTCCCGGTTCACATGCTGGTCCTCACCAGGTCCCGGTTCACAGGCCCCAGCTTACTGCCGGTCCTCACCAGGCCCCGGCTTACATGCCGGTCCTCACCATGCCCCGGCTTACATGCCGGTCCTCACCAGGCCCCGGCTTACATGCCGGTCCTCACCAGGCCCCGGTTTACATGCCGGTCCTCACCAGGCCCCGGCTTACGTGCCGGTCCTCGCCAGGCCCCAGCTCACGTGCTGGTCCTCGCCAGGCCCCAGCTCACATCCTGGTCCTCACCAAGTCCTGGATCATTTCCTGGTCCTCACCAGCCCCGAGTCAACATCCTTGTTCTCATCTGGCCTGGGCTTACATCCTGGTCCTCACCAGGCCCCACTCAAATCCTGGTCCTCACCAGGCCTGGGCTCACGTCCTGGACCCCGCAGGCCCTGACTGAGCATCCTGGACCCCCCAGGCCATGGCTCACACCCTGGTAATCACCAGGCCCCAACACATGTCCCGGTCCTCACCAGACCTTAGGTACAGCATCCTTGTCATCACCAGGCCCCGGCACAGCATCCTGGCCTTCCCCAGGACCCGACTCAGCCATGCAAGAGGAATAACAAGTTATGCATCCTGGTCCGTACCAGGGCTTTTGAAGAGAGTGGAAGAAATATCTGCACAGCTTGACAGGGCTGTACTGCTATCTCTTCCATTTCTTTGAAGCGAGAGCCGGCTGTACAGGCTGGTCTTTGCCTGGCTCTTCAGTTGAAAGAGAAAGGCCATATCGTACCTCTCCTGCCTCTCTGAAACTACTGGAGCTCCTAACACTTGTACCTTGGTGAAAGGAAGTGCAAGTGAGTCAGTCCTCAGAAGTCTTTCATCTATGTCTTCTCATGTAGTTTTCCTGATGTCATCTCCCTCTGTAGCCACTGTGTCCATTGTAGAGTGACATCATTTTCTAGAATGTTATGGACATCAGTAGGCTTAAAGGGATGTGATGCCATTTCCAGGGATGTTGAGGAATTAATCTAAGCCACTGGTAATTATTTGGAGCTGCATCCTGGTCCATCATTTTTTGGCCCACCATGCCACCTCAGACAGGAAGCAGATATGTGCTAACCAGGATTAGACTCCTTCCAATAGGAGCAGTGGAGCCTGAAAGGTCAGGCCAGGTCCTTTCTGAACCGGAACATAAGCAACCCAAGACCGGTTTCAGCCTATTTGAGCCTTGACTGTAGGATGTAGCTTGATTCCAATGGTTCAGCAAGTATGGGACCAATGTCTGGGCATACGTGGCATATTTAGCAATACGGAAAATGGTGGGTGGAATGTTTGATTTCATTTCAGCCACTGGTAATTACCCTGGGATGCTTCCCAGCCCAGTCTTTTTGTTCTTGCCCTTCTTTGTACCTTGGCATGCAACCAATTCTAGAGTTTTAGGCAACATTACTTTGCAGTCTGGAACTTGTAGTGTTATTTTTTGCTATTCTGGGCATGGGATTAAAAATCTTGGCTTGCAAAGCTTTTGGAGTAAAATCACAGATTAGTAACATTTTAAACGTTTGCGAGGGGCCTCTGGGCAGTGGTGCACAGCTACACCTTCAATGAGCTTCTGGGTGGGTGCGGCCCACTCTGTTCATGTTTTGTAAGGCAGGTGTGCTCTGTTGCTGTCTTTAGTCTTCCCATTTTGTAGGTGTGAGACTTGCACTTCTGTAGCTCATGCTTTTCGTGTTTTGTATAAATGTGAAGCCAAAAACTCAAGAAGTACATGTTTTGTGAAGGAGACGTACAGTGTTTCTTCTGTTTTGTGTGAAGGAGGCCTCCAAAGCTCCTTCTGTGCTGTACCTCTTTTGCTTGAGGGTTGTGTACACAGTTATTCACCAAGCTCCAGTCACACACTGCCCATTATGCCACACTTCCTAGACCACACCCTAACAGTTCCCCAACATCTTACTTAGTTACTGGTTAGAGTCTGCCTAGACCCACCAGGGCCCTAGTGCACGTCGCATCAATATGCTACACTCCACCCCCCCCTTGTTAAATAAAAGTGGCAGACATCAATTAAATTACATTTCTCCAGTCAGTCTGTGAGAGGCTCGTATTTGTCTACCAACCTGGGTGATCCAGAGCGATTGAGGTTCACCTTTATTGGCCAACTGGAGCACAGGCTTGGGCTGTGGAGCTGGACATAGACATGTTCACTTCCGAGGTACCTTTATGAGCTGGTGAGCGATGAGGCAGGTGTTTGAAGTGTCCTAGTGATGTATTTCCCGGAACGATGTGCTGTCAGGAAGTTTTTTTGTGGCTGTTTAAGGTTGCACAAAAGCTGCTGTCCTCAAGACAGCCTTCTGCCTTCTGCCTCCTGAAGAGATGTGAGAACGTCTCTCAGGCAGAGGACCAAATAAACTGGCAGGATGACCACAGTAGGTGTGCGCCCAAAGAGCGATCTTCAAAGATGAAGTTGCCTTTGAAGGGCAAATGTTGGTCACACATGGAAAAGCTGCTGGCTGGCAACTTGGGCAGAGAGAGAGAAGCCATTATGAAACCGTTTTTTCAATGGTGTTGCTTCCCCTCGGTTGTCACACCTCTGGGCTGTGCTAAGGCGCTCCACACAAGAAGAAAAGGGTCATCTCATGATTGGAGTGGGCTTCATCAGGCGGGAGGGACATTGGTAGTCAATCGGCTAGTTAGTCCCCACATCCCCTAAGGCTAGTAGTAGGCATAAAAGTAGCACGCCTGGCACCCAGACCTTAAATCACATCTGTACTAGAGAGAGGACCGAAGAAAGACCATCCTGCTGTTCTCAGGACCCAGCAAGAAGATGCAACACCAAAGACTGGACTGTGCCTGTGACACCTTGGACTGGCAAAGAAAGGACTGTGTTGGTGGTGGCCCACTTGTTGAACGGTTGTCTACAATATTCAGATAGGATAGGTGACTCCAAGACTCAGTTGCGTTACTCCCTGTTACAGCCACATGGCCATAAAAGCTGAGAAGCCTTCACCCTTGAGAGCCCAGTGCCAAAATGTCTGACAGCCAGTGGATGCAGAGGTGCAGCTTGGTAGGCAGAGTCCTCACCCTCAAAAGTTGCACCTGAGTCTGTTGGACCTGGGTGAGTTGTCAAAGTGTTTGTACCTCACAAGCACTGGCCTGTGCACCTCCTCTGTTTGTACCTCACAAGCACTGGCCTGTAAACCTCCTCTGTTTGTACCTCATAAGCACCTACCTGTGCACCTCCTCTGTTTGTACCTCACAAGCACTGGCCTGTGCACCTCCTCGGTTTGTACCTCACAAGCACCTACCTGTGCACCTCCTCTGTTTGTACCTCACAAGCACTGGCCTGTGCACCTCCTCGGTTTGTACCTCACAAGCACCGACCTGTTCACCTTCTCTGTTTATACCTTTCAAACACCTACCTGTGCAGCTCCTCTGTTTGTACCTCACAAGCACTGGCCTGTGCACCTCCTCTGTTTGTACCTCACAAGCACCTACCTGTGCACATCCTCTGTTTGTACCTCACAAGCACTGGCCTGTGCACCTCCTCGGTTTGTACCTCACAAGCACCTACCTGTGCACCTCCTCTGTTTGTACCTCACAAGCACTGGCCTGTGCACCTCCTCGGTTTGTAGCTCACAATCACCTACCTGTGCACCTCCTCTGTTTGTACCTCACAAGCACTGGCCTGTGCACCTCCTCTGTTTTTACCTCACAAGCACTGGTCTGTGCACCTCCTCGGTTTGTAGCTCACAAGCACCGACCTGTTCTCCTTCTCTGTACCTTTCAAACACCTACCTGTGCAGCGCCTCTACTGGTATCTCATAAGCACCTACCTGTGCACCTCCTCTGATTGTACCTCATAAGCACCTACCCGTGTAGCTCCTCTACTGGTACCTCATAAGCACCTACCTGTGCACCTCCTCTGTTTGTACCTCATAAGCACCTACCCGTGTAGCTCCTCTACTGGTACCTCATAAGCACTGGCCTGTGCACCTCTTCTGTTTGTACCTCATAAGCACCTACCTGTGCACCTCCTCTCTTTGTACCTCATAAGTACCTACCCGTGTAGCTCCTCTACTGGTACCTCATAAGCACCTACCTGTGCACCTCCTCTGTTTGTACCTCATAAGCACCTACCTGTGCACCTCCTCTCTTTGTACCTCACAAGCACCTGTCTGTGCACCTTCTCTGTTTCTATCTCCCATGTGAGCTTCTGAAGTGAAGCTGGTAATCCAGGGCAGACAACCGTGGCCTCTTGACTTACAGGCCATTATTTGACTTCTACTGAACGCTACAGAGTGAGTGCAGACATAGGGGAGCTGAAGGACAGGAAATGAAGTAAACTTGAATATTAGAAATATGGAAATGTAAAAATGCTGCGTCACCTGTGGATAAAGGACATCTCCTCCCGCTCTGCCAAATGCCCATTCAGTCACAAAGTAGCATCCTGGGCCTGAAAGAACATCATTAAGTCAGAAGCAATGTAAAGGTAGAAAAAGGGGGGAAAAGATTATTATGCACACATCTGTTGCAGGGATATGTCAGGTAAATTATTGGTTGTGATGGATTCTCCATAAGGACTAAATGACTGATATCTTTGAATATTAAATAATATGGATCAATCTTTGCCTCTCTGTTTGTATTATCTAAAGAGTGGGCATTACAATGAACCCCTCATTCTGTTTTACATAAAAAGCCCTAGAAGGAGCTGCAGCTAGCAGAACTTTATCTACCTTTGGAAGAACTAAAGACTTTCTTTTTAAGTTGTCTTTGAGGGCCAGAACCAGGCCCTGTAAGCTATGCTAGTTTAAGGGAGATGGGCAGATGTTATAGCTCTTGGAAACCCACGTCACAATGATGCTCCAATCTTCCAGGTTAGAAAAAAACAGAAATGCTTGAACCAAGAGAGCTGTTGAAAGTGTCTAAAGTTGATGTAATGAACAGCAAGGTAAAGATAGGAATTGGCATTTGAGCTGATCCAATGTGAACAGGAAAGCTCTGAAGAGTTACCTTTGTTATATTTTCCCTGAAGAGTTACCTTTGTTATATACCTCTTTAATAGTTAACTTTGTTATCTACTTTCTGAAGAGTTACTGAAATAACGACAGCCCTTCCTGATCCCTCTCTTTTTCCACAGTGTTTTCTTGTTTAAATGAAATTGTGTCCATGTGCATCTGCCTAAAACTGTACCAGTAGCTGTAGGTGCTCCGTAACCTCCCTTTCTTTACAGAGTTGCTCTGTGAACCCTGGTAAATCACCTTCTTTTCAGAATTTAATGAGATGTGACATGTTCAACAGAACATTTAGTTTAATATCCGTGTATGGTGAAATATTTCTTGCTAAGTCTCAAAGATGGTAAAGAATAGATGTTATTTACAACCAGTTAAATATTGCCTATTCACGTTCCATTATGTTTCCATTTAGTATTTGTAAATATCTTTATATCCTACAGAAACAAGCCTTGGATGCAAGAATCATAATGAATAATGAAGATAAACTGCAAATCTGCAAACAACAGTCACCAACAATGAGCTCGGGTATTCAAGAACACATCAGTGAAGTCGGCGACAGAGTGACCTGCACATAAACAGACAGATCCTGGAAAAAGCACTCAAGGGCCGTTGAGTGATTGTAAGAGTCCGAGCTGTGCAACCCGAGATGATCTCTAGAAAATGATGGCAACAACTGTAACAAACCACCTCCTGTATAAATCGGTGTCCAACACCAGCTTTGTTCATGGGATCGGTGTGATGTGGTCACAGCAGTGATCTGTTTTCTAAAGGGATAACAGCCCGTCATTCAGTGCTCAAGGTGTATTGTAAACTCTTTCTGGAGAAAAGCACAACGGAGTGGAGCCAGACAACTGAAGGGTAAATGAAAGAGGAGTACAGTGGACTGTCCCAATTTGCACCAGCCAGAAGGAAGATGAATCTTCACCCTTAAGCGTGCATAACCATAATCCAATCTAAAGGCACAATCACCTACAAAGAACCTTATACATATTATGAAAGTTGCAAGTATTTAATGACTATTGCATGTTATTGTTAAATCAGAAATCAAACGTGCAAATTATCACACACATACAGGACTTGTTCGAATAACATAAGTGGTTTATCAGCCATGTTGGCCCGTCACAAAACACAGTCTTGGGATGTATACAAATATATACCTGACCCACAGACACTAACCAAGAAAGGAAAATCATACACATTTAGTGAGAGCTTTAGTTCTGCATCTCTATTAAAGCACCATCAACGAACACACAGAGGAGAAAAACCATTCAACTGCAGTGAATGTGGGAAGAGCTTTAGTCACTTATCAACCCTACAATGTCAACAAACCCACACATCAGAAAAAACATTCAAGTGCAGTGAATGTGGGAAGAACTTTAGTCACTCAGCACACCTAATATAGCATCAACGAACACACATAGGGGAAAAGCCATTCAAGTGCGGTGAATGTGTAAAGAGCTTTAGTCGATTACAAAACCTACAAACACATCAGCGAACTCACACAGGGGAAAAACCATATGACTGCAATCAATGTGGAAGTAGTTTTGGTCGTTCCTCAACATTAAGGAATCATCAGCGAACACACACGGGAGAAAAACCATACAAGTGCAGTGAATGTGTGATGAGCTTTCGTCAGTTATCAAACCTCCAAACACATCTGCGAACACACACTGGGGAAAGACCATACCCTCAATGAATGTGGAAGTAAGTTTAGTGATTCCTCAAATCTAAGGATTCATCAGCGAACACACACAGGGGAAAAACCATTCAAGTGCAGTGAATGTGGAAGTGGTTTTGTTGACTCTTCAGGATTAAGGATTCATCAGCTAAAACACACAGGGGAAAAGACATTTAGGTGCAGTGAATGTGTGAAGAGCTTTAGTCGATTAGTAGAACTACAGAGACAACAACGAACACACACAGGGGAAAAACCATACAGTTGCAGTGAATGTGGGAGTCATTTTAGTGATTCCTCAAATCTCAGGATTCATCAGCGAACACACACAGGTGAAAAACCATACCTTTGCAATGAATGTGGGAGTAGTTTTAGTGAATCCTCAAATCTAAGGATTCATCAGCGATCACACACAGGGGAAAAACCATTCAAGTGCAGTGAATGTGTGAAGAGCTCTAGTCAATTATCAAACCTCCAAACACATCAGCGAACACACACGGGGGAGAAACCATTCAAGTGCAGTGAAAACCGAACTCCACAACTCCATAATGGCTACCCTGAATACTGGGAAGTTTGGTATCAAACTTCTCAGAATAATAAACCCACACTGATGCCAGTGTTGGATTTGCACACAGAGTGTATCTTAGAAGATGCCCCCTGTATTTTACCCAATCCTTCAGTACAGGACTGACTGTTCTGTGCCAGCCTGCCACTTAGATGAGTTTCTGCCCCCCTGGGGTGAGAGCATTTGTGCTCTCTGAGGACCGAAACAAAACCTGCACTGGGTGGAGGTGCTTAACACCTCCCCCCTGCAGGAACTGTAACACCTAGCAGTGGGCCTCAAAGGCTCAGGCTTCGTGTTACAATGCCCCAGGGCACTCCAGCTAGTGGAGATGCCCACCCCCTGGACACAGCCCCCAATTTTGGCACAAGTCCAGAGGAGATAATGAGAAAAACAAGGAGGAGTCACCTACCAGTCACAACAGTCCCTAAGGTGCCCTGGGCTGAGGTGACCCCTGCCTTTAGAAATCCTCGATTTTGGTTTTGGAGGATTCCCCCAATAGGAATAGGGATGTGCTCCCCTCCCCTCAGGGAGGAGGCACAAAGAGGGTGTAGCCACTGTAGAAGGCTGGTCTGGCTTGTAGTGGGTACCAAAGGTACTTACACCTTGTGCCAGGTCCAGTTATCCCTTATTAGTAGAATAGAGGTGTTTCTAGCAGCTTAGACTGATAGAAGGTAGCTATGGCAAAGCAGCTTAGGCTGAACTAGAAGGCATGCAAAGCTCCTACTATACCACTTATATCATATGCACAATATCATAAGAAAACACAATACACAGAGTTACTACACATAAATGTACTTTATTTTTATGACTATCCCACAAGTATCTCAGTGAGTACCCTCAGTAGGAAGGTAAGTAATATACACAAGTTATATGCACACAAACCAAAAATAGGTAAGTAAGAGTCAGAAAAGTAATGCAAACAGTGTAGAATTACAATAGGTTGCAATAGGTGAACATTGGTCTAGGGGCAACACAAACCATATACTCCAAAAGTGGAATGCGAATCACGAATGGACCCCAGACCTATGGGAGCTTGTAGAGGGTTGTTGGGACTGTAAGAAAACAGTCAGGGTGTCTAAGATACCTCACCCCAAGACCCTGAAAAGTAGGAGTAAAGTACACCTACTACCCCAAAAGAACACAATAGTCGTGATAGGGGGATTCTGCAAGAACAACAAACACCAGCAGTGCACTGAAAACGGATTCCTGGACCTGAGGTCCTGCAAAGGAAGGGGACCAAGTCCAATAGTCGCGCTGCAGGATGGAGTGCTGGGGACCCAGGCTAGCCTGTGCATGAAGGAGATCCTGGAAGAGTGCACAGAAGCCGGAGCAGCTGCAAATCACGCAGTACACAGGTTTGCAGTCTAGCGTGGGGAAGCAAGGACTTACCTCCACCAAACTTGGACCGAAGAGTCATTTGACTGTGGGAGTCACTTGGATAGAGTTCCTGTGTTCCGGGGACCCAGGGGACCAGTGATGCAGTCTTTTGGTGCCTCCGTTAGCAGGGGGAAGATTAGGTCGACCCACAGGAGATTTCTTCTGTGCTTCTGGTGCAGGTTGAAGGCAGGCGACCCCCAGAGCATGCACCACCAGGAAACAGTCGAGAAAGCCAGAAGGATTAGGCGCTACAATGTTGCTGGTAGTCGTCTTGCTACTTTGTTGCGGTTTTGCAGGCGTCCTGGAGCAGTCAGCGGTCGATCCTTGGTAGAAGTCGAAGAGGGAGATGCAGAGGAACTCTGGTGAGCTCTTGCACTCGTTATCTGAAGAATTCCCCAAAGCAGAGACCCTAAATAGCCAGAAAAGGAGGTTTGGCTACCAAGAAAGGAGGACTGGCTACCAAAAAAGGTAAGAGCCTATCAGAGGGGTCTTTGACGTCACCTGCTGGCACTGGCCACTCAGAGCAGTCCAGTGTGCCCCCAACACCTCTGTTTCCAAGATAGCAGAGGTCTCGGACACACTGGAGGACCTCTGGGCACCTCCCCTGAGAGGTACTGGTCAGGGGAGGGGTCACTCCCCTTTCCTTTGTCCAGTTTCGCACCAGAGCAGGGCTGGGGGATCCCTGAACCGGTGTAGACTGGCTTATGCAGAGATGGGCACCATCTGTGCCCATCAAAGCATTTCCAGAGGCTGGGGGAGACTACTCCTCCCAAGCCCTTCCCACCTATTTCCAAGGGGAGAGGGTGTAACACCCTCTCTCAGAGGAAATTCTTTGTTCTGCCTTCCTGGGCCAGGGCTGCCTGGACCCCAGGAGGGCAGAAACCTGTCTGAGGGGTTGGCAGCAGCAGCAGCTGCAGTGGAAACCCCAGAAAGGCTGTTTGGCCGTACCCGGGTTCTGTGCTAGAGACCCGGGGGATCATGGAATTGTCCCCCCAATACCAGAATGGTATTGGGGGGACAATTCCATGATCTTAGACATGTTACATGGCCATGTTCGGAGTTACCATTGTGACGCTAAACATAGGTAGTGACCTATGTATAGTGCACATGTGTAATGGTGTCCCCGCACTCACAAAGTCTGGGGAAATTGCCCTGAACGATGTGGGGGCACTTTGGCTAGTGCCAGGGTGCCCACACACTAAGTAACTTGGCACCCAACCTTCACTAAGTGAAGGTTAGACATATAGGTGACTTATAAGTTACTTATGTACATGGTTGTGAAATAACATGGACATTATTTCACTCAGGCTGCAGTGGCAGGCCTGTGTAAGAATTTTCAGAGCTCCCTATGGGTGGCAAAAGAAATGCTGCAGCCCATAGGGATCTCCTGGAACCCCAATACCCTGGGTACCTCAGTACCATATACAAGGGGATTATCTGGGTGTACCAGTGTGCCAATGAGAATTGGTAAATTTAGTCACTAGCCTGCAGTGACAAATTTGGAAAGCAGAGAGAGCATAAACACTGAGGTTCTGGATAGCAGAGCCTCAGTGATACAGTTAGGCACCACACAGGGAACACATACAGGGCACATACTATGAGCACTGGGGTCCTGCCTGGCAGGATCCCAGTGACACAAGGACTAAAACAACATACATACAGTGAAATATGGGGGTAACATGCCAGGCAAGATGGTACTTTCCTACAGCCACCCTCCAGGACAGTAGCCATTGGCTACTGCCCCCCAGACCTAAACTCACCCCTAAATTTAGTTTTATGGGTGACCCTGAACCCAGGAAATCAGATTCCTGCAACCTACACAAAGAATAAGGACTGCTGACCTGAAAGCCCTGCAGAGACGATGGAGACAACAACTGACTTGGCCCCAACCCTACCGGCCTGTCTCCAGACTCAAAGAACCTGCACAGCGATGCATCCGACAGGGACCAGTGACCTCTGAGGACTCAGAGGACTGCCCTGAAACTGAAGGACCAAGAAACTCCCGAGAACAGCGGAACTGTTCACCAGCAGCAACATCTTTGCAAACAAAGAAACAACTTTTAAAGAACTCACTCTTCCCGCCGGAAGCGTGAGACTTCACACTCTGCACCCAACGCCCCCAGCTCAAGTTCCAGAGAACCAACACCTCAGAGAGGACTCCCAGGCAGCTGCGACTTCGTGAGTAACCTGAGACGACCCCCCCTGCACCCTCACAGCAATGTCTGCAGAGAGGATCCAGAGGCTCCCTCTGACCGCGACTGCCAGGTAACAAAGAACCCGACGCCTGGACCAAGCACTGCACCCGCAGCCCCCAGGACCGAAAGGAACCAACCTCCAGTGCAGGAGTGACCAGCAGGCGGCCCTCTTCCTAGCCCAGTCGGTGGCTGGGCCGAAAAGCCCCCTGTGCCCTGCCTGCATCGCCTAAGTGATCCCCGGGTCCCTCCATTGCTTTCAATAGCAAACCCGATAACAACTTTGCACACTGCACCCAGCCGCCCCTTTGCCGCTGAGGGTGTGTTTTGTGTGCTTGTTTGTGTCCCCCCCCCAGTGCTCTACAAAACCCCCCTGGTCTGCTCCCCGAGGATGCACCCTATGTACTTGAATACTCCATGACTCTCATTCACCCGTACACCACACAGGCTACACGCAAATGAACATACACAACATGCATTGGAATGTTAGCACCAGGACCTGGGTTACAGCACAGAAACAGAACTTTACACAAGTGGGCCAGTAGGCCTCCATTGCAGTGACTCAGATAAAAAGGGCTGTTCACCACTACAATTTCACAACCAAGGGTACACTGCCACCACCCCTCTACATGCTAAACCTATGACAGACATCTACTAACACATGAGGGCATGCTTGAGTTGCCCCTCCAGATACAGGGCAGTTCCTGGATCTCATTTATGTGAAGGAATAGGGCCAGGCCTTCCCTCACACACTAGATTATTGTGAAATTGGAGCAAAATCTGTTCTTCGTTTTAGCACACTAGCACAACTATGATGTTGTCTTGTGCAGGCGACCTGCCATACAAGTGCTCTAAGTGACTGTAGTAAGTTGCTAATGAAGCAGGGCTAAATGCTGGTGGGTACAGGGATCTCTATGGTACATCTTTAGACATGAATGACTATTGCCGCAAAGACTAGGTCTTGACACTACCAGTGGTTGGTGACAGCTGATTAGATAAATCTGTGCAGTGTCATGACTGGGATTAGGGTCCCTCTGTTTAAGTATCTGCACAGTTATAAGGTGCTTCATAGGGTTAGCCTTAGTATTGGAATGGGAGTGTCCCCGGCATGGAGTCCAGTCATGTTCCCCTCCCCTGAGTGCCTAGGTGGGCGTATCTTGCATCCTGGTTTTTGATTATCACATAAATACTGTGCCAGGAACTTTCAACTAACCCTACAGACAGTGTCAGCTGTTCAGCCACCAGTGTGGTCGTATGTACTACAGTTTTCTAAGACCTACAATCTTTTCTTGCGTTGGGTCATATCTTGACTGCACAGCTTGCTCAGACTTTATTTTTGTGGTATTCCTGATGGTACCTGCTCCACCTATATGTATTTTCATTTCAGGTGCTGCAGGGAGGTGTGTAAAAGATATTAGGGTTATTGGAGAGAGCCTCATACTAGCCCAGCGTCTCCTAAGGTGCTGCAGGGAGGTGTGTAAAAGATATTAGGGTTATTGGAGAGAGCCTCATACTAGCCCAGCGTCTCCTAAGGTGCTGCAGGGAGGTGTGTAAAAGATATTAGGGTTACTGGAGAGAGCCTCATACTAGCCCAGCGTCTCCTAAGGTGCTGCAGGGAGGTGTGTAAAAGATATTAGGGTTATTAGAGAGTGCCTCATGCTCACCCAGCGTCTCCTAAGGTGCTGCGGGGGGGGGGTGTAAAAGATATTAGGGTTACTGGAGAGAGCCTCATACTAACCCAGCGTCTCCTAAGGTGCTGCAGGGAGGTGTGTAAAAGATATTAGGGTTATTGGAGAGTGCCTCATACTAGCCCAGCGTCTCCTAAGGTGCTGCAGGGAGGTGTGTAAAAGATATTAGGGTTATTAGAGAGAGCCTCATACTAGCCCAGCGTCTCCTAAGGTGCTGCAGGGAGGTGTGTAAAAGATATTAGGGTTATTGGAGAGAGCCTCATACTAGCCCAGCGTCTCCTAAGGTGCTGCAGGGAGGTGTGTAAAAGATATTAGGGTTACTGGAGAGAGCCTCATACTAGCCCAGCGGTCTCCTAAGGTGCTGCAGGGAGGTGTGTAAAAGATATTAGGGTTACTGGAGAGAGCCTCATACTAGCCCAGCGTCTCCTAAGGTGCTGCAGGGAGGTGTGTAAAAGATATTAGGGTTATTGGAGAGTGCCTCATACTAGCCCAGAGTCTCCTAAGGTGCTGCAGGGAGGTGTGTAAAAGATATTAGGGTTATTGGAGAGAGCCTCATACTAGCCCAGCGTCTCCTAAGGTGCTGCAGGGAGGTGTGTAAAAGATATTAGGGTTATTAGAGAGTGCCTCATGCTCACCCAGCAGTCTCCTACAGGTCCTTTTGGGGAGGTTTAGAATAGGTTGTGTTTGATGGAGAGTGTCTACTGTTCACCTACCCATCTCATGCAGGTGCTGCTGGACGTCGAATAGGGTGTGTTAGATTTAAAGGTGCAGCTAGCCTCTGTCATGTCGGCTCTCATTATACTAATGAGGCGGCTCGTTATCGGCTGCTGCATCATCTGATTTGTGGGGAACTGAGTTCAATCCCAAACCATGCGACAACTGTCGGCCTAATCCATTTCATTCCAGGTAGCAGTGCCTCACCTATGCCCAAGAACAAGGGTGATCTGTGGCAATCGAGCGCATGACGTTGTGACTTTTCAGGGAAATTGTGGTGGATCAGATCTCATCCTTTTCTCTCAGTTACATTCGTCTCACACATGCAAAGACAAATAGAAGCAGGGAATGGTTCGATAAGATTTATTGAATCAGCTGCGTCTTAGATAAAATGTCAGCATAAAGTTTTAGCACTCCATCCATCATCCTTTTGTGTTGCTAAAGTTGCCCTAAGTGGGAAAACTATGCCCAGACGTGGGTCCCAGGCTCACTGTGCCACTAAATTCAAGCTAGCTTGGCTTATGAAGGGTGTTTTGTGATGTTGCCTTGTGCGCCCTAAGTGGCTATGGTATGCCCAGACGTGGGTCCCTTGCTTGCTGCGCCACTGGATTCAATCTAGTCTGGCTGAAAAAAGGTGATACCCTGAAACCGGTCCCAGGATGCTTGTTTCCTGTCCAGGGAGGTCTTGGCCTAGCAGTTCGTGCCAGACTGTTCCCATGGGGAACAGGGTCAAGACTGATTAGCATGTGGCTGGGTTCATGACTTGGCGAGCAAAATAACGATGGATTAGACCCAGATCTGTGACTGAGGGTGAATGTTTAAAAAGTTTCAGCACTCCGTCTGTAGGAAGTTGGCTCTGTATATACTATGTCAAAGTGAGAGATAGTGTGCACAGAGTCCAAGGGTTCCCCTTAGAGGTTGATAGTGGCAAAATCAGATAATTCTAATGCTCTGTTTTGTGGTAGTGTGGTCGGGCAGTAGGCTTATCAGAGGGTAGTGTTAAGCATTTGTTGTACACACACAAGAAATAAATGAGGAACACACACTCAAAGACTTAACTCCAGGCCAATAGTTTTTATATAGAAAATATATTTTCTTAATTTATTTTAGAACCACAAGATTTGAAGTAAATACATAAAATGTAAGGTACCTCACACGGGTAAGTGGAGAACTTTGAATTAAAGCAGTAATATACACAGTATAGGTTAAAATGGCAATAAGCTATTTTAAAAGTGGACACTGCAAAAATTATCAGTTCCTGGCGGAGGTACGTATTGTTAGGTTTCTCACGTAAGTAAAGTACTTACACAGTCAGTCTCCTGGGCATAGGCAGCACCAAAGTCATCGCACCGGCAGCTCAGGGCCGGTTCGGTGCCGAGGTCCAAGGAGGGCCCAAAGCACACAGGCGCTGACTGTCCTGAAGCTGGAGGGAGGAGACCTGACAGTGAAGGGAAGAACGAGGGGAAAGGGCTCCCTTTAACCGCTGGATTAACACCTTTTGCTTCAAGGGCCTGCAGATTAGTCTTCTTGAGCACTGATTATTAGCAGTTTGTGGAAGTGAAAGGTGGAACTCTGTTGTCTCACAGTGTGAAGGATCCTTTAGCGGAGGCTGGCCTTGTGTCAGTCTCCTGTCACTGATCTGCTCGCTGCTGATAGCCAGGTGCAGAAAACGTACACCCCTTTGTGCCTCTGGTGTGGGTGATCTAACCTGGAACGACCCTGGTGTGAGGAGCATCACTTTAAACAAAAGCTGTGTTTGAAAGACAGCCTGGAGAGGACACATGAACGAAAAACCAAACTAAACATGCTGTGAGAGTGCAGAGAATTCACATCCTTTGTCTGCTTTGGCTCTACAAAGTGGAAGGTGCTGACCCACTTGTTGTTCCAGGTGCAAGTTTGTTCCAAATGCTTCTTGACTGAGGAAGAGAGTAATCCATAGAATACTTATTGGACTACTGTGCAACTAGTGCCTGCCTGACAGAGAACTTCACAGAGGTGGGGGACTTCATCTTGCGTCTGACCTGGAAGGAAGAGCTATTGTCTTGTGCTGAAGCACCTACAGACTATCCTGCTTCCTGAAAAACAGAAGCTGTGATCATTCAGAGTGAGCAAAAGCAGCTGACCCCATACATGAGGGTCCATCTACCCGCAGAGAAATTTCCATGCTCCAAGGACGCGAGTACCGGCTATTCTGCTTGAGCGGCCTATATTGTGGCATGGTACTGAGGTGGAGCCTGAGAAGATCATGCATCTGCTATCAGGAAGCTGTGCCTGAGGGGCCTCTCCCGTTGCACTGTCTTGAAGTTGTGCCCAAGTGGACTGCGCAGCTGTGAACCTAAAATTATGCCAAGTAGAATGAAATGCTGCAAATCCTCGGAGTTGTGCCAAAGCTGAGTGCATCACTGTGATGACTGAACTTAAACAAATTACACCACTGTCCCGTAATAGAGAGCTGAGTTGGGTTGCTCCACAGGCAAAGATGTGCCCTGTTGCATTTTGTGACCTCTGATCCCTTAGCGCTCTGTCCAACTCATCCAAAGCCAAGAAGAGGGTCTGTCACCAGAGAGACACCTTCAACGTGCTTCACCCTCTGGGCAGCAGGCTGTGCTGCTGTTCCTGCAGAGTTGATGCGAGTGCCACAGCACTCACAGGCTGTGAGTCTCTTAACAGAATAGGGATAGAAAGCCAGATGCATGCCCTTGGTCCCTGCTGTGGCCAGCACTTTCACTGAGCTTTGAATTGGTGAGATATTAGAACATTTGGGACTGAGGCAAGTAACTGGGTGCAGGAACTCCAGAGAGGGGGTAGCACTGCACCTGTGCCTGATATCTGCACCTGGTCATACCACACTCTAACCTAGGGGAAGGGGAGAGAGTGAGGGTCAATAGGGAGAGCTGGATTGCCAATCCTAGGATACAGTGACCTTCTACCAGTGAGAGGGGCAACATTGAGTTTTTTGAGTGTATTACTGAACTCTCCTTTTGCAAAAGACAAGTACTCTTTTGGACACTCATTTATGCACTGCTGGGTGATTGTTGAGTTCTGAGCTTGAATTGTCCCCAAACTACCTCCCTGAGAAGCCTGTGAATAATTGATATCGCAACATCTGAGAGCCAAGAGCTGAAACGGATGTTCTTGGCCCAACTGCAGTGGCATAGTAGGACGTATCCTGGGATGTCAGAGGCAAAAGATCCAGGCCCCACAGCTAAAGTCTAATAGCCCCTGCTTGTCCCATGGACCCCTAAACAGAGTCTGACATTTGGCAGCTAGCGGTGTGGAAGCCTCCAACGCCAATTCCAACTTTCAACCACAGAGTAATAAGTTCAACCTTTAGGCTTTAATACCTACCACTACATCCCAGCTGCAAGGTTAGTTTGGGTAGACCTGGACACCCTGTCCCGAGGTCAGTTTAGGGATCTTTGTTGGGAGGAAGGGTGGCAAGCTACAATGAACAAGGGCAAGCAGTGTTTGTGAGTTTCATAGGAGATCAGTTAGAGATTAGACGGTACAAACTGTGATGGACTACAGGAAGGGTACCATGATAGGGAACCTCAATGTAAATGTTGGAGCACCAGGCTCGGTTAGCCCTTTAGCACCGTTTATCTCCAGACTCACCCAAGGGTGTCCTCAAATTAGCTTTTCAGTGTTTTCCAAAGGTAATATTCTCCACTGATTTCTAGTGTACCATTGACACCAACTCAATACGTTATTCCCTTGGGTGTGTTAAGTCTAGCTAAGACCCTGCACTTGCAGTTGGGTCTCCAGGCGAATAGGGCTGAAAAAGAGGAAAAGACCAGGGATTTGAAGAGATAGATGCTGAGATTAGCTCACCAGGAACAAGTGGAAAGACGGAGGACGATACAGGAGGAATTGGCTCATGAGGAGAGCAGTAATGAGCATGATGGGTGGGAAATGAACATACAGGAAAAGAAGAATTTGAGGGTGAGAGAGAGAAGCTCAGGATAGCAGCGAAGACAGCTACATCTGGGAACAATGATTCCACCTCCAACTCTACCACGTTACTTTCCAAGGTACCAAAAGAGCTTGATCACTCACATGTGGATTGACGAGATATTTTGGAATGATTTGTGTGCTTTGGGATTGCTAGTAAGGCTCAGGCTTTGAATGATGTGTCAAAGGCAGCTACTCTCATGAGTTGGTGCCCATGGAAGGTACCATAGTAGTTGGAAGGATGACAGTGACTGAGAAAATGAATTATGAATGAATGGAAGAGTCTCTAATTAGAAGGTTTGGGCTGAAGCCAGCTCAGTACCTACAAAGGTTTAAAGATAGGGACAGAGCAACTAGTGTAGCATTCGGGACCTGGATTCATGGTGTGTTGTCTGATTGCAGTGAGTGGGTGAGAGTGATTGAGGCCAAAGGTTTTTATTCCCTTAACCTGTTAATTGTAACAAAGAAAGACCCAGGGAAGACTGCTTTATCCCAATTAGGTAATAACGGATAGATCTAACAGGGAGGAACCTAGAAGAGGTTGCAGTGTTGACTGACAAGTGTTCAGTTACCAGGGTTTACTAAAGGGTGGCCAGTATGGCTTTAAGACAAAGGGAAAGAATAATTTCCAACAGAACTTTTTCCAGACCTGAAGGTAGGGGCCAGGGCACATCTCAAGGTTTCATAGATGGAGAGAATGGAGCAGGAGTTGGGTTTCAAGTCGGGAATAGTACTAAGAGAAGCGTGCAAAGGATTTTTTTTCCAAACTCAAAGTGATTACTTAAAGTGTCACAAGAATGGGCATTAAAAGGGAGACGGTCAGGTGAAAAACCTTCCACCAGCTGTACCCATCATAGCAGGTGTATTGGCTTTGAGTGAAGGGACTTCACAGGATGCTGTTGCAGTGAACCTAGTGACTATAGCTTTTTGAGTTAGGAACCCAGATGTCTTGAAGTACAACCACTCAACCATGATGGGGTTTGTGCTGGAAGCTAGTGGAAATGGGGGGAGTTCTCCTGCCTGAATAGAGCGCAAAAACTATTGAAAACCATAACAGTTTCTCCTGATGACAAAGTATCGGGAACATTTTAAAAATGTTGTTAACACTAAAATAAATATTAATAAATTGTTTACATTAAATATTATTGTAAAATAAATTTATATATTTGTACCAAAATAAAACAAATCCTGCAGCAGTATTAATTTTGAAATACATCTTTAGTTTGTGGAAATATAATAAATTAAATTAAAATTGTTTTCTGAATTTTAAATTAAAAATAAATTCCCACCTAAAAAAAAATGCCTATGCATTAATGGTTATTAAAAGAGTTGTGCAGAATTATTTTTAATACAAATTATTGTTACATTAATCTTGGAACTCAAAATTGTCTATTAAATATGTACAATTGGTATTTTTTTAACATTAATGTATATGTATTTAAATTGTTAACTATTTCAAATAATGTAATTTCATTTTAACATTATTTCTTATGGGGTTTTATTTTAATTCAATTTAACTTCAATGGGAGCGTGTTGTAGTACCAATGGTTGGCCATGTGTAGTGCTGGACTTACTACTGTTTTTATTTTGTAGTAGCTTACACTTGCATTTGGTGAATACCAAAATGTAGTAAAGCTACTCAAAAGTGTAACTTACCTTTGTGAATTAGAACAAATACCGACTGGGATGATGGCCTGCTACATAGCGAGCTGTTGAATCCCGAGTAAGGTGCTAGTAAGAGGCTAGTGGTTTCACTTGTGCAGAGTAATTTCCTGCAGGAACTAGTCCACAAAGAGCCCTTGGATGGACACTTAGGCATTAGAGAGACCCAGGATGGGTTGGGCACTCCGTTCTATGACCTGGAATACTCAAGAACAAAGAGAGATTCTGCAAAACATGAAGGTAAAATCAAAGCACCATTGGTGCCTCCAGCACATCTAGGTATTTGGTTTGAGTGGGTGGAGAAGAACATTGTTGGTCCATATTAATCGCCCACCCTCAGCATCAACACATTTTGAATGTGGTGGATCATGCCTCTACCATCCAGAGGTGGTGCCTTTGACTAGTACAACTCCAAAGGTGATATCTAACTGTCTTCTACGCATTTTTCTAGGGTTGGATTTTCTAAGACTACAGTATGATTTCTGACCAGGGAACCAATTTCATCTCCTCTTATATGAAAGAGAAGAGGGAACAAGCTGGTGTGACATATTACTGTTCAACTATACACCTTCCACAGACCAGTGAGTTCAGTTCAGTTTATTGTAAAGTGCATAGTTAATTAAAGCTGCTGCACCAATAGAGAAAAACAAATTGTCAGGTGCTAAATAGGGGTGGGTGGTAAACTCTGCTGCTCCGTTGGAGTTAGTTGAGTTTTGCCCACTCCGCTCTCCAAACGGAGCACAGAGTTTTGGAAACACTCCACCAACCGCCTTGTGACAGAGTATTTCACTCATGTGTGGATTGGCAATGTTAAATTGGCAAATGAGAAAATCAAGCACTAGACCTCCTCCCGGCAAGATTTCTCAACGTGGGTGGTCTCAGCTCACGTAGAGAAAGCTGCCACTCACGTCGAGAAAGCTGCCACTTGAGTAGAGAATCTACTCAAGTGGCAGAAAGAAGTAGCACCTTCTGGTGCGCCATGTGATGCAGTTCACACTGATTTTACAGCCTAAACAAGATCCTGGTGCTAAAAATCAGTGCAAGCAGCTCACAAACTAGATCTCCACCACTCACAGAACTCTGTGGAATGTCACAGAGTTTTTAGGTAACTCAGTGAAACTCTGTGAGTACCGCACAGGCCTAGTGCTTAACGTTTTCTCTTGCATTTAATTAAGAAAGCTTTTGTTACAAATGTGGGTACTGGTTGGCTAGGGTATGCACCTCAGCCACGTAGAACCCACCACTCTAATCAGGGCGAGTAAGTTACACACTAAAGATAACCTGGCTCACCCCCTGGTAGCTTGGCACAGAGGTCATGTGTAAAGCCTTTGTGCAACACACTCACAGCAGTGACACAATAAATACACCACAAAAGAGACTCCAAACAGGGTTATATAAAAATAGATAATTTATATTGTGCAGGTAACATGGAACAACCATAATGAATAAGCACTGTGCATAAACTTAGGACAAAATGGCACAGGTGTGGACTATTATGTACACTATGCAGACACTAAAATAGTCCCTGTTATCCTGGCCAATACAAGGTGAAAGTAGCATACATAGCACTGGAGCTTCCACGCACCTACTATGGGTGATAGGGTACCCTTGATTCACCCTTTGTGTCATAGGAGCAAGAAACACCTTCCCTCGTCTGTGGTACTGAGGTCATCCGCTCAACTCCCAAGCCTCAATGATGCAGTGTATGCCGGCTCTCTTCCAGGCCCTCTGCTGCGGTAGGGCAGGAACTCCCTGACTGGTAGGTCCCAAGCTGGGCCAGGGTTTGTGGAGGACAGCTCCTGTGGGCACCCTCGAGCTCACGGTGTGCAGTGTAGGCAAGGCTTCCCTAGCTATGCAGTGTTCCAGCCCTCGGCCGGATCAGCAATCCACCACACAAGGATCACGGATGTCTGAAGCCTGGGCAGACTCCTTACTTGGGATTCCTGGGCTGCTACAACTGTGGGCGGGGAGATGGTACCACGGGGACGACACCTCTTCCAGTACTCTAGAACTTTGTGGTCCCCTTGCTGGAGAAGCACTAGATCTGCACACAGCACCAGGGAAGTCGGGTGTCAGCACTCCGCACGCGTTAATAACAGGAAAAGCACCAAGCGAAAATAAGGCCCTTGCTAAGCGCTTTAAAATTTACTCAACTCATGTAGAAGGAAGGAAGATGTGCTCCCTATGCACTAGGGAATAGCGAAGCACTCACTGTGCTTTAGATTTTGGAAAAAGGCTGTGGAAATAACAGTGCTCCCCACACACTAGTTTTGGGGAATATGGGCTGGACTCCGAGGTCTACAGCCCTTTCTGGGGCAGCCCATCCCAGGAGAATACTTGGTGGCACAAGGAGAGCAGACCGGCCTTCACATCCACACCAGCACACCAGTGGTAGTTCCTCCTGCAGCTCAGCAGTAAACAAGCAGCAGGGCAACACAGCTTTATTGGTCAGCAATAGTGGCGGTGTCTCCTAGTAGTCAAACAGTGCCTGGGGACACCACACTCACTAAGCGGGTGGTAGAAGGGCAACACACTGAAAAACAATCAAAGGAGTCCTTTATGCCACCCAGCAGCATCAGTTAGAAGGGCAACCACAGAACAGCAGTCCAGATGAGTCCCTTGTGCAGTCCAGCAGTCCTTCTGGCAGAGGTTCAGTCCCAGTTTCAAAGTGCTCTAAAAATCATTGGGTGAGAGCCCATGTACTTATACTCTAGGTGCCCAGCTTCTAGAAGTAGGAAGAAAATACCAGCCAGATCTGACCAGTTACAAGAATTTCCTTTCTTCCCTGCTCTGGCTCCAGACATCAGTAGGAGGTAAACAAGCCATTTGTGTGAGGGCAGGACACAGCTTCTTTAAGTGTAAAGTGTGAACAACCCTCCCTGTCTTCTAGCCCAGGAAGACCATTAGTATGTAGATGAATGCAGATGTAACCCTGTCAGACCTAACCCTTCCTGATGGATGTCTGTCTGGAGAATCTGCACAAAGTGGAGCTGTCACTCTGCCCCAGACGTGGATTGGAGTCAAGTTGCAAAGCAGTAGAGTTATAAGCACAGAGAAATGCCCACTTTCTAAAAGTAGCATTTCTAAAATAGTAATGTAAAATCCACGTACACCAGTTAGCAGGATTTCTCACTACCATTCCAAACATACCAAACATGCCCATGCTACTCCTTACAGATCAGACATTACCACTTAGACATATACAAGGGAATTTCCAACACAAACCTATCAGAGGGGCAGCTCTCACAGTACTGAAAAATTAAATAGGTTGTCTGTCACTGCTAAGACATGTAAAACATAAAAGTATATGTCCTATCTATTACATAGACAGCACCCTGCTCATAAGGCTACCTAGGGCCTACCTTAGGGGTGATTTCTGTGTAATTAAAACGGAGTTTACGCCTTGGCAAGTAGTTAAATTGGCTGAGTCGATGTGGCAGTAACATGCGCATGCAGGCACTGCAGTGGCAGGCCTGAGACAGGTTTGAAAGGCTACTTCTGTGGGTGGTGCAATCTGGGCTGCAGGCCCACTAGTAGAATTTAATTTACAGGAACTGGGTTTATGTTATACCATTTTACAAGGGACTTACAGGTAAATTAAATACGCCAAACAGGCATAAGCCAGTTATACCAAGTTTTAGAGGAGAGTGCACATGCACTTAAGCAGTGATCAGCAGTAGTAAAGTGCCCAGAGTCCCAAAACCAACAAAAAGAGGGTCAGAAAAATAGGAGGAGAAAGGCAAAATGTTTGGGGACAACCCTGCAGAAAGGGTCATTTCCAACAGCTTTGAAATAAATATAGCATCATAAAATGCTATATTGATGTAACTTCTTGGGCTGTTGTAGGTGTGCTCTTGAAATAAAACATATTATGGTATCGTCCCTCTTTGTATAGGTTATTGAGGTGGCTGTGTTGGTGTTATGGCTGAGCTTCACCGCTTCTGCCAGTGTGAGCTATGTTCAGCTGAGCTTCAGTTCTAGGTTTGCTAAAGTGTAGGTACCTGTCCCTGATTCAATACAGACTGAGTAGCAGCAAATAGTCTTAAGCAACGGGTGGCCCGGAAGCCCCGTTGTTACAGTATCTTTGACAGGGCAAAGTGCATAAAGTGACCGTCCTCATCAGCCCTTGATGTCCAAGAATGCAGAAGTGACCTTGCTTGGATCTCTCCTGTCATGCACTGTATTTGCTTACTGGGAGATTCCAGAGAAGGGTGTTGGCTTCAGTCCCTTTGAACCTGGGCGTGGGCACCCTGTGTGTGTCCCAACTACCTCGATCAGAGAAGAGTGGGAAGGAATGTCGAATCACAACAAAAGGATGTGTTGGACTATGTGACTGGCTGCAGGAATACATTGGAAAGCATTCAAGCTATCCAGGAGCTAATGAAGGATATGGCAAGAAAGCAGCAGTGTATGGGCATCAGGAGTGTCTGGAGGTTTTGGTGCTGAAACCCATTTCTAGCAAATCTTTGTATGATAAGTGGTGTGGACCACGCAAGATAGTGCAGAGAGCATCTCATGTGAACTGCTTGGTGGCCACCGGTATCACACGGGAACCTGGAAGGGTGTTTCATGGGAGTCTGCTGAAGCCTTTCCTTGGGATTAAAGCACAGTAAACATTACGGCTCTAGCAGAGTCATTTGAAGAAGATACTGAGTGTCTTCCATGGTTTGCTGCATAGTGACATAAGGGAGGGATCTGTGGAAGGGGTGCCGCACGCCCCTGAGTTTATATCTCACCAATAAAGAGAGTGTCGGGTGGTGCTGGGATGATTTTTCCTCTTGTTCTCATTGACATGAGGATTGCTACCAGTCTGTGTTGGTAAGATTGGCGCAGGAGACATTCTGACTTATTGCATGTCAGACCGAGTCCAGGAATGGAGCTTCCTGGAGCCTCACATTAGTGAGACATAAGAACACTTGAGACTGAGATAAGTAACTGAGTGCATGAAGTTTAGTGAGTGGTGGGGGGGCGACGTAGCACTGCTTCTGCACCTGATACCTGCACATAACAGGCTCACACTCTAGATCAGGGGATAGAGTGGGGGTGGATAGGAGGGCTTACTGATCTCAGGATACAGGTTCTTTGCACCAGTGATGTGTGCGTACCTGCATAGTAGCTGTATGTTGTAGAGTGTACTATTACGTTTTCTGAGTTTTTTCTTTCTACAGGAGCCAAGCACTGGGCTGGACAACAACAATCAGTTTCTATGCTTGAAGCACCCCACACTGTCTCCCTAAGAAGCCTGTGACTGCTGGCCTACACTACTGCTGAGAGTGAACTGCTGACGGTGTTCTACTTGACTCAGGTTCTAGAGCCACAGGAGGACAGACCCTGGGTCACCAGAGGCGAACAATCCCAGCCCCCACATTGGGGGCTCAGTGGCCCTGCGTGCTCCGTGCCCCTCGCCCCCACATTGGAGGCTCAGTGGCCCTGCGTGCTCCGTGGCCCTCACCCCCAGCCCCCACATTGGAGGCTCAGTGGCCCTGCTTGCTCCTGCCCCTCACCCGCAGAATGAGGTCTGATGATTAGTGAAGCATTCGCTGCATTCCCCCTCCACCTGCGCTGCTCCTTAGACCACCCAGGTCAAGCAGTCTAGAGTGTAACTTGGCCAGAGCAGCATTTTAACAAAATTCATTGCACACACAGTGGGGCAGCTGTGAGGACGTTTTCCACGGTGGCCAGCAGTGTTTGACAAGTATCCCTGCATCTGGACAGATCAATTGAAGATAAACAAATGACTGTGAACTACAGATGTAGTAGTAGGGATGCTGTGCCCTGTACCATGTAGTGGCTCCTGGTGAGGCAAAAAAGAAGAAAATAAAGATCTCCACCTGCCCAATCTTAGAAAAATAATGGCCACCACTGTCCTCATGGAATTGGCAGAAGCAAGCATGGTAGACCCCTGAGAGCGTGGAGGATGTTGATCCATCTGGAGGTTTTCTACGGTGTGCCATGCTTTGGAGGGTCATATTGTGTAGCTCCCAACTTGTGGGGGGTGCAGCTAGGAAACGTAAAGTGGGATGAGAGCTGAGCCCTATTGCAGGGACAGAGCCATGAAACTTGGTGCAACAAGGAGAGTTGGGGACAAAAGAGCACAGGCTTGTTGGACAGGCCACTCTATCACTCCCCGCAACTGCCCGTGCAGTACAGCGTGTGGCTCCAGTGGCAGTGCCACGGTTCCATCTGTGTTCCCATGTGAGATGGAGGCATGTGAGGAGGCCAGCCTGTGGTAGGCCCTCTTAGGCAGCAGATAGATTAGAGCAGAAGAGTTGCCTTTGCTTACTTTTATTGGAGGGGACTCTGTTACCATTGCGATGGAGTACCGTTTGTACCAAACTATAAATCATGCCCAGAGGCACTTAAACTTTGGGTGCATGGAGGTACTTTAAGGAGCCCTGACATCTGACTCAGTAAGGCTGGTGCATCTCTGATTCCGAGGTGGTCAGTGGTGGGAATCTACACAAGATACATTCTACAACTTAACCCAGAGGGGAAAACAAGAGATGAAGGCTTGAATGGTGCATTGAGCACATTTGAAACAGATTCATAATTTTCTTCAGTGAGTGAAATGGCCTCTCTCGGAGGCAACACAGTGGCGCTGAAGTGAGCTGCATTTAGAAAACTCTGAGTCCAAGATAACAAATTCACTGATGGGCTCGCGGTACACGTCTTCTATCGGGGGAAGAGTGCCACCTCTAATTAGAGGAGTCACAACCCTACAATGATGATGGTGGGATAGAGAATGTCAGGATCTAATAAATCAAAAGAGAAAGTATGTAAGGGGCAACAGTGTCTAGATCTGGCACTTTAACTAAAGGACACAGAAAAAACATGTTGCAAACTAGGGAGGGGCAAGATCAAGAGAAGGATTCCCTTGGGATCCTACTTCAGGAGATGAGAAAAGTGAAGAGGAAGCTGTAGGTTCACGGAAAGGATGAAGCGACCCGTTGATCACATCTGGCAGACGAGACGGTGACTTACGAGACAAGTCTTCATGAAGTCAAGAGTTGATGATCTGGAGCAGACGGCAGAGGAGATCCTCAACCAGGATGTTTCTTCTGCTGTGTGGTTTTTTTTTCATTTCTTTATTGATTTTTAGCTTTAAAGCAACATAAGGATAAGGCTAATTCTTAAAAGTGCCATCCTTGCCCTCAGAGAGTATCACAGTGACATTACACTTCTCTTTAAAGAGCACGGCCATCACATTTATCCGCACTTCACTATTAACCCTTCTGTATCTCTAGTGCTGACTTCAGTAAGATACACAATTTGAACAAGAATGGTTATAAAATGTAACAGTATCATGTCAAGAATGTAGTATTCACAGCAAACACGGGAGTAGTCAAGAAAGGAGGGAAGAGGAAAAACAGAAAACAGAGACCGTAGAAAGGAGAAAAGGAATTGGCTCTATGAAGGTGTCTGAGGTGGGTAGTCGAGGAGAGGTCCCTCTTTACACCCTGAAATACCTCCTCTTTCTCATTTCACTTGCTGGAGCCATAGCATATCTGCATATAGCCTCTATCAGGCCCATCAATGAAATATAACAAGAGACAATAACATGAAACAGAGCATGGAGTATTATCAGGAACAGTGACAACAACATGGACCGATGTCCCATCCTCGGGGACGCTCACCTCTCAGATCCCACACATGCAGAACCCTGTGCTATGGTCCCTGGTGCATTTTGTTGGCCCATTGTCAGCAGCTCTCAGCTTTTGTTGATTTTGGGGTCATCGAGTGCGGCCATTAATGGTCATTACCTGATGGATCTGGGGGTGTAAGAATGGGCCCCAAACTCTATCAGACACTGTGATGCGGGCTTGTGCTTTGTATCTGTTCCTTTCATACCTGGTGTAAAGAGTCCCTTGATCCTTCTTGGTGGGTGTGCCTGAGTTGCATCTATATTTTTGCCACCATGAAGGACATGGATATCATGGTCGCCGGTGTGAAGTGGCTTCACGTGGGCTTGAAGTGTTGTGTAGTATTGCTAGCCTGGCCAGTCCTACCAATGCACAAAGGCTGGTGTTGTGCAATGCAAGGCAAACTACTTTGTGTTGAGTCGTGGGCAGGACCACAACATATGGCTAAATGTCACAGCCAGAAAAGTTGCATTTCCAGCATTTGTCATGTGGAATGAGCCATGCTATTTAAAGTTTATAATTGTGTTTTAAAACATGCACATTTGAGCCTGGCTTCCCTAATTTCTCAGTCCTGGGTCTGCATTGAGCCTGACCAGTTGTTGTCATTATCATCTATGTGAATATGCCTTGGCTGTGAGCCGTGTGATGGTGTTATGGGGCCGGACACAGTCTGGCTCTCAGACGGTGCTGTGTGCTGTGTACCTCCATTGCTGGGAGTATGGTAGACCACAGTCAGTCTGTAAAACCTCATACTGTCTGGGCGTGTTTCCTTCATATAGGGCAACCAGTGTCTTGATCCCACAACTATCCCCTATTGTCCATTTCATCTGTTCCAGTCCAATTGTGACGTCACCGTTCGACCATATAGATGCGCTTAGATGCAAGTCGCTGTTCATCCTGACGAAAAGTGCTAGCGTTGAGACTATCTACAACACAAACCAAGGTCAGCCTTTTAACTTAGATATTACAGCCTGACCTTGTGACCTCACAGCCTTTGCTGCCCTTGAATGTGACCTTGATAGAAACTCTGATGGCATCCTGGGCTAATCCATCTCGAGCTCCACCTCTAAGTTCTCCTGTAGCTATGGCATATGCCCTTACCTAGTGATGCGTCCTTTCTAACCAAGCACTCAAATTCAAAGAATTTGTTCACAAAAATTACCTCACACATCTACCAGTAAGTTGAATCTAAACACATTAACTAATGTGCCTCCGGACCGACAATCAATCCTTTTGAAAAGGAGTCTGTTTGTCGACCGTCCTGGCCTTATGCTACCTAAATGTACTTTTTTTGTCAGACAGATTGGCCTTATGCTCCCTAAATTCTGTTTGTCTGCTAGGGTGACACACACATACCCTCCGGGTACATGACCAGCGAGATCTCGCCAGCCAACTGAAGAATTTTGAAATTCAAATTTAGAAATGCCTTTGTTCAGACGAATCAAGACGGATGATGTGTATCTTTATATATCTTTAGAGCTGGATTGTGTCAACACACACCATGAGCACCATTGGAGTGACCTGGCGCTATGTTCGCCACAGGGTTTTTTAGGGACGTGCAAGCACCCCTGATGCATACACAATTTGATGGTCCCAGGCATTTTGGTGAAAAGATTGATTCTATTCTGGAACGCTTCAAATATAGCTCTGATGTGGCATGCTCCTTGGTTTGACCTCTCCGGCTTCTCAGTTCCACTAGTTTTATTAGAAAGTTAGAAGATACCAGATTTCTTCTACAGACAGAGACTGCCCTAGAAACCTATGAGGCAGCCATCCCAGCCCTTTAGTGGTTCAAGACAACCCGCTGGTAGCAGACGCCATCCACATCCCAAGAACAGCAGCCTTCTCTCTCACACACTGCAAGAATGGCCAACCCGCTATGATTGCTGACTTTGGCCCAGGCTCTTTCCACTCTTGATCAGGGAGATTGGTTTGTAGCCTTGGACTTACAGGGCATGTTTACATGTCCTGCAGTCCCACAGACGTTACCTTTGATTTGTGGTGGGGCTGGAGCACTTCCATTTTGTCATTCTACCCTTCAGCCTCACCTGTCTCCCTTGGTTTTTTACGGAGGTGATGATGGTGTTTGTGGTCTATCTTCCATGATGACTGGTTGCTGCAGGTGGGCTCCAGGCAGTCCCATGTGGTCTACTTCCAGACAAAGGTTCATCCTTCTTTAATCTCTGGGACTTTCCATCAGTAAGCCACAATCCCCCCTGACACCTGTACAGAGGATTCCCTTCAAAGTGGCCAGGCTTGACATGGTGGGGTTCAATTCTCTCCTCAGTGGACCCAGGATATTTAGGCTAGGATCCCAATGTTTTGTGCTCAATCCTGGTTCCGGCACTGGCAGTTGAGAGGCTTCTTGGATGTTTGCCTCAGGCATCCCACTGGTCCCACATGTTCACTGGCATGTGCAAGCCTTAAAATGGAACCTTCATGGTCAGTGGGCCCAAATCCATGGCTGCTTATCAGACAGCATGTGTATCTCGTTGGAGACAGCTGAGGACCTTTAGCTGTGGCGGGTGGACACCACCCTGTTCTGTGCAGACCGTTCTCCATACCCCTAGAGTTCAGAGCAGTGAGAAATGCATAGTCTCACACATGGGGTGGTCTTCTGGAAGAAGTGTGGACCAGGGGTCTGTGGTCGGCAGTGGAGCAGAAACTCCATATCAGCCTCTTTGTGCTCCACACCATTCGATTGGCTCCCACGTCTTCTTCCCATCTATTAAGGGGCCAGTTCAGGTTCTGACAAAGAACACAACCATCATGTGGTACTGAACAAGCAGGGCAGTGCAGGTTGTGCACCCTGTGTGTGAAGCACCAAGACTTTGGAAAAGCCTTGTCAAGAGGTTGTCAACGTTTCCTATAGCGAGAACTACTTTTGATGATTGATGATTGAAGACCCCCCTGAGCTGCTGAATATGTGGATTAGATGAGGGTACTGTAGAAAGCTGGCCTAGTGTGTGGTGAGCCCCTGTGGTGTTATCACCTCATACCAGGTATCCTTTATTAGTGTAGTGTAGGCACTGCCTAGGAAGCAAGTGCTCTCTAGAGGTAGCTATGGATGAGCAGCCAAGACTTATCTAGGAGACATCCAAAGATTATGCAATACCACTACATTCACACAGCACTTACCCACTTGAAAGAACGACACAGTGATACAAAAATAAAGGGACTTTATTATAGTATCACAAACACTAAAATAGTACTTCGGCAATACCTCACCTGGAGGTAAATAAACACACTAGAATAAACACATTAGAAATTAGTAAATAGTATAACAAGCAATATGCATTGGTAAGAGCAATATCAAACATTGAGGGCCCTTTGGTGGAGATGGCAAATCATATACTAAGAAAGTGGAATATGAAAGACAGTCCCCCACCCAAGAATGTGGAATCAGGAGAATGGAGCTGGAGGAACTAGGAACCCCAAAAGGTGAGTACCAGGGTGCCCCCCCCAGCGACTAGGAGAGGAGAGGTAAGTACATGGTTTTCCCCAAATCCAACAGGAGGACTTTGGAAAAGGATTGTGCAAGACCCAGACAAGACTGGAAGAACCCAGAGGTGGATCCTGACAGAAGAGAACCTGAAAAGAAAGGGGACCAAGTCCAGTTCATGATAGGGTGTCTGGTTGTGGCAGGAGCCACTACCCACCCTTCTGTGGATGCAGGACCAGGGTGACGGTGAACGAAGAAGATCAGCAGTGCAGCACAGGAGCAGACGTGATGCAAGTGATGTCCCACATTGGCGGTCATAATGCAGTTGGTCAGTGGTGCTGGAAAACCACCAACAAGCCTTGGCAATACAAGAGTCAGAGACGAAGTTTTTGCAAGGCTGAAGAGGACCAGCTCGGTTCAGGGGATTCAACCCTAGGAGGAGAGTCTGGGGTGAAACTCAGCAGCTGGGAGAATCACAAGAAGAGGAGGCAGCCCCCACAGACCACCCATTGGCAGCAGGTACAGGAGTCGCTGTGAAGCCTACTCAGCACACCTGAAGAGTAGTCCCCCGTCGCTGGAGCAGCAGGCAGGAGACTGTGCCTTGCAGGAAGGAGTGCTGGGGTCCGGGTCTATACGGAGTCTGAAGATCCTCTGGAGGAGGAGCAAGCAAGCCTTGGTAGCTGCAAGAGTCGCGATGCACAGGGGTACAGTCCTGTAAGTACAGGCAAGGGCTTACTTTCTCCCAAGTTTGACAGCTGGTCGAGAGAATCAAGGGGACCCCTCCACACCACTTCCTGTGATGCAGGATCCATGCAGTTCCGGAGGAGAGAGGATCCACGCAGCCAGTCATTTTTGCAGTTTCTGCCTGTGAATGCAGGGGAGTAACTCCTTCACTCTAAGAGAGATTCTTTCTTACTTCTTGTGCAGGCTGAAGACTCATCGCCGTCAGAGGATGCACAGCTGGGGAAATGTTGCAGTTGCTGCAAGGAGCTGGAGAATCAATGTTGGAGAGCGGAGTCATTGCTGAAGTTGTAGATTGTTGGTTCCTGAAGGTTCCAGTTGCAGTCCAGTGGCTAGAAGTTGAAGCAAACGATGCAGAGGAGTCATGCTGGAATCTTGCATGTCGAATCTGAGGACCCTTCCAAGAGGGAGACCTAAATAGCCCAGGAAGGGGGACTGGTCACCTATCAGGAGGGGGCTGTGATGTCACCTACCTGACCTGGCCACTCAAATCCTCTGAGGGGCCTCTGCCCACCTTGGATTCAAGATGGCAGAATCAAGTGGCCACCTGGAGGAGCTCTGGGCACCACCCCTCTGGTGGTGATGGACAGGGGAGTGGTCACTCCCCTTTCTATTGTCCAGTTCCGTACCAGAGCAGGGACCGGGGGTCTCCGGTCTGGTGCAAACCGGTTAATGCATGTACGGCACCAAATGTGCCCTTCAAAGCATACCGGGGGCTTGGGGAGGCTACCCCTTCCAAACCATGTGACACCTATTTCCAAGGGAGAGGGTGTTACCTCCTTCTCCCACTGGAAATCCTTTGTTCTGCCTTCCTCTGCTTGAGCTGGTCAAGTAGCAGGAGGGCAGAAACCTGCCTGAGGGGTGGCAGCAGCACGGGCTGCACGAAAACCCAGAGAAGACTAGTAGGAGTAATGCTGGGATCCTCTAAGAAGCCCCCAGGGTGCATAAAACCATGCAACCAATACTGGATATCAAACTTGTACAGGTTCGGTGTTACCATTATGTAGCTGGGCACAGGTAGTAGTGACCTGTGCTCAGCAAATTGGTAAAATGGCTTCCCTGCTCTTACAAAGTCCAGTGTAATGGAGCTGGGGTTCATAGGGGCACCTCTGCTCATGTAGGGGTGCCCTCACACAGGTACCTGCACCCTTCCCTCTGGGCTAAGAGGGCTACCATAGGGGTGACCTACAGTGACCTGGTGCAGTGACCCATAGTGAAAGGGTGGATGCACCTTTTCACACAGGCTGCAATGGCAGGCCTGCACCCACATTTTGCATGTGCTCCCATGAGTGGCATAATACATGCTGCAGCCCATGGGGAACCCCTGGTACCCCAATATCCTGGGTACCTAAGTACCATATACTAGGGACTTACCTGGGGGCACCACTATGCCAATTGTGGGGTGTGCAAAGTCCCAAGCAACCACATTTAGAGTGAGAGGGCACAGTCCATGGGGTCCTGGTTAGCAGGATTCCAGTGAACACAGTCAAAACCCACAGAAAGTAGGCAAAAAGTGTGAGTAACCATGCCAAATAGAGGGTATTTTCATACAGGTACATAAAGATCAAGACAATCAGTATTTGTAAAGCACTGCTACTCACCCAAGAGGGTCTCAAGGCGCTGGGGTGGGGGCATGTCTCATCCGAAGAGCCATGTCTTGAGGTTCTTCTTGAAGATGGTGAGCGACCCGCTTTGCCTGAGGTGCAGTGGGAGGTTGTTCCAGATCTTCGCTGCAGTGTAGGTGGAAGATCGTCCTCAAGCGGTGGTTTTGTGGATGCAAGGGATGGTGGCCAGGGCCATCTGTGCAGAGCGGAGGGATCTGGCAGCGGTGTGGAAGGAGACGCTGTGGTTCAGGTAGGCTGGTTCTGCGTTGTGTATGACCTTGTACGTGTGGGTGAGAAGCTTGAAGGTGATTCACTTCTCAACTGGTAGCTAGTGGAGGGTCCTCAGGTGTTGGGAGATGTGTTCTCGGCGAGGGAGGTCCAAAATGAGTCTGAGCAGTCCTCCTCCAGACAGCATTGTGAGAAAACCGGGAGACGCCCAAACGTCTCCAGCTGGACCCTAGTGCCCACCGGTGACCTTGACATACCTGTAAAAGGAGACATTGTTAAAAGCATTACCTGATTTTATGTGCATTTTCAAATTATTTTCTCCATTGATTCCTATTTTGTGTAATTACGCACAGAAAGACTATTTTTATTAAAACTTCAAAAATTCAAAATTTAAAAAGTACTTACTCAAATTTGATGATCTTAGTTTTAACATTTTTATAGAAATCTGAAGTATTTTTGTAAATCGGTCTCGAGTTATTCGTTTGAGAGTGTGGTCTCATTTATTGATACTGTGAGTACAACAAATGCTTTGCACTTCTCCAAGATTAGCCTTACTGCTCGACCAAGCTAACACAAAAATTAGAGCATTAGGCGGTCTAGTTTTAACCTCTGTAAACCAACATGTGGTTGCCCTGACTCTCTGCACAGTGTGTCTAGCTTTGCACGCTACATAGAGGGCCAGCCTCCTACAAGTATACAGCATTAAAGGCACAAGAGCTGCATTTCAAAAGGTTTGCCTGTGGTATCCCAAAGGAGTGGTTTTGTCTTTTTGTTGTTCTTCTGTGAATCACCTTTAATAGCTGAATGTCTCACTTGGTTTGTATTTTCTTTGCCATGCATTGCAAGTGATAATGTTTGCATCTTGAGAGCGAGGGCCAGAAAGATTTCCACAATCCGGTTAGTGGTCCTGAAGTACTTTGGTTGATGCCCACAAACAAGCAAATCAGAAAGTTATTTTTTAACCATCATCATCATCATAACCTCTAGATCATAAAACTACATCACACAGAAATCACATAAAAAACACTTTAAAAAGTCAGACTATAAATAATGAAGTAAAATACAATAAAATAGTATATACAATATGCATATATTAGGGATTCCGGGCCTACTTGGCAGACATGGCACAAATCATCTGCAGCACACTTCCCTTGGCATTTGCTACTGAACACTTTAGTAGGTAGGGATTCATATCTAAACTGTAGGTACAACTTCTATGCTAAGTGATGGCATATTGCATCAATAGTCTGCTTGTATTGCGCACATGGTTTGATATCAGTAGTAGCTAATGATAACGTTCCCTTACAACTCATCGCATTTTCCACGGATACAAACTCCCAATAGCTTTCTTTAATCCTGGTTCTATGGATACGTAATTTCTTAGGGGAGGTGCAGTAGAGCTCAAACCCCAAACTCTGGTGTAGATCCTTTATAACTCATGACCAGGGGATCTTTCCAGCACGCTGGGGTACCATGAGATCTCTCAGGCCCACTCCGTAAGGTTCTGAAGCCGGAGTGGACCACAATCAATGCCAAAAGGCATGAAGTCTAGAGTCGATTTTTTAGGAGATCCTTCTTTGGGCCAGGTCTAAATAAACAGGGGTCAGTGGAGTGCCCACAGGTAGGTTTAATAGGGATCTTAGAAACTATGCTCAGCTGTAGTTAGGCCGTGTGTGTTCAAATGTCCCACAGCTCAGCCCCATACAAGACTGACCCCATAGCCTTAGTGTTATTAATATCAAGCTGGAGCCACCCTTCTAAATGTTGTCCTTCTAGGTATCTTGGTTATGCACGCAGTCTGCTGGATTAAGTCGTGTGTGCCTTTTCTAGTTGCGGTGCCTAGCACAAATTAGGTGTAAACCTTATTCTAGATAGTCAAATTTTGCTACCACATCTATAGGGGCGTCACCCACTAATGGGTCACCTTCCATTTGGAGAAGAACATACACGTTGTCTTGGAGTTATTAGCATCAAGCCCTGCTCCTTACAGAATGCATGGAAGGTGTTTAATAGCTGCTGCAACCCCTGTGGTGTCTTGGATATCAACTCGGTATCATCTGCGAAGAGAAGGGCAGATACACTCTTCCCTCCTAATTTGGGCACATCTCTACTCTTGAACTCTATTGCTCCATTAATGTATAAAGTGAACAGGGTGGGTGCAAGAACACACCCCTGTGTGACCCCACGATCCATCTGAATAGCTTCTGTCAAATGCCCCCTTATGCCCCATACCCCCTCCCCCGTCTTACTTGGGCACAGTTTCCATCACGCAACCCCACAACATACCCCAGGGGACCAAGTCAAAGGCAGATTATAAATCATTGAAGACAAGAAAGAGTTTGCCCTTGTAGATTATCACCTCTTGCCAGTAAATACAGATAAAGCAAAATACCTGGTCTGTGGTGCTTACATTGGCTCTAAAACCAGCCTGCAAATCGGACAGGACATCCACTTCACTAATCCAATCCTGAAGATGTGCCAATACCTGTTTACAGAAATTTGAAGGGACTCAATCAGGCTTATTGGCCTGTAATTCCCAGGGTCCAACTGATTCCCCATCTGTAATATAGGGATGATTGCTGCTTTTTTCCATGAAGGAGGGATATCCATACCAGAGCCTGTCTTTTTTAACATACATTTCACCCCTCACAGACACCTTTAGCAATATTACATTTTGTGAGACACAATCAGGCTTCATAGCTCCTACAAATAAACATATACCTGCAGCCACCTTCAGATGGTGTACCTGCCAAACAATCATAAAACATAGATTAAGGAAGAAGAGATTGATTTAAGAAGCTAAGCACTCTTGAAGAAAGGATAATAAAAACGAAAAAAAGGAGATTGTGGTGTAGTTCCCTTCCTTCTCCAGCTCAGTTAACTGAGGCCTCATCATATATGTGTGTGGTGTAGTTCCCTTTCTTCTCCCGCCGAGTCAGCTGAGGTTTTATCATCTCCATGTGTGGCGTAGTTCCCTTTCTTCCCGCTGAGTTAACTGAGGGTAAATTATCTCTCAAAGAAGAAGTAAATGTTAGACAGACGCCAAGGACCACAGCACATGCAGTAAGACCTGTGCATTCCACATCTCCAGGGTGCGGCGTCACATTGTCTGCGACACAACATGGCGAGGAAGAATGAGAGTGGGGTGTCTGATGGGTTCTCTAGATTTGACTTATGTGCACTTAATGAAATACATACGTCGCTTCCCGTTGTCACCTTTCCGTAAATACACTCCAATCCTATACATCAATGTTTAGAAGATGATAATGTGAAATTAAGCTGTTAATACTTTTCTACAGCAGCAACCACACACCAGGGAGGGCAGGACAAACACAACACGAAGCAATAGAAATCCCCAAAGCAGCAAAATGTACCTTGAGGAGCAAATTGGGCTGCTCAGTATATGGACTTTGAAGAATGCACGATGCAGGATTGCATAGCTGCCAAGGTTTCAGATTGGTTATGTGTCACCTTTTCATAGATTCAGTGTACTTATGAGTGACATTCATCAACCAAATGTGACTCTTTCTCATGAGCAAAATCAAGCATTGAAGTCTGAGGAGACAAATAAATATTAGAAATTACACCTATTTGAGCAACAAGAAACTCTAAGAGATCTTGAAACTGCTGCAAAGCACCAGAAATAGAAGAGCAATGACCTGCTTTGCAGCAGCCCTATTAACCCTCTGCGCTATATTATCATGAGTGAAAACTGCAACTAGACACAAGCTGATCTCGCTCCAACAGGAACACTATTAACCAGCGTTATCTTGACATTATTATTGTTGCCTGAAAACTCCTGGGCACAGAAGGACTTCTGCATAACTATCATGTGGGTTTAAACCCATGTTATTTATACAAAGCATCTTCTACCCCCTCAGCTCAGAACCAGGTGCAGTGGGGCAGAAGTTCCACAATTAACAAAAGGATCTCTGTGAGAAAAGCAGCATCTCACAGCTATCCTCATAAAATACAGTTCTGAAAATATGAGGGGTTCATGTTCTTTGCAGCAGGCATATTAACCCTCTGCACTACTTTATGATGAGTGAAAACTGCCACTAAACTAAATGCTGATCTTGCTCTAGAAGGAATATTATTCACCGGAGTTACCTTGACATCTCTATTGTTGCCTGAAAACTGCTGGACACACAAGGAATTCAGCCCCACTGTTTTTTGACCCATGTTAGTTGTACTAAGTACATCCCTCAGCTCTCAAGTACCATGAAAAAGATCTCTTTTGAGAAAAGTAACTCACAGGTATCCGACTTCATAAAATACAGTTTTGAGAATATGCAACATGGTATAAGTTCTTTGCAGGAGAAATATAACCTTTTGCACTAGTATACTATCGCAAATGTAAAATGGCAAACTCTGATCTTATCAGGAACATTTATATGCACCGCATTAATTTTTGGCACTTACCAAGTCTGTCTCTGAGTCACAGTGATGCTGCTGGAAAATTAAAGTCTGCTGCTGATGGGTCGCTGAAGTGTCTCTGACTCTGTGAGTCTGTCACGCTCCCTGGCTGCAGAGAGCTGCTGGAATAAATTCTCATGAGTAGTGACGTTGGTGAGAAGAGCTTAAATAGTGGTGTGGCACCTGCTCTCAGAGTTATGCTGGCCTTTGACTGCACTCAACCCCAGAGGACCCACACATGGTACGAGGCTGGCAGCGGCACAAGTCGAGGTCAAACACCATCATCTTGTCCTGTAATTAACTCCGGCACCAGGCCGCACCGTCTTCAGAAGCCCGCTGTGGTGGGTGCGATGACAGATCAGGCGTCACCTCTGGCCCCCAAAGCTCCTCTTGTTTTAGTCCCTATCACCCCATTCTCAGCCCCCCTTTGGTTGGTAAGCGGGTTGCTGTGCGGAGGTGGGGCGCCAGTGGGTTGGAACTGGAAGCACCTTCTTTGGAGACCGGCGTGGGCATGATGACAGAGCAGACTGGCTCCGTGGGTGACTCCAAGGCTCACAATGCTCCTGTCGTCCCTGGCGCAAGGAACTGACTGTGCAGCCCTCACTGAGCATTCAGATACTGCGCTAATGTAATTAAATGCAGCTCCGATGGCCATGGCCACCCTGCTTCACCCTGACACAGCCTGCAGTGGGCAAAGTGTTAAAATGCATAACTAATGAGTGATGCGGACCACCATATGAAAACGCGTTAGTCTCACTCCTGATGCGTGGTACTCGCCAGGGCTGAGAGTATCGCTCAGAGACTCACACGTGGCAATCAAATGTAACTCATTGAAACATTGAAATAATGGGAATGTCCCACGTAAGCATAATGAAAACTTAGCTGCTATGTAGCTGCACACTAAAAAATTGCAAATATAAACATAAATCACCGTAAAATGTGTTCAAGAGCTGCCTTTATGATCCATGACTCATAGTTAAAGTAAACAATGTTAAAAATGAAAACAAAAAATCTATACAAAGCCTTATTGAAGAATCATATCCGGGCCTTTGAAAAATCTCAAAACATGGTCAAAGGTGGTGACCCTAATAAGAGCCTGTATGAAGGAGTCCAACAGTTTCTAGTGGTGAAATACCCCCTTGGACCTTCAGACCCGGCACCGCTCACTCATGTTCACGACACCATCCGCTGAGAGAGAAATGCCTGTGTGGGTCAAACCTGATGATTCTGTCCCATGTGTGAGTACAATCTACTTCTTTCTTTGTTTCAAGAGCGAACCTTTGAAGGGAGGGAGGAGGCAACAAAGCAGCAGAGAAATGGAAAACTTAATTTGGGGTAAAGGATTTGGAATATTGTTTGAGGATCCTCATCCCTAATAAAGAATTACCCCCATAAATAGGAACATCAGAAAAACTCTTTCCAGTTTAAATGCAGCAGCTGCTAGATTTCTTTTTATTTAATAAAACCCAAGGAGACATTTCCAATTCCCTGGTGGAGCCTGGAGGCGGCTGTTCTGTCAGCGGCCACCAGAGGGCGCTCCTCACCTGCTGATAAAATCCACTGAGCACATTGTATGAAAGGGAGAAGGGTTTCCTCTACCGGGTCAGCGGCGGCAGAGACAGCACCAGCAGCGCATGCTGACGTCACTTCCGGCCTCTCCCTCTGTGTCCAGCCTGCTGCAGAGGAGGAAGGACCCCCTGTCTGTCTGTGCAGTTATCTTCATCTTCAGACCCTCACAGACCCCCCCCCGCCAAACCCCAAATCTGCACCTGCCCCCCCCCCCAGCCCCAGGAGGAGGCGAGAGCCTGGGAAATGTCTGCACAGGTTTCTGCTCAGGTAGGAGATTGTCAGCACCTTCTGCTGTGTTTGTAGAAATAGACTGAATAACCCTGGAGGAAATCTCTGCCAGGAGCCGGGCTGAGCTGGGCTCTTCTATCCGGGGACCTCTGGGGGCTTTCCTTCCAGCCCTGGGGGTGTTTGTGGTCATCATTTGTGTTAAAGAGGGGATCTGTGCACTGCATCTTACTGCACTGTGAGGAATCTGTGCACATTGCATCTTACTACACTATGAGGAATCTGTACACACTGCACTGCATCTCACTACACTGAGGGATCTGTGCACTGCATCTTACTGCACTGTGAGGAATCTATGCTCGTTGCATCTTACTGCACTGTGAGGAATCTGTGCACTACACTGCATCTTTCTGCACTTTGAGGAATCTGCACTGCATTGCATCTTACTGCACTGTGAGGAATCTGTGCACTGCATCTAACTGTACAGAGGAATCTGTGCCACTGCACCTACTGCACTGTGAGGAATGCGTACACTGCACTACATCGTCATGCACTGTAAGGAATCTGTGCACTGCACTGCATCTTACTGCTCTTTGATGAATCTGTTCACAGCACTGCGTTTAACTATACTATGAGGGCCATAACAGGAGGAAATCTGTGTACAGTGCATTGCTGTTTACCACATTATCAGAGACATTTACGGAGGAAAACCGGGCACACTGCACTGCCTTTTAACAACATAGTGAGGGGTGTTTACAAAAGAGAATGTCTGTGTGCAAAACCCTGTTCATTACTACATTTTGAGAGGTACCTACAGATCTGTAAGGTGAGCTGATGTTTACTCACATTAAAAGGAGTGATTAGAGTAGAGAACAACTGTGCACTGCTTTTTACTCACACTACGAGGGGCATTTACTGTGGAAACATTTATGAACTGAATCCGTTTTTTCAGACACTGAAGGGGTTTGAATTAAATGATGGAATCTCTGCACATTGCACTGCATTTGCCTCACAAAGTAAGTAATGTTAACAGACGACAACCACCTTTTTACTTTACTTCACTTTGAGGCTTTTGCAGGAGAATGAATCTTTCCACCTGGCGCTGCTCTTTACTGTAACACTGGAAGATAAGTTAAGACATGAATAATCTGTTAGATATTGATTTGTTCTGAAAGACAGTCTTTCTATAACACAAATTACCTATTACCAAACTGCTAACTATGGGAGATTCACTTTTTATATTTATATAAACAGTAGACTGCCGGCTTCTGGAGATTCACTTTGTATATTTATATGAACAGTAGATTGTAGCTTCTGGAAATTCACTTTGTATATTTATATAAACATTAGACTGCCAGCTTCTGGAGATTCACTTTGTATATTTATATAAACAGTAGACAGCTAACTTCCGGAGGTTCACTTTGTATATTTATATAAACAGTAGACTGCTAGCTTCCAGAGAGTCACTTTGTACATTTATATATACAGGAGACCGCCAGCTTCTGGAGATTCACCTTGTATATTTATAAAAACAGTAGACTGCTAACTTCTGAGGATTCACTTTGTATATTTATATAAAAAGTAGACTGCCAGCTTCTGGAAAGTAACTTTGTATATTTATATAAAGAGCAGACTGACAGCTTCTGGAGACTAACTTTGTTTATTTATATAAACAGGAGACTGCCAGCTTCCAGGGATTCACTTTGTATATTTATATAAACAGTAAACGGCTAGCTTCTGAGGATTCACTCTGTAAATTTATACAAATAGTAGATTGTAGCTTCTGGAGATTCACTTTGTATATTTATTTAAACAGTAGACTGCCAGCTTCCGGAGATTCACTTTGTGTATTTATATCAACAGTAGACTGCCAGGGGGGCGTGGCTTGGTGCACGCGAAGATGGCCGCCATTTAAGCAAGCTTTGCAAATTAAAACTCCTATAATCCGGCGATATCCTGCCCTATGACATGTGCGCGAAACGCTGAGTGCGCGACTGCTGTGCGGGACCCTGTGGGGGCTCGTAAACAGCCTGGGAGGCCCCGTCGGGAGAGGAGGTGCATTGCATCCTGGGAGCGAAGCGGTGTGTGAGCCTGTGCTGCTGGCAGAGGGGCTGTGATCGGCAGAGCAGGCAGGGGGAAGCCAACAGCGAGAAGAGGAGAGTCCCGGGGCTGGGGGATGAGAATTTGAAGGGGCTAGGCTGGACCCACGGGGGAGGCACTAAGCGTGTTGCGGCCTGGGAGGAGTAGAGGACTTGAAGAGGCCTGTGAGACAAGTGCAATGTCCTGGCTGCCGGGAGAGAGCTGTGAGCAGGGCGACCATCTAGGGTAAGCAGAGAGGAGAGCAAGCCCGAAATGGGGACAGAGGGGAGTGATGTGCTTGCGCCCCCTCGTCTGGGTGCTGCTGACGGGCACTATTGCTAGTGGATGAAAGGTGCAGTGAGGGAGACTAGAAGTCCTACGTCCGGGCCTCCCTGGAAAGAACAGTCTGTAACGAAGGGGCCTATAGGGGGGTGCACGATTGACTGCGGCCTCCACAGCGAAGAAACTTCAAAATAGAAGAGTAAGCATGGAGGCTCATGAGAGTCTGAAAGACGTAGGAGGCAAATGGGGGCAAATAGTCGTCACGGAGAGGCGGGACAGAGGTCCGCTTTGCCATAGATCATGGTGAAGCCGAAAACCCACGGCCACCAGCAATCGAACAAAATGGACAACTATGCAATAACCAAGCAAGCCTCGACCTCGTCGGGGTAAGACTCAGCTGAACTTGGTGCAACGGAACCTTCGCTGGGAGCTATAATGGCAGCAATCTCAGAACTCAAGTCCGCCCTGGAGCCTAAGTTGGACACAGTGATGGTGGATGTCTCCCTGCTGCGCGCAGATCTACAGAAGATGGCGGACAAGATGTCCATAGCAGAATCCGACATACAGACACTTAGGCCAACCTCCAAGAGCTTGGAAGAACAAGTGCGAACCCTTACTGCGCAACGTGCAACAATGTGAACCAGGCTGGAGGACCAGGAAGGCAGCGCAAGACAGAGCAATATCAGGGTAGTCGGAGTACCGGAAGGTGCAGAGGGAGCAAGTGTGGACTTCTTTTTGGAAGATCTTATATTAAAAATCCTCTGCCCCAAGAGACTGTCGAACTTCTTCTCGGTGGAGAGGGTGCATTGGACACTGGGCTGACCCCGAGACCGGGGGCACCTCCAACAACAATCATTGCCAGAATTTTCAACCACCGAGATCGGGATGCCATTCTACAGGTGGCTCACACCCATGGGGACCTGCACTACGAAAATGTGATTATTAGGTTCTTTCCGGACTACACACTTCAAGTGCAGACACAGCGCCACAGCTTTGACGAAGTTAAAAAAGCACTGCATGCCAAGGAACTCAAATATATGATGCTCTTTCTGGCAAGGCTCCGGGTGCTAGCGGAGGGCAAATCCTCTTATTTTACTTCGCCAGCAGACGCGTGGGACTGGATCGAAGGCTGACGTCAGAGAGTCCAGTGAATCCGGGAGAAAGGGGAAGGAGAGCCCACGTGAACTCAATGACAAGCTAGCTCTCCCGGACCGCCCCAAGACCAGGGTGATCTGGGGAAACGGAGAGAGACAGACCACCAGGCTTAGATACCGAGGACAGCGGGCAGGATGCTGCAAAGTAAACTGACTGATTAAACCGAGAGGATAAGATTTATCTGGCCACCGTTTAGCATATCTGAGCTGGGCCAGCCAGCCTTTAACACATTTCATGTTACATTTGCTGAGACAGGCACTCTGCAAGTTGGGGGGTGGGCAGTTCTGAGCCTACTATGCAGGGTAGTAAGGAGGGGAGGATTGAGTTTGGGAACTGGGGGGGTTAGCTATTTCACAATTGTTAATGTTTATCTACTGGTACTCAGGAGAAAAGTAATAGCCTTGGCAGGGAGGTTTAGGAAGGAGATTAGTCTACAGGGACCACTGGTAATGAGTCGCGAATACACTGGATCCACCATGATAGACACTAAGGTGTTGCCACTAAAGGTCATGACGTGGAACGTAAATGGCATCGGCAATAAAAATAAACGCACTCTAGTCCTACAGTACATCAAGAGACATACACCAGATGTAGTTTTCAGTAGTTACATGTTGGCACACTCCGGCTTCACGGCCGCTTCGAGAGTCGCGGGAATCCTACTACGGAAGGCAGTGGCGTTTATTCCCAGTCCCATATGGACCGACCCACTGGGCAGGTTTGTGGCCCGATCTAGAACTTGCCACGGGTGGGTCATCAACTTGTGCTCTGTATACATTCCCCCTCTGCTGCACTCAGATACTTTTCCGGCCCTTGCGGCACTGCTGCTGCAGCTGCCCCCGGGGACTTTAATTTTAGGGGGGACATGATGATACAATAGACCCGATGCTGGAACGGTCAACTCAGATGGGAGGGGCTGGGGGAGAGACCTTACTGAAATCCTTTACATACTCAATGGGTCTAACAGATCTGTGGAGAGCCCATAACCCAGGTGCAAAGCAATATACCTACTTGTCTGCATGTCACCAAAGCTTCTCACGCCTCGATTATCTATTCACACACCACTCCTGGGTAGGTAGCTTCCACGGGACGACACATCTGGGAGGGGAATTTCCGATCATTCTCCGTTGGAGGCTATGTTAAGGGGAGCCTCGTGGGACTTAACACAGATGTCCAGACTCAACCCGTGGTGGTAAAAAGAGGAAGGGTCCTCCGACCAGGAAGGGGCAAAGCGATATTTCTCTGAAAACTGTGGGACAGTACATTCGGCTAGTACTCTCTGGGAAGCATTTAAGATGGTACTCATGGGGCATGCCCAGGCATTGGTAGAGGGCCACAAAAAGGAGCGACATAGTAGGTATGTGGCTCTGTAAGGGGAGGTTTCCGACCCAGAAGCGGCAACACTTGAGGGAGGGGTAGTTGACCCACACAAGTGTCACAGGCTCCGACATAAACAAAAAGAAACGCAAGACTTGGGAACCAATGAGGCATGGGCCCATGAACAAACTATGCAAAGGCGGATCTATGAAGTCGAAGACAAAGCAAGTGAGCTATTCGCGTGGCTAGAAAAAAGGGATAGCAGCAGGAACTGGGTTGCAGAGATCTGTGATGAAGGGGGAATAAGGTGCTCAAAGAGTGAAGACATAGTAGAGTCCTTTGCCACCTATTATGAACGTATATACTCTTCCCAGACAACCACTATCTGAGAGGATGTGAGGAACTATTGCAAGATCTCCAGCTGGAGGAGTTGTCAAGGTCCAATAGGGAGCTGTTAGATCAGGAACTGACAGTGGAAGAAGTGCAACATGCGTTTGGGGAGATTGCATCTTGCAAGGCAGTAGGCCCTATTGGACTCCCAGTGGAGCTCTTTAGGGGCATGAGAGATATTCTTGCTCCCCATATGCTGTAAATGTTTCAGGCAGCTAGGAAGGAGGAAGTTCTTCCAGAGGACCAGAGACTCGCCACCATTGTGGTCCTACATAAAGAGGGCACGCCCCCGACATTCTGTGGCTCTGACCGTCCCATCTCCCTTTTGAACCCAGAAGTCAAGGTTTTAGCAAAGATTCTGGTCAACAGACTGCGTCCCTACATGACTAAACTAATACATAAGGATCAAACTGGTTTTATATTAATATAAACAGAAGACTGCTACCTTCCGGATATTCACTTTGTATATTTATATAAACAGAAGACTGCTAGCTTCCGGATATTCAATTTGTATATTTATATAAACAGTAGACTGCTAGCTTCCAGAGATTCACTTTCTATATTGATATAAAGAATAGATTGTAGCTTCTGGAGACTCACTTTGTATATTTATATAAAGAGCAGACTGCCATCATCTGGAGACTAATTTAGTATATTTACATAGAAAGGAGACTGCTAGCTTCCAGAGATTCACTTTATATATTTATATAAACAGTAAACGGCTAGCTTCCGGAGATTCACTTTGTATATTTATATAAACACTAGACTGCCAGGTCTGGAGATTCACTTTATATATTTATGTAAACAGTAGACTGCCAGCTTCCAGAGAGTCACTTTGTATATATATTTAAACAGGACTAACGTCTTGAGATTCACTTTGTATATTTATATGAACAGTAGACTGCCGGCTTCCGTAGATTCACTTTGTATATGTATATAAACAGTATACTGCTAACGTCTGATGATTCACTTTGTGTATTTATATAAACAGTAGACGGCCGGCTTCTGGTGATTCACTTTGTATATTTATATAAAGAGCAGACTGCTAGCTTCTGGAGAGAAACTTTGTATATTTATATAAAGAGGAGACCGACAGCTTCTGGAGTCTTAGTTTGTAAAATCTACTCGACCACTCGCAATGGCGAGTCTTATTTGATCAGGTCAAGCTATTTTTAGGACTTACTCGCCGCTCCTGGCGAGTTGACAGAGAACAGGTGTTCTGTTCAGTTGAAAAGTGGAGGAACAATAAAAGGTGTCTTTAAGTCTTGTTCTTCTGTCACATTTGCTCTGTGTTCATGCACAGAGGTCAAAGCCAGATTGTCTTACAATGAATTTTCCTTTTGACTGCAGCGTTCCAGGACTTTGTAAGCTGAACTGTGTGACCTGCTGTTTAAAGTGTAAAAAAAAGGATATAGGGTTTTAGGTTTTTCCTAACGCACAACATTTAAACTTTCAACTGTGCAAACATTTCAAAATATATTTCAGTAGTTGTGAAAGCCCATTTTTTATATTTCTGTGTGATGAAAATATATTTTAATAGGATGAAAACATACCAGAATACTTTACAGATTGTTAATACACTATATAGTTTATCAGTGAAGCTGCAAGTTAATGTGATGGTTTTTGGACATTTCTGGGACATTTACTGTGTGCATATGACAGTTTGCTACCACATCATGGTTTAGTAATATATTTATTAAAAGTGAGTGTTTAAACAAACTGAGAAACACTCCTGCCCTTATGGCAATGCTTTTAGTAACCTAAAAGTCATGGGTCATGTGTCTCCTATATGTGGGCTAGATTCTTGTGATGCATGCAGCAAACTTTAGTCTACTTAAACAAAATAGTTTCTTATACTGCAGAAATGCTGAACGCACATATTTGAAGGTGTAATCATATGTGAGAATGAAGAAAAAGGCGACTCTAAACTATTGAGGAGTCTGTGCACACTGCACTGTATTTTATGGCACTATGAAAAATCATTGTATGCTGCACTGCATTTTACTGCACTGAGGTACATGTGCTACTGCACTGCACCTTACTGTACTATTAGGAATCTGTACGCACTGCATCTTACTGCACTATGAGAAATCTGTGAACACAGCATCTTGCTGGACTGTGAGGAAAGTGTGCACACTGCACTGCCTCCTACTGCACTATGAGGCATCTGTGAGACATATATACACACTGCATCTTACTGCACTGAGGAATCTGAGCAGACTGCACTGCATATTACTGCACTGAGGTACATGTGCCACTGCACTGCATCTTACTGTACTATGAGGAATCTGTAGGCACTGCATCTTACTGCACTATGAGAAATCTGTGAACAGAGCATCTAGCTGGACTGTGAGGAAAGTGTGCACACTGCACTGCCTCCTACTGCACTATGAGGCATCTATGCACAATGCACTGTGAGACATATATACACACTGCATCTTACTGCACTGAGGAATCTGTGCATGCTACACTTTATCTTTCTGTACAGTGAGGAGTCTGTGCACACTGCACTGCATCTTACTGCACTGAGGTACATGTGCGACGGCACTGCATCCTACTGTACTATGAGGAATCTGTACGCAGTGAATCTTACTGCATTATGAGAAATCTGTGAACACAGCATGTTACTGGACTGTGAGGAAAGTGTGCACACTGCACTGCCTCCTACTGCACTATGAGGCATCTGTGCACAATGCACTGTGAGACATATATACACATTGCATCTTACTGCACTGAGTAATCTGTAATTCCTAAACTTTATCTTTCTGTACAGTGAGGAATCTGTGCACACTGCACTGCATCTTACTGCACTGTGAGGAATCTGTGCTCCTGGCATTGTATCTTACTGCACTATGAGAAATCTGCATGCCACACTGCATCTTCCTGCACTATCAGAAATCTGTGCACCTCACTGCATTCCACTGCTCTATGAGGAATCTGTGTGCACTGCATATTACTGTACTATAAAGACTCTGTGCCCACTGCACTGTATCTTACTGCACTATAAAGAATCTGTGCACACTGCACGGCATGTTACTGCACGGAGGGATCTGTGCACTGCTTTTTACTGTACTATCTATTCATACTTTACTGTAGTACAAATGATGTGAAAACGGTACTTCGTTTTACTACTGTAAATAGTGCACTGAGAAACCTGTGCACACTGCACTGCTTTCTACCACACCCCATGTAGTATTTTTCAGAGGAAATGTACACACTGTGCAACTTTGTCCTGTTTTGTTTTGCACACTGACAGACTGCACTGCTTTTTAATAACCTATGAAGGGGATTTAAAAAGCGGAGGCTTGTGTACACTGTGCTGCTGTCTGCTACACTGCGAGGGGTGTTTGCAACGCACAGGAAGTCTGCACACTGCACCATTTGTACTACACTGCCGGGGTGTTTAGAAAGAGAAAGACCATGCGCACTGCACGGCTTTTTACTCAGAGTGTGAGGACTCTCCCACCTGCTCTGCTTCCTGTGACACTATGAAGGGTGTTTACAAAAGCGACACTTACTCTGTCACGGGAGCCCTGTATTGTATGCTGTGTGTTTGTGTGTATAATTGTAGTAGCTGTGGCTTGTTAATAAACACTGTACTCTTTATCCCAGCCCAGGGCATCTTACTGCGGAGATGCTGCGCGGTTCCTTTAGTGGCAGCAGCAGCATGGCGTGTCTACCAGGGACGTCCTAAGCCAGGGTCAGTTCACAGCTAAACATGGATGATGGAAACAGCCCGGCGAGCGAGGCTTTGAGTAAAGAGGCCGCTGTGATGCACAGAGTGAATTACAGAGTCTCTTACGGCGCAGGAATCTCCGGCAGGAATCGGCTGGTCCACGGTGATCCTGATTGGCTGCTGACAGCGGCCGTCATGACTGAGGAAGAGACACTGAGGGCTTTAGATGCTGGTCTTGGAGCAGGAGCGTTCTTCACTTGTGGACAGGTGTTACATGGTTGCACGTGTTTCCTTTGGCATCAGTAAGTAAACATGGCCACCAGTATCGCTGCCGTGTCATTCGCACCGGAGCACTGATGTCATCATGTGCAGAACACAACCCTCGGAGAGCTGCTTTACTTAATCCAACCTGCCCTTGTCATTGGGTGTGTGTGTATCACCCACACGTGGTGTGGATACCATGGGCACATTATATGTGTATCACCCAATGTGTATCACCCACACGTGGTGTAGATACCACGGGCACATTATATGTGTATCACCCACACGTGGTGTAGATACCGCGGGCACATTATATGTGTATCACCGACACGTGGTGTAGATACCGCGGGCACATTATATGTGTATCACCCACACTTGGTGTAGATGCAGTCGCCGCCCGCCATGCAGTTACCGCCGAATGACCGCACCGCGGTCAAAAAACCGCGGCGGCCATTCTGGCATTCCCGCTGGGCCGGCGGGCGACTGTAGGAGGCTGGACTGGCTTGTAGTGAGTACCAAGGGGTACTTGCACTTTGCACCAGGCCCAGTTATCCCTTATCAGTGTATAGGGTGTCTAGCAGCATAGGCTGATAGATAATGGTAGCTTAGCAGAGCAGCTTAGGCTGAACTAGGAGACGAGTGAAGCTCCTACAGTACCACAAGTGTCACTTGCACAATATCATAAGGAAACACAATACACAGTTATACTAAAAATAAAGGTACTTTATTTTTATGACAATATGCCAAAATATCTTAGAGTGTACCCTCAGTATGAGGATAGCAAATATACACAAGATATATGTACACAATAACAAAAATATGCAGTATAGTCTTAGAAAACAGTGCAAACAATGTATAGTTACAATAGGATGCAATGGGGACACATAGGGATAGGTGCAACACAAACCATATACTCCAAAAGTGGAATGCGAACCACGAATGGACCCCAAACCTAGGTGACCTTGTAGAGGGTCGCTGGGACTATTAGAAAATAGTGAGGGTTAGAAAAATAGCCCACCCCAAGACCCTGAAAAGTGAGTGCAAAGTGCACTAAAGTTCCCCCAAAGACATAGAAGTTGTGATAGGGGAATTCTGCAGGAAAGACACAAACCAGCAATGCAACAACAACGATGGATTTCCAGTCGAGGGTACCTGTGGAACAAGGGGACCAAGTCCAAAAGTCACAAGCAAGTCGGAGATGGGCAGATGCCCAGGAAATGCCAGCTGTGGGTGCAAAGGAGCTGCTACTGGACAGTAGAAGCTTAGGTTTCTGCAGGAACGACAAGGGCTAGAGACTTCCCCTTTGGAGGAAGGATCCCTCACGCCGTGGAGAGTCGCGCCGAAAGACCGCCAACAAGCCTTGCTAGCTGCAAATCGTACGGTTAGTGTTTTTGGATGCTGCTGTGGCCCAGGAGGGACCAGGATGTCGCAAATTGCGTCAGGAGACAGAGGGGACGTCGAGCAAGACAAGGAGCCCTCTCAGCAGCAGGTAGCACCCGGAGAAGTGCCAGAAACAGGCACTACGAGGATGCGTGAAACGGTGCTCACCCGAAGTTGCACAAAGGAGTCCCACGTCGCCGGAGACCAACTTAGAAAGTCGTGCAATGCAGGTTAGAGTGCAGTGGACCCAGGCTTGGCTGCGCACAAAGGATTTCCGCCGGAAGTGCACAGAGGCCGGAGTAGCTGCAAAAGTCGCGGTTCCCAGCAATGCAGTCTGGCGTGGGGAGGCAAGGACTTACCTCCACCAAACTTGGACTGAAGAGTCACTGGACTGTGGGGGTCACTTGGACAGAGTTGCTGGATTCGAGGGACCTCGCTCGTCGTGCTGAGAGGAGACCCAAGGGACCGGTAATGCAGCTTTTTGGTGCCTGCGGTTGCAGGGGGAAGATTCCGTCGACCCACGGGAGATTTCTGCGGAGCTTCTAGTGCAGAGAGGAGGCAGACTACCCCCACAGCATGCACCACCAGGAAAACAGTTGAGAAGGCGGCAGGATCAGCGTTACAGAGTTGCAGTAGTCGTCTTAGCTACTTTGTTGCAGTTTTGCAGGCTTCCAGCGCAGTCAGCAGTCGATTCCTTGGCAGAAGGTGAAGAGAGAGATGCAGAGGAACTCGGATGAGCTCTTGCATTCGTTATCTAAAGTTTCCCCAGAGACAGAGACCCTAAATAGCCAGAAAAGAGGGTTTGGCTACCTAGGAGAGAGGATAGGCTAGCAACACCTGAAGGAGCCTATCAGAAGGAGTCTCTGACGTCACCTGGTGGCACTGGCCATTCAGAGCAGTCGAGTGTGCCAGCAGCACCTCTGTTTCCAAGATGGCAGAGGTCTGGAGCACACTGGAGGAGCTCTGGACACCTCCCAGGGGAGGTGCAGGTCAGGGGAGTGGTCACTCCCCTTTCCTTTGTCCAGTTTCGCGCCAGAGCAGGGCTAAGGGGTCCCTGAACCGGTGTAGACTGGCTTATGCAGAAATGGGCACCAAATGTGCCCATGAAAGCATTTCCAGAGGCTGGGGGAGGCTACTCCTCCCCTGCCTTCACACCATTTTCCAAAGGGAGAGGGTGTAACACCCTGTCTCAGAGGAAGTCCTTTGTTCTGCCATCCTGGGACAAGCCTGGCTTGACCCCAGGAGGGCAGAAACCTGTCTGAGGGGTTGGCAGCAGCTGCAGTGAAACCCCAGGAAAGGCAGTTTGGCAGTACCAGGGTCTGTGCTACAGACCACTGGGATCATGGGATTGTGCCAACTATGCCAGGATGGCATAGAGGGGGCAATTCCATGATCATAGACATGTTACATGGCCATATTCGGAGTTACCATTGTGAAGCTACATATAGGTAGTGACCTATATGTAGTGCACGCGTGTAATGGTGTCCCCGCACTCACAAAGTCCGGGGAATTGGCCCTGAACAATGTGGGGGCACCTTGGCTAGTGCCAGGGTGCCCTCACACTAAGTAACTTTGCACCTAACCTTTACCAGGTAAAGGTTAGACATATAGGTGACTTATAAGTTACTTAAGTGCAGTGTAAAATGGCTGTGAAATAACGTGGACGTTATTTCACTCAGGCTGCAGTGGCAGGCCTGTGTAAGAATTGTCAGAGCTCCCTATGGGTGGCAAAAGAAATGCTGCAGCCCATAGGGATCTCCTGGAACCCCAATACCCTGGGTACCTCAGTACCATATACTAGGGATTTATAAGGGTGTTCCAGTAAGCCAATGTAAATTGGTAAAATTGGTCACTAGCCTGTTAGTGACAATTTGAAAGAAATGAGAGAGCATAACCACTGAGGTTCTGGTTAGCAGAGCCTCAGTGAGACAGTTAGGCACCACACAGGGAACACATACATATAGGCCACAAACTTATGAGCACTGGGGTCCTGACTAGCAGGGTCCCAGTGACACATAACAAACATACTGAAAACATAGGGTTTTCACTATGAGCACTGGGCCCTGGCTAGCAGGATCCCAGTGAGACAGTGAAAACACCCTGACATACACTCTCAAACATGCCAAAAGTGGGGGTAACAAGGCTAGAAAGAGGCTACTTTCTCACAGCGACCGCCAAAGGATCGCCCGCCGGCCCAGTGGGAAAGCCCCTGCAGCAAGGAAGCCGGCTCCGAATGGAGCCGGCGGAGTTGCAGGGGTGCGACGGGTGCAATTGCACCCGTCGCGATTTTCACTGTCTGCTAAGCAGACAGTGAAAATCTTTGTGGGGCCCTGTTAGGGGGCCCCTGCACTGCCCTTGCCAGTGGCATGGGCAGTGCAGGGGTCCCAGGGGCCCCACGACACCCGTTCCCTCCATCCTGTTCCTGGCGGCTTTTACCGCCAGGTACAGGCTGGCGGGAAGGGGGTCGGAATCCCCATGGCGGCGCTGCAAGCAGCGCCGCCATGGAGGATTCCCTGGGCCAGGGGTATTCCGGCGGGAAACCGCCGGATCCCCTTTTCTGACCGCGGTTTTACCGCCGCGGTCAGAATAGCCCAGGAAGCACCGCCAGCCTGTTGGCGATGCTTCCGTTGCCCGTGGCCCTGGCGGTTTGAAACCGCCAGGGTCAGAATGAGGGCCTATATGTGCATCACCCACATGTGGTGTAGATACCGTGGGCACATTATATGTGTATCCCCCACACGTGGAGTAGATACCGCGGGCACATTATATGTGTATAACCCACACGTGGTGTAGATTCCATGGGCACAATATATGCGTATCCCCCACACGTGGTGTAGATACCGTGAGCACATTATATGTGCATCACCCACACGTGGTGTAGATACCGTGGGCGTGGGCACATTATATGTGCATCACCCACACGTGGTGTAGATAACGTGGGCACATTATATTTGGTGAAAGTCTACGCACACCTAGAAGGGAAGCCATCAGGAGAGTTTTCCATTCAGTGTCGCCTCTATTGCCATCAAGTTGTCTTCATCAATCTGTGTCTGAGATTTGGCAGCAACCTTAAATGTCATAGTTAAGTCGGCAGCACTGATCCCTATAGTGTGAATTCCTTCACTTTTACAGGCCATGGCAAGGTGCACATGGACCAAAGGACGCTTGTCCTGGAGGGCAGCCACCTTTCCACACAGCTGTTTAGTGGTGATTGATTTACCTTCCAAAATGCCGGTGCAGCACATCCACATTGTAACCGTGCACTCAGAATGCTGAATCCAACAGTATTATTGTGGGAACTGACAGGTCAGCTTCCTGAAGGCAAGGAAGAGGGCACTGGTCTCAGCTATGTGTGCCGTGAAGCCCCCAAACGTTTAGTGAGTATGCAGCGCTTTGAAGTCCCCACCCTCAGATACTCTCTGCCCTACAGCGCAAGCCACAAACTAACATTGCCACTTACAGCTACGGGCTCTTTGTGGTTTTGGGACTGTGATGCAAGTACTAAGCTTAACTAAAGAATACAGTTGGAAATATTTAAAGTCATTTTATATTTTTCCTAAACTATATTCAGTCCAATATTGTTAACATTTTCGCACGCATGTATACATTCAAATTTCTGTACTCTAAAATAATTCTAGGTATATAATCTGGGGGGAATGTTCAAAGTTGAGCGGCATGGCACTCTCACCCACTGATACTGTAAATGAGCGTTTAAATCTCGCTTTGCCTCTGGCTTGAACGGCTATTAAACTTGAACCTTTGGCTCACTCTTCAGAGGAATCACACGCGGTGCAGTCTTTATTAGCATGTAATATGTCAGGTGGTGATGCCACCTTAAAAGTAAGGAGAAACAAACCCCCCTCCCCCCACTTGAGTCATCTCCTGTATCAGTGCACAGTCAGTGTTGATGACTCTTTACTCTGTTGAAGTTTTGCGTCCCTTTTCTGGGTATACTTTGCCCATCTCTCAATGGTATCTTTCCATGTCCAGGAGTCCTACGCCCAAACCTCTTTGGGCACGTTCGACCTCTATTGTCTCTGTTCAGGATTGATAGAAGTAAGTCCCACATTTTAGTACATTTGGGCGATTCATTTTTCCAGTCATACACAACTTTTTAATTGGCTATCATCTGTCACGGTCCCTGAAGCCAAACTTCCACAGTTGGGGCCAGGGTTCTTCCCCATAACCCGAAATCTGTTTGCGTGGCAGTCAACAATAATTGAGAGAATCGCTTCCCCTTACAGGAATGGAGTGGGTATGTGCCCTCTATCGAAACCCCCAGAATGAAAGAAACTGTCAAAGTTTATCCCCTTAACTTTTCCTATAATTGATAGTATTGATGTTCCAAAATCTTCAAGTTTGGCACATGAACAAAGGATATGCAGCATGGTATCTGGGCTTCCACAGTGTCTCTAGCAAGATCTCAAGTGTAATCTAACTGGGGCCCAGTGCCGTATGTATACAATTTTATGAAGTGTGCCTCTGCCCTGTGTATGTTGTGCAGAATTATTGGAATGGAAGATTACAGCATCCGAGTGTCCCTTGACTAGTTGAATATCTAGGTCTCTTTCCCAGCCGGCTTAGTAAGTGTTTACAAGATTTGGGGGGTTCAAGTAGAGTAGGGTATAGAGCCTAGAAATTAGAGGGTTTGTTGGTTCGAGAGTTTGAAGGAAACACTGAAAGGTTGTGAATGGATGTATGGCTGCCTCCTTTACTTACAGCTGAGAGACCCAATGTTTAAGTTTTTAGTAATTATATATTTCTTTCTCCAGCATACAGGAGGCAGCTGTAATGTCCTAAAATGATTGGATTACTCTATTGTGGTAGAAATCACAGAGCCAATAGCATCCTCTGGTTTTCAAGTTTTAGAGGCACTGCCTCTCGAGGGCCAGAGAAAAATCTGTGCTAACCACAACATGAGTCATTGGTGAAGGGCGGGTGGTAAATCCCTTATTCTAGTTGAATGGTCCCAGATGTTCAAAGTAATTCTAATGATTCACGAAATGTATAAGTTACGGCATCTCAGTTGATTTTGATGTTGAGTTCTGCCAGGGGGCTTTTTGTAAGATTTTGATCTAATGTTCACCAGACTGTATTCTTGTCTCCTCTGAGCCATTCTTTGATATGTGATATTTGTGCTGCTTGACATCTGAACTAATTCCAGGTAGTTTATGTTCGCTGTGCTCTGTGTGAACAGCAGACAAGCAGCGGTGCACCCCCAGAAATGCCACTTTCCCTTGGATGCTTCTAAGAAGTATTGAAGTGACAGTGCAAAAATTAACAGTTAATTTCATGCTCAAATCATCTGTGGAGTAGCTCCATGTTCTTGTATTTACATGAGTACCTTCAATAGTAACACTGCCTATGCTAACAAATACCGTTCCCCATGTAGTACTGTCCTCTCCGGCAGTACCATACCAAGAACACATACATAGTGAAAATCCTATGCTTGTCTTGGGTGACCCCTGACCTGCTTTTAAGGTCAGAGCTCGCTCCACACACAGCGCAGCTCCACCAGACTGTGCCCATGCCCTGTACCCCGCCCTCGCTGCTGCCGCGGTTTCGAGGCCCTCCACCACCCTCAGGCACCTGCCTCTGCCTCATCCCTGGTGTCGAGTGGGTTTCCATAAGTATTGTGTGTTGTTTTGTATCTGTGTTTGTTTTTGTGCCATTTTCTGTGCTTGTTTAGCCTTTTTTCATTCTTTGTGCCTTTGCACCCCTTCTGTCCGTTGTCAGCTCTTCTAAGCTGTTCTTTTCCCACCACTGTGTCCCTGCGGCCCCCCCTCGCGCCCCCATTTGCCAACCACTCCCGCCTCCAAGCTGGTCCTCCCTCCCACCTCCCCTTCTCAATGGTGGCCGCTGCGCAGTGCTCAGAGTGACCCCTGGTCTGCTTTTAAGGTCAGAGCTCGCTTCACATGCTGCGCAGCTCCACCAGACTGTGCCTGTGCCCTCTACACCACCCTCGTTGCTGCCGCGAGTTTGAGGCCCTCCACCACCTGCAGGCACCCGCATGCGCTTCATCCCTGGTGTCTAGTGGGTTTCTGTAAGTATTGTGTGTTGGTTTGTATCTGTCTTTGTTTTTGTGCCATTTTCTGCGCTTGTTTAGCTTTTTTCCTTTGTTTCCCTTACTTTGTGCCATTTTCTGTGCTTGTTTAGCCTTTTGTCCTTCTTTGTGCCTTTGCGCCCCTTTGGCCCGTTTTTGGCTCTTCTAAGCTGTTCTGTTCCCCCACTGCGTCCCTACGGCCCCACCCTCCTCACACCCCCATTCGGCCACCGCTCCCACCTCCCAGCTGCTCCTCCCTCCCAACCATGCCAAGAAACAGGGTACGTTCCTATCCCCACCCCCAAAACGAGGGACAAGAAGGATAACCTTGCCAAGATGAGTCTTCCTTGTCTAAGTGGAAATATCTGGAGAGTCCATCTGCATTGGAGTGGTTACTCCCAGGTCTATGTTCCACCGTAAAATCCATACCCTGTAGGGAAATGGACCACCTCAAGAATTTGGATTTTCTCCTTTCATCTGCTTAAGCCATAAGAGAGGTTTGCGGTCTGTTTGAACAATGAAGTGAGTACCAAAGAGGTATGACCCAGACCATAGCAAAGGCATCCCTCTCTATGGCTGACCAATGCTTTTCTCAGGGGGTCAACCTTCAGCTGATAAGAGCTACTGGTTGATCTTGGCCCTCTTAGTTTAGGCTCTTTAGAACAGATGCAGAACACAAAGCCTTTTGAAGTTCCTCAAAAGCATTTTGACAGCTGGCTGTCCATAATACCTTCTTGTGCAATTTTTTGAAGGTGAGGTCATTAAGAGGGGCAACAATGGAGCCATAGTTCTTAATGAACCTCCTGTAATACCCAGTGAGACCTAGAAAGGCTCTGACCTGGGTCTGGGAGGTAGGGGGAGTCTAATCCAAAATGGTTTGAATTTTCTTTTGTAGTGGCTGAGTCTGTGCCCCACCTATTAGGTATCCCAGATTAACCACTTTCCCCTGCCCTATCTGGCACTTTGAAGTCTTGATAGTATGGCCTGCTTTTTGCAGAGCCTCCAAAACGTTCCATAAGTGGACCAGGTGGAGCTACAGACAGCTATGTCATCTGGATATGCTGCACTAAAGGCTTCCAGACCTTGGAGGTCTGTTTTCACCAACCTCTGAAATGTGGCAGGTGCATTCTTCAGACGAAAGGGTATTACTGTGAATTGGTAGTGCCCTCCATTGGTTGAAAATGCTGTCTTTGGTTTAGCATCTTCTAACAACTTAATCTGCCAATAGCCTGCAGTAAGGTCAAAAGTGCTGAGATACTTGGCAGATGCCAGTGTATCTATGAGCTCATCTGCCCTGGGGATTAGATGAGCATCTGTCTTGGTTACTGTATTGAGCCCCCAATAGTCAATACAATACCTCATCTCTCTTCCAGGGGCTATCCGAGTGCTCAGTGACTCCCAGGTCAAGCATATTTTGCACCTCTGCTTTGATGCAATCCCTTACATGATCAGGTTGCCTGTAAATTGTATTTCTGACAGGCAGAGTGTCCCCTATATCAATGGTGTGTTCACATCATGTGGTTTGACCAGGGGTAAGGGAAACAGTTCTGAGAACTGTCCCAGACGTTTTCTGCAGTCTTCCTTTTGAGACTGAGAAAGGCAATCTGCTAAGACCACCCTCTCAACTGAACTATCAGCTGCAGAATTAGAAAAGAGGTCAGGGAGAGGATCACTCTCTTCTTCCTGTCCCTCACCAGTGGCCATGAGCAGGTTTAAGTCAGCTCTCTCATAGTAGGGCTTTAGGCGGTTCAGATGAAGTACTCTGAGAGGATTTCTTGGAGTGGCCTCACCCTTTTTCTCCACTATGATGTGAGGTCTACTCCCTTTGTCTTTTGTCTTGGAGTACTCTTGGTGCCACAGGTTCCAGGACCCACACTTTCTGCCCTGGTTGGTACACTGTCAAGACAGCCTTCTGGTCATGCCATTGCTTTTGCAATTCTTGGCTTGCCTGGAGGTTCTTACTGCCCTTCTTCATATATGCAGCCATCCTTGATCTGAGGCCAAGTACATAGTCCACTATATCTTGTTTAGGGGGCTTCAGGGGTTACTCCCAACCCTCCTTGACAAGAGGTAATGGACCCCTAACAGGGTGACCAAAAAGGAGTTCAAAGGGGCTGTAGCCCAATCCTTTTTGGGTACCTCCCTGAAGGCAAAGAGAAGGCATGGTAAGAAGACATCCCATCTACTCCTGAGTTTTTGAGAGAGCCCCATAATCATGCCTTTGAGTGGTTTATTAACATGCTCAACGAACCCATTTGTTTGGGGATGGTAAGGAGCAGTAAATTTGTATGTTACATCACACTCTTTCCACATTGCTTTCAAGTACGCAGGCATGAAGTTGCTACGTCTGTCTTATACAACCTCTTCTGAGAAACACACCCTGGAAAAGATTCCCAGTAGGGCTTTGGCTACTGCAGGAGCTGTAGTGGTCCTAGGAGGTATGGCTTCTGGATATCTGGTGGCATGGTGGTCTACCACTACCAGTATGAATCTGCTTCGAGAAGCTGTGGGAGGGTCAAGGGCACAAACAATGTCAACCCATACCTTTCAGAGGGTAACCCAACCACTGGCAGTGGGATTAAGGGGGCCTTTGGAGTGACACCTGTCTTGCCATTGGCTTGACAAGTAACACAGGAGCGACATAACTTCTTGGTATCTTCTGACATGTGAGGCCAGTGAAAGTGAGGGACCAGTCAGTCCCATGTTTTAGTTTGCCCTAGTTGTCCAGCAAGGGGAATGTTATATGCCAAAGTCTTCAAAGACTCTCTGTATTGCAGAGGGATGACCAATCTTCTGGTGGCACCAGGTTTGGGTTACCTTGTTTCTGAATACATGAGATTGTTTTCCCAGTACACCCTGTGGGTGCCACTGACATCCCCTGTTTCTTCTTTGACAGCTTGCTGTCTCAAACCCTCAAATGTGGGGCAGGTTTGCTGTGCCACACTTAAATCCTCCCTGGCACGACCCCCTGCATCTAAGAGTGCAGCTGTGTCAGCTTGAACTTCTTCAGGTGTAGGTTCTGTCCAAGGAATTGACTCCTCCTGCTCAAAGGTGGAATCAGTGGAGGGAGGGATAGGGGATATTTTCTTACCCTTCCTAACTGTGCTCTTGGGAAGCTCCTAGTCCATAGTTTCAGGATCCAGGTTTCCCTGTTCCCTTTGCCTTTTGGCCTGACCCCTTGTTAAAGCAGATATGCCCAGCCCAGGAATGCCCAGCATGGCTGCATGGGTCTCCAACTCCACTTCAGCCCAAGCTGAAGTCTCCAAGTCGTTCCCCGATAGACACTCTACTGGTAGGTCTATGGACACTACAACTTGTTTAGGACCATTAAACCCCACCCCACCTCCCACTTGAGATCAACAACAGGCATGGGGTGGCTCACAGTATTGTGGGTGTGAGTCACCAAGTAGGTGTTGCTCAGGAGCCACCAGTTTTTCAGTCACCATGGTGACACTGGTTTAGGAGGCTGGCCTGGCTTATAGTGGGTACCTTATGGTACTTATACCTTGTGCCAGGTCCAGTTATCCTTTTTTAGTAGATTAGTAGTGTTCTAGCAGCTTAGGCTGATAGATGTAGCTATAGCAGAGCAGCTTAGGCTGAACTAGGAGGCATGCAAAGCTCCTACTATACTGCCTATATCATATAGCACTATATCACAAGAAAACACAATACTCAGAGTTACTAAAAATAAAGGTACTTTATTTTAGTGACAATATGCCAAAAGTATCTCAGAGGATATACTCCCTTAGGAGGTAAGTAAAATATACAAAATATACACACCAACCAAAACTCAGGTAAGTAAACAGTGAGAAAAGTAGTGCAAACACTGTAGAACACAATAGAATGCAATAGGAGACAATAGGCTTAGGGGCAACACAAACCATATACTCCAAAAGTGGAATGCGAATCACGAATGGACCCCAGGCCTAGTGTAGTGTGTAGAAGGTCACTGGGAGTGTAGGAAAACACTAAGGTGGTCATTACAACCCTGGCGGTCGGTGTTAAAGCGGCGGTAAAATATTTGCAATTACGACCGTGGCGGAAACCGCCAACAAAGACAGCCACTTTAACACTCCGACCGCCACGACGGTATAAACAAACAGCTTGGTGGTCACTGCCAACAGACAGGCGGAAGACAATGTACCGCCTACACTATTATGCCAATCCGCCACCTTTTCCGGGGTAGATTCACCGCGGATAAAAACACGGCGGAAACAGGAATCCCGAAGGAAAAACGCTCACCTCTAAACACCACACAGGACGCCATGGATCCGGAACTCCAAATTCTACCTGCAATAGTCTTCCTGCTCCTCTACCAGGAGCACGAACGCCGGCGGTGAAGACCACGGTGAGTACTGCACCTACGACACAGGGGAGGGGGAGGGAAAAAACAGGGACACACACACGCAACATCCCCACCCACTACAAGGGGCACTGGCCAACTTCTGATGCTTCACAGGTGGGGGACTGTCTGTGCTGTGGCTCCATGCCACACTGGCTGCCCAGGTGGCCGGTGCACTCCAGATTCCGGTGACTACAGGCACCACTGGTTCCGGAGATGTTGTGGCTGAGGTTCTAGTTCAGGACCTAGGAGACGGACGGGGCGGGGGAGGTGTGGTAAAGAGGTCAAGGTTGGACAGGAAAAGTTTTTTGGACACACTGGGAAGGGTAGCTGGAGGGGGTTTGGGAGTGGAGGAAGAGGTGGTGGTTGTAGGAGGTGTATGTTTGGTGACTTTGGGTGAAGGCGCTGGAGGCTGTCGTGAGGTGGATGACTGTTGGGTGGGTGTGTGCCTGCGTTTGTGTATCTTGGGAGGGGGCGTCACAGACACACTGGGAGAGGACACAGGGGACGTGTGAATGGTAGTGGGGGTGGTAACTGCACGTGAGCGGGGTGTGGTGGTGGGTGTGCTGGAGAGGGATGTAGTGGCTGTAGAGGTAGTGCATGCAGGTGTGAGTGTAGACGAGACTGGGAGGTAGGAGGGAGACGAGGAGGGGGACACAGTGGAGGCAGTGGATGTTGGTGTGTCTGCATGTGTGTGATGCTTGCGTGAGTGCCTGTGGGATGTGTGGTGCTTATGTTTGCCTGAGCTTCCCTTGGGTGTTGAGGTGTGTGCATGGTGGTCTGTAGGTGTGCTTGGGATAGGCTGAGGTACAGGGGATTGGGTCGGGATGGAGGAAGTTGGAGGGGGAGGCTTGAGACAGGGACAATGGCTGCCATCAGTGCTGAGGCCAGAGTCTGAAAAGCTTGCTGAAGGGCCGCCTGACCAGAATGAATGCCCTCCAGGAATGCATTAGTTTGTTGCAACTTCCTCTCTACAACCTGGATGGCATTCAAAATGGTAGACTGCCCAACAGTGAGGGACCTGAGGAGGTCAATGGCCTCCACACTGAGGGCAGCAGGGGTGACTGGGGCAGGGCCTCAGGTGCCTGGGGAGAAGGTGATGCCCACCCTCCTGGGTGAGCGGGCACGGGGCAAAGGCTGAGGGGCTGCTGGGAGGGCGGTGCTGGTAGGGGGGTGGCGGCTGTACCTGTAGATGCAGGGGGCACAGATGTTGCCGCCACCACAAGGGAGCTCCCATCAGAGGACGAGTCTGTGTCGCTGGTGTCAGCTCCTGTCCCCGCCGTGGAGCTCTCCTCGCCCTCCGTCCCACTGGTGAATATCAGTCTCCGTAGTGTCGCCCTCCAGGGCCATGTGGGATGCAGCTCCCTTGTGCTCCGGTGCCACTGCTCCTCCGCCCTAATGATGCTAATGCACACAAGAACAGGGAGATCACAAAAAGGGGGGGGGGAGACACAAGAAAGACATGTTAAGTGTATGCATTACCGCTACCGTTGGCGGACACGACAGACACAGAAGCCCCTTGCACTATGCCGCGCTCTTGGGCTCCACTGTTTCATTCCTGGGAAATGGCCTACAAGGCTATGGATGATATCTGCACACATAGATGATACAGGGGCATGACTAGATGTAGTTGTCACTCTACAGAGGTGGCTGGGGTGCCACATGGCCTGCCTTATGGAGGGGCCTTGCCTACGGAACTCGCCGTGGCCTAGGGAAACCCACAGCCCACCCAGACCCCTCCACTGCACGCAAAGTCAGCAGAATGAGAGTGTACTCACCCCCTTGTGGCTGCTGTGATGCCCTCAAGCGCCATCCAACTCCGGGTAGGCCACTGCCAGGATCCTGAACATCAGGGGGGTCATGGTGCGACGGGCACCCCTCCCACGTTGGAAGGCCATCCCCAGCTGAGCCTCTGCCATCTTCTTGCTCCAGCAGCAAATGTCCTCCCATCTTTTCCGGCAGTGGGTGCTCCGTCTGTGGTAGACCCCCAGGGTCCGGACGTCCTTGGCGATGGCACGCCAAATATCTTTTTTCTGGTGGGCGTTGACCTACATGAAATGTACAGGTGAAAAAGAGAAGTTATTACCAACTGCACCGTCAAAGTGATTGGCCCCCATCCCTAGCCTTGCCATGTGGCACATGCATTCATTGTCTTTCATGCACGCAGCACTCTCCCCCCTTCCTTCTTACATGCAGCCCTCTCCACACAGGCATAGCCCATTCAACATGTTCCCTGTGTACTTAGCTGTTTATCTGGAGGACCGTAGAGTAGCGTGTACTGGGGAGGACCCCATCAACGAGCTTCTCCAACACCTCCGATGTGAAGGCAGGGGCCCTTTCCCCAAACACTCGAGCCATTGTCTCTTCCAGACCGAGGTCACAGCAGCACTTGCAGTGTAGGTCCTCTTCTGTCGAAGATCAGGTATCGAGTGATTGAAAAGATAGAAAATGGCGGTCACGTCCGCGGCGGTGCGTCGCGTCACGTCACCGCCGGCGTACATCGTCATTGGCTCCTGGGACCCATAGAGTCCAATGTTAACCAATGCAGCATTGCGCCGCGGTCTTCGACCGCCTACCGCGACGGTGTACAACGCCAGCGCAGTTACCTCACATCCCATTGTCCCACTTTACAGGTCAGGCATCCGCCATTTCAGGGCCCCACATGGCTTCATTTCCAATTGCGTCACACATACCTAGGCCTAGACTCAACACACATACAGGCCACCTTTTGTGTATGATTGGTGTTCTGGGTAAACTGTGGGTATGTACCTCTGAGTTGTTTGACTCTGTGCTTGCTATTGTCCTTCATAGGCACTGTCCGCTGGGACATGTGAGGAGATGGCGGCATCCTCCGGTGTACCCACCGTTGGTGGACCTGTCGACAATGGAGGAGCGACATTTGATTATCACATACAGGCTTGACCGTGCCACAATCCAGGAACTGTGTACCCAGTTGGAGCTAGACCTGATGTCAGTAATCCGCCATCCCACAGGAATCCCCCCTCAAGTGCAGGTGCTCTCATTGCTCCATTTCTTTGCAAGTGGGTCTTTTCAAACAAAAGTGGCCATAGCATCAGGGATGTCCCAGCCTATGTTTTCCAACGTATTGTCCAGAGTGTTGTCTGCTCTTCTGAAACACATGCGGAGCTACATCGTTTTCCCTCAGGTGGAGGATTTGCCTACAGTGAAAGGTGATTTCTATGCCCTGGGACACATCCCCAACATCATAGGTGCCATTGATGGGACCCATGTGGCTTTGGTCCCCCCCCCACAGGAGTAAACAGTTGTACAGAAACCGGAAGAGTTATCATTCTATGAATGCTAATGAATATAGGGGGTGCACCACTCCACGACGTACAGCAGCCACAGTAGGCCAGATAAGTCCAATGGCTGTAGAAATTATAATAATACGAAGCTTCTCTCAGTTGTCTTCAGACGATGTTTTATTTCTGACGTAACATGGAATACAAAAGGAAAAAAGCAGCCAACGCGTTTCGCCCCATGCAAATGGGCTTCCTCAGGGCAAAAATGTATTCCCGATGGCGCAAAGGTGATTGTACAACGTGTAACTAATACAAGGCATATAGTGAGCCAAAATTGTATTCCTAATGAAGCAAAGGTGATTATACACAATGTAACTCACACAAGGCATATATAGAGCATGTGTGATATAGTGAAAATGATAATTCAACAAATAACCAAGAGGCCGGAGGTCACGTCAGTGAGACCGGTATGTATAAAGCGTAACGGGCCCAGCCGTGTGCCGCCCGTTCCGCTGCTCATGTGCTCTTATCATTCTATGAATGTACAGATGGTATGTTTGGCAGACCAGTACATCTAGTCATCTACATCTGTGAATGCCAAGTTCCCTAGCTCAGTGCATGACGCCTACATCCTGCGGAATTGCAGCATCCCTTATGTGATGGGTCAACTCCAGAGGCACCGTATGTGGCTATTAGGTGAGCACCTGGAGGCAAGTCAGCTGGGAATAGTTGTCTGGGTCTGGGGATATACCTCCAGGTTAGTGCGTGTCTAACAGTTGTCCCTCACCATTTGCAGATGACTCTGGTTACCCCAACCTGTCATGGCTACTGACCCCAGTGAGGAATCCCAGGACAAGGGCAGAGGAACGCTACAATGAGGCCCATGGGTGAACTAGGAGGCTGATCAAGCGGACCTTCGGCCTCCTGAAGGCCAGGTTCAGGTGCCTCCATATGAAAGGTGGATCCCTATTCTACTCACCAAAGAAGGTGTGCCAGATCATCGTGGCCTGTTGTATGCTTCATAACTTGGCTTTGCGACGACAGGTGCCTTTTCTGCAGGAGGATGGTCCAGATGGCGGTGTTGTTGCAGCTGTGGAGCCTGTGGACAGTGAAGACGAGGAAGCAGAGGAAGAAGACATGAACAACAGGGACTCAATGATCCAGCAATATTTCCAGTGAGACACAGGTAAGAGTACAGACCTGCCTACTACATGTACTTTAACACTACTACCTCTCTACTGTGTGTCATTTTCACCCAGTGTATGGTCACTGTGTTGTCACTTTACCTTACGATTTCACAGATGTGGGTCCCACTGTGTGACATCTGCTTAGATTCCTCATGGACTAGAGCTGTGTGACATAGGTATGTTGACATTACAATTGAAAGAGTATTTTGTCACTGTAATTGCTAATACACTATTTCGAAATCACAGGCAAACTCCAGATTGTTTTGTGCTTTAAGTGTGTTTATTTAAGTGCTCAATATTGGAGGGGGGAGTGAAATGGTGAGGGGTGATGGTGGAGGAATGTCCATGGCAGAGTCCAGTCTATTAATCTCACAGGTGCATTGCCCAAATGGGCATAGGAAGTGTAGCTGGGGCAGTTAAAGTATGGACAGCGTGACAAAGTGGGACAGTAGGATGACAATCAGGGTGGTCTCATTTCTTGGAGGGGGTCTTGGCATCGTGCTCTGTCTTTATCCTGGATCTCAGGGACCGTTTGCGGGGTGGTTCTCCCTCTGCAGGGGGTTGGGTGCTGGTGTGGTGGTCCTGTGGCAGGGCGTCCTGTCCACTAGCGCCGGCGGAGGTGGTGGGCAGTTCATCGTCCATGCTAGTGTCAGGGGCCCTTTGTAGTGCCACAGTGTCCCTCCTGGTATTGAGGACTTCCTTCAGCACCCCTATGATGGTGCCCAGGGTGGAATTGATGGTTCTGAGTTCCTCCCTGAAGCCCATATACTGTTCCTCCTGCAGGCGCTGGGTCTCCTGAAACTTGGCCAGTACCGTTGCCATCGTTTCCTGGGAGTGGTGGTAGGCTCCCATGATGGAGAAGAGGGCCTCGTGGAGAGTGGGTTCCCTGGGCCTCTCCGCCCCCTGTCGCACAGTAGCCCTCCCAGTTACCCAGTGTTCCTGGGCCTCCGTCCCCTGGACCGAGTGCCCACTACCACTGCCCCCAGGTCCCTGTTGTTGTTGGGGTGGTGGGTTAGCCTGGGTTCCCTGTAGTGATGGACACACTGCTGATTGGCGTGTCCTGGGGACGGAGGTATGGGCCCGCTGGATGGGTGCTATGCTGGTGTTTCCAGATGGGGGAAGCTCTGTAGTGACCTGTGACTGGGTGTGGGAAACCGACTGTCCCGAGGTCCCCGATGGGCCGGGCTGGTCATCTAGATCCAGTTGGACAGAGCTGCTGTCATCACTGTGGGCCTCTTCTGTGGGTGGAGTGGACATGTCTGGACCTTCCTGTCTGGTGACGTTGGGTAGGGGTCCTGCAGGGGTGTAAAAGCATGATTATTGCATCTGTGTGTGTCATGGTGTGCAATGGGTGGGTGACCCCCAGTGCTTGCATTCCTGTGTGGGACCTTGTGTGAGGATGGTTTAGGGGGTTGTATGGGTATGTGCAGTGGGCATGCTTTAGTGATGGGTGTCCATGCTCTGTTGTTGCATGCATTGCTTGGTGTTGGGATGTGTGGTTTGTGATGTTGGGACATATGTGAGGAGTTGGGTGATGGGGGTGAGGGTGGGGGTATGTGCTGGCATGCAGGTTGGGTGGGGGATGTAATAATTAAGATTTGTCTTACCAGAGTCCATTCCTCCACCTACTCCTGAGAGGCCCTCAGGATGCAGTATCGCCAAGACCTGCTCCTCCCATGTTGTTAGTTGTGGGTGAGAAGGTGGGGGTCCGCCGCCAGTCCGCTGAACCGCCTGGTGGTGTCTTGAGACCATGGAACGCACCTTCCCCCGTAGGTCGTTCCACCTCTTCCTGATGTCCTCCCGATTTCTTAGGTGCTGTCCCACTGCGTTGACCCTGTCCACTATTCTTTGCCATAGCTCCATCTTCCTTGCTATTGAGGTGTGCTGCAACTGTGCTCCGAATAGCTGTGGCTCTACCTGAACGATTTCCTCCACCATGGCCCTGAGCTCCTCCTCCGAGAACGTGGGGTGTCTTTTCCGTGCCATGGGGTGGTGTAGGTGATTTGTGGGGTGGAGTGTGTGGTGTTAAGTGTGCTGATATGTAGTGGTGTGTTGTGTGAGGTGCGTGGAGGTTCTGTGGGTGATGGTGTTGTGTGCCTGTGGATGCTGTTGTTCTTGCTGGTGCTATCTCTCTCTGGCCTTCTTTCAGAATTTTTGGTCGTGGGGGTTTGTGGGTGATGTGGGTGTGTGTTTTATATTGTAATGGGTGTGTGGGAGTGGTGTGTGTATGTGTATCAGGTGTGTGTATTTGGAATTGTCCAATGTGGCTGTGTTTTGTAAGAGTGTGTGTATTTTGAGCGCAGCTTTGTGTACCGCCAATGGAATACCGCGGTTGAAAGACTGCTGCATGGATTCGTGTGTCGTGATAGTGTGGGCGTATTTCTGTTGGCGTTACGGTGGAGGTTTTGTTTTCACCAGTTTATCACTGACCTTTGGTGTGGCGGACTTGTGTGGGTGTCTGAATTTTGGCGGATTCCGAAATGTGGGTCATAATAGCTGTGGCGGAATTCCGCTTGCGCGGCGGTGTGTTGGTGGTCTTCTGCACAGCGGTAAGCAGCATTTACCGCCAAAGTTGTAATGACCGCCTCAGGGTGTCCAAGGTACCCCACCCCAAGACCCTGAAAAGTAGGAGTAAAGTTACCCTACAACCCCAGAAAAACAGTAACGTTGAGATAGGGAATTGTGCAAAGACAACAACTGACTGCAAAGCACTGAAGAGGGATTCCTGGACCTGAGGACCTGTAAAGGAAGGGCACCAAGTCCAAGAGTCACGCAAGTGTCCGGGGGGGCAGGATCCCACTAAACCCCTGATGAAGGTGCAAAAGGGCTGCCTCTGGGTGGAAGAAGCTGAAGATTCTGCAACAACGGAAGGTGCCAGGAACTTCTCCTTTGGTCAGAAGATGTCCCCCGGCGTGCTGGAGGATGCAGAGTTGTTTCCATGCAGAAAGACCGCAAACAAGCCTTGCTAGATGCAAGAGTCACGGTTGAAGGTTGTGGGTGCTGCCAGGGCCCAGGAAGGACCAGGAGGTTTCCCCTTGGAGGAGGAGACAGAGGGGGTGCTCAGCAACACGGAGAGCCCACGCAGAAGCAGGCAGCACCCGCAGAAGCACCTGACCAGGCGTTCAGAAGATCTGAGCACGACGGTCGACTCAGCACAACAAAAGAGGGTCCCAGGAAGTCAGAGTCCAACTCAGCGAGTTGGGTAATGCAGGACGGAGTGCTGGGGACCTGGGCTAGGCTGTGCACAAAGGAAGTCTTGTAAAAGTGCACAGAAGCCTGAGCGGCTGCAGTTCACGCAGTACACAGGATTACCGTCTGGCATGGGGAGGCAAGGACTTACCTCCACCAAATTTGTACAGAAGGGCCCCTGGACTGTCGGGACACTTGGATCCAGCTCCTGTGTTCCAGGGCCCACACTCGTCAAGATGAGAGGGGACCCAGAGGAACAGTGATGCAGAAGTTTGGTGCCTGCGTTGGCAGGGGGAAGATTCCGTCGACCCACATGGACCTCACTGGAGAAGTGTGGCACAATGGTTAGAGCGGCAGACCCTGAAGCAGAGATCTGGCTCAAGACCAGGGTTCAAGTCCCGCTTCGGCAGGTCTTGGGCTCAATTCCCTTAGACCAGATAATTCTCACCTCGGTGCCTAATCTAATTCATGGGTCCCACTCTGCAACTCTGGGCAATAGCTTGCTTAATCTCCACAAGGGCCCCAAAAGCGCTTGGATGCCTGGATTCACCCTGGGGGTGCCCAGGAGTGGACACCTCACAGGGAAAAGCCAGGAGGGGTTCCATAGCGGTATGAGTACAGCGCCTTGAGACCCTAACGGGTGAGTTTCGCGCTATACAAGTGCAAAGTTTACAGTTTACATGAGATTTCTTCTTGGCTTCCAGTGCTTCCGATGCCACTGGATTCAAGCTAGCCTGGCTGATGACGGGTGAAACCCCAAAACCGGTCCCAGGATTCTTGTTTCCAGTCCAGGGAAGACCTGGCCTGGCAGTTCAGGCTGGACTGTTCCCATGGGGAACAGGGTCAAGACTGATTTGCATATGGCTGGGTCCAAACTGAAATGGCATGGGCAGCAAAAAAACAATGGATTTAGGCCCAGATCTCTGTACTGGAGGTGAATGTTTGACATTGTTCAGCATTCCGTCCATCACTTGTTCTTTTTGCATTTTTTGCCCTAGGTGGGAAGGGTATGCCCAAACGTGGGTCCCGCGCCTCCCATGCCACTGGATTCAAGCTTGCCTGGCTGATGAGGGTTGAAACCCCGTAACCGGTACCAGGATGCTTGTTTCCAGTCCAGGGAAGACCTGTCCTGGCAGTTCGGGCTGGACTATTCCCATGGGGAACAGGGACAAGACTGATTTTCATATGGTTGGGTCCAAACTGGAATGGCATGGGCAGCAAAAAAACAATGGATTTAGGCCCAGATCTCTGTACTGGGGGTGAATGTTTGACATTGTTCAGCATTCTGTCCATCACTTATTCTTTTTGCATTTTTTGCCCTAAGTGGGAAGGGTATGTCCAGATGTGGGTCCTGTGCTTCCCATGCCACTGGATTCAAGCTAGCCTGGCTGATGAGGGTTGAAACCCCGAAACCGGTCCCAGGATGCCTGTTTCCAGTCCAGGGAAGACCTGGCCTGGCAGATCGGGCTAGACTGTTCCCATGGGGGACAGGGTCAAAACTGATTTGCATATGGCTGGGTCCAAACTGGAAAGGCATGGCCAGCAAAAAAAACGATGGATTTAGGCCCATATCTCTGTACTGGGTGTGAATATTTGACATTGTTCAGCATTCCGTCCATCACTTGTTCTTTTTGCTGAACAATATGGGGGCACCTTGGCTAGTGCCAGAGTGCCCTCACACTAAGTAACTTTGCACCTAACCTTCACTAAGTGAGGGTTAGACATATAGGTGACTTATAAGTTACTTAAGTGCAGTGTAAAATGGCTGTGAAATAACGTTGGCGTTATTTCACTCAGGCTGCAGTGGCAGTCCTGTGTAAGAATTGTCTGAGCTCCCTATGGGTGGCAAAAGAAATGCTGCAGCCTAAAGTGATCTCCTGGAACCCCAATACCCTGTGTACCTATGTACCATATACTAGGGAATTATAAGGGTGTTCCAGTGTGGCAATTAGAATTGGTAAAATTAGTCACTAGCCTGCAGTGACTGTTAAAAGCAGAGAGAGCATAAACACTGAGGTTCTGGTTAGCAGTGCTTCAGTGATACAGTTAGGCACCACACAAGGAACACATACAGGGCACACATTTTGAGCACTGGGGTCCTGGCTAGCAGGATCCCAGTGACACAGGCAAAAACAAACATACATACAGTAAAAATGGGGTAACATGCCAGGCAAGATGGTACTTTCCTACAACTGGCTCCTGTGTCTCTAGGCCTGAATCTGAACACCACTTATTAGGGGTTGTTGCTTGTACTTATCCATATTAAGGGGACAAGCAACAAGGGTGGCAAGGTCAATGTCACCATCAGAGACTAAAACAGACTCAGTGTTTCCCCTAAATAAAACAAGCCCCACTACATTTCCCAGAGTGAGCCCTGCAGAACCCTTGGACTGACTATTTGTGGTATTAGTTTTCCCACCACCACTGTTATTGCTACAGGCACCAGTTGTAGCAGTGTGGGTAGTAGTGGTGGGAGGTTTGGTGCTTTTCTTAGGACAAGAATTATCTCCTGTCCTATGGTCTTTGTTTCTACAAAGTAGAACCAAGGCTTTTTATTCTGATTGTGATGAGAATAGGATTTAGACCCACCCCAGAAGAGTTTTGTCGGCCTGATGAAGACTCTTTACTTTTATCTTTGTCTCCACTTTTGTCATTAGACTTACCATCCTTCTTCTTGCCCTTGTCACCCCCGTATAAGCTTTTCTGCTCACTCTTGTTCTGACCCATTTGTCTGCCTTCTTTCCCAATTCTTGGTGAGAGGTCAGCTCTGAGTCTATCAAGTACTGGTGCAACAAGTCAGACACACTATTATTCAAAATATGCTCTCCCAGTAACAGATTATACAAGCTCTCATAGTCAGACACTTTGCTGCCATGTAACCAGCCTTCTAAATCTTTAACAGAACAGTCCACAAAGTCAACCCAATCCTGTGAGGCCTCTTTTCTGGTCTCCTTGAACTTGATTCTGTATTCTTCAATGGTGAGACCAAAACCCTCTGAGTGCTGTTTTTAGAATATTGTAGCTGTCTGCATCTTCCTCTCTGACAGTGATAAGTCAATCCTTCCCCTTGTCAGAGAAGGACAACCAGAGAATAGCAGCCCACTGCCTTTGAGGGACCCTATGAACTTTACATGCCCTCTCAAGTACAGCAAACCACTTGTAGATGTCATCCCCCACCTTGTATGAGGGAACACTTTTGTGCAAGTTTCTGGAATCTATGGAGTCCTCCCTGACTCTATAATCCCTGAAACTGCTGCTGCCACCATGGGGTGCTAACCCCAACCCCTGCCTCTCCCTCTCCACTGCCAAGGCCTCCCTATCTAGTGCTAGCTGTTGCTGCTGCAGCCTCAGCCTGGCCTCCTGCAGTCTCAGCTTTCTGGTTGGTTAGCAGACTGACATCAGACAGCAAATGGGCGTAACCGTGTCAAGAGAGAGGGTACTTTCCTGACACTATCAGGTCATTATCCGACTTTTGCCGAACCCTGCAGAGTGAGTGAGCAGACATAGGGGAGTAGGGGAGCTGAAGGACAGGAAATTAGGTAACTTGAATATAAGAAATATGGAAAGGTAGAAATGCTGCATCACCTGTGGACAACTCACACCTCCTCCCGCTGTGCCAAATGCCCATCCAGTCACAAAGGAGCTTCCTGGGCCCCAAACGGACAACATAAAGTCAGGTACCATGTAAAGGTAGAAAAGGGGAAACAAGATTAATATGCACACATCTGTTGCAGGAATTTGTGAGGTAAATTATTGGTTTGGATGGATTCTGTATAAGGACTAAATGACTGATATCTTAAAATATTTAATGATATGAATCAATGTTTGTTTGCCTTATCTGTGCGTATAATGTAAAGGTCGGGCATTACAATGAACCCCTCATTCTGTTTTACAAAAAGGCCCTGGAAGGAGCTGCATCTTACAGACCTTTGCCTACTTTAGGACAAACTAAAGACTTGCTTTTTAAGTTGTCTTTAAGGGCCAGAACAAGCCCTGTAAACTGTACTAGTTTTAGGCAGATGGGCAGATGTCACGGCGAGAGGTAAGCCACCTCAACTCACCATAGTCTTCCAGGTTAGAAAAAAACTGAAATGCTTGAACCCGGGGAGCTGTTGAAAGTGTCAAAAGTGACTTAATGAACAGCAAGGTACAGACAGGAGTTGGCATTGAGCTGATCCAATGTGAACAGGTAAGCATTCAGAAGTGTGTGGAGTTACTTTTATTATATACTTCCTGAAGAGTTTCCTTTGTTATATACTTCCTGAAGAGTTACTGAAATAACAGCAGCCCAGCCTGATCCTGCTCTTTTCCCACAATCAGTTCTTGTTTAAATGTGCATCTCCCTAAAACTGTACCAGTAGCATGTGAAACATTCCTTGCTAAGTTTCAAAGAAGGTAAAGAAGAGATGTCATTTACAACCAGTTAAATATTCTGCATTCAGATTCCATAATGTTTCTGTTTAGTAATTTTAAATCTCTTTACACCCAACAGAAAGGAAGCCTTGAATGCATGGAATTATTATGAATAACGAAGATAAATTATTATGAATAACGAAGATAAAACTGCAAACCGGCAAAAAACTGTCACCAACAATGAGCTCTGGTATTCAGGAAACATCAGTGCAGTCAGCGACAGAAGAACCTACACATAAACTGACAGATCCTGGAAGAAGCAGTCAAGGGCAGTTCAGTGGATGTAAGAGTCTGATCTGTTCAACTCCAACCACAAGACGAAGAAATGCCCTCTAGGAAATTAAGGCAACAACAATAAGAAACCACCTCCTATATAAACAGGTGTCCAACACCAGCTTTGATCATGGGATCAATATGATGAGGTTACAGCAGTGCTTCGTGTTCTAAAGCGATAACAGACCATCATTCACTGCTCTAGGTGTATTGTAAACTCTTTCTGGCCAAACCGCAGCAACCACAGAAAAGCACAACGGAGCGGAGCCAGACAACTAAAGGGTTAAGAAAGGAGAAGTTTTGTTATCTGCAATACAACAGAGCGTCCCAATTTGCACCGGCCAGAAGGAAGATGAAGCATGCATAACCATAATCCAATCAAAAGGCACAGTCACCTACAAAGAAACCTTATACATACTATGAGTGTGACACGTATTTAGTGGCTATTGAACGTTATTGTTAATTCAGAAACCAAACGTGCAAGTGCTTTATCAGCCATATGGCTCATCAGGAAGCACAGACTTTGGCTATAGACAAATATATACCCGACCCACAGACACTAACCAAGAAAAACAAATCATGCACATTTAATGAGAGCTTTAGTTTCTCATCTCAATTAAAGCACCATCAGCAAACTCACACAGAAAAAAAAACATTCAACTCCAGTGAATGTGTGAAGAGCATCAGTCAATTACCAGAATTACAGAGGCATCAGCAAACACAGACAGGGGAAAAACCATACAAGTGCAGTGAATGCGTGAAGAGCTTTAGTCGACTATCAGACCTAAAACAGCATCAACGAACACACACTGGGGAAAGACCATTCAAGTGCAGTGAATGTATAAAGAACTTTATTCAATTATCACACCTCCAAGTACATCAGCGAACACACACAGGGGAAAAACCATATAATTGCACTGAATGTGGAAGTAATTTTAGTCTTTATGCAACATTAAGGAAGCATCAGAAAACACACACAGGAGAAAAGCCATTTAAGTGCAGTGAATGTGTGAAGAGCTTTTGTCACTTATCAGACCTACAGAGACATTGGCGAACACACACAGGGGAAAAGCCGTTTAGTTGCAGTGAATGTGTTAAGAGCTTTAGTCGGTTATCAGACCTACAAGGTCACCTGCGAACACACACAGGGGAAAAGCCATACGATTGCAGTGAATGTCTGAAGAGCTTTAGTCAATTATCGAACCTAAAAAGACATCAGCGCACACACACGGGGGCAAAACCCTTAACATTGCAGTGAATGTGGCAGTAGTTTTAGTGACCCTTCAGCATTAAAGAATCATCAGCGAACGCACACAGTAGCAAGAACATTGAAGTGCAGTAAATTATATGAAGAGATAGGTCACTTATCAGGCCTACAAAGACCTCAACGAATACACACAGAGAAAAAAACATAAAGGTGCAGTGAATGTATGGAGAGGCTCAGTTGATTATCAAACCTACGAAGACATCAGCAAATACACAGAGGAAAAAGCAATACTATCACGATCAATGTGGAAGTAGGTTTAGGAACTTGCCAACATTAAGGGTTCGTCAGCGAACACTGATAGGGGAACAGCCTTTCAATTGCTCTTAATGTATGAAGAGCTTTAGTTTACCAGGCCTACAAATATATCAAGGAACACATACACGGGAACATCCATTCAAGTGCACTGAATGTGTGAAGAACTTTAGTCAAATGTGGAAATAGTTTTAGTGACTTTTCAACATTAAGGATTCATCGGTGGGCACACACTGGAGAGAAGCCTTTCAGGTGCAGTGAACGTGTGAATTCCGTAGGTCAGTTATTAAACCTACAGATACATCAATGAATACACACAGAGGAAATACAATAACATTGCAATGAATGTCAGAAGGGCTTTTGTCAATTATCAGCTCTCCTAAGTCATCAGCGAACACACAGGGGGAAAACATAGAAGTGCACCGAAAGTGTGAAGAGCTTTTGTCAACTTTCAATCCTACACAGTCCTCAGCGAACACACACCTTCATTAACTCGCATGGAAGTTATCCTAGAGGTGCAACAAATCCGGAAGGAATGAAGAACATTAACAGTAATATTGAACCATCTGAGGACATAAACAGGAACAAAAAAGTGCAGTTATTTTGACATGAAGGAATTATACAGGAAGATAAAATGACAATTATGTGGGACATTCAAATACCAGATGATAGAAGACCCGACTAGTCAGAAAAGAAAAAACACAAATATCAATACTTGTAGAATTATACAAGTGTCTGTTCTCAGTGATTGTTCACTTTTGTACACAGCAAAACAACATGATATATCAGGAAACACACTGGCTCAAATTAAAGAAACATTGTTGGTTTTTATTCAGTTGCAAAGAAAAACATCCAATCACACCTGTTCATGCTACCAGTAAAAGTAGCACTGTGAACAATACTGGGACTTACAAGGGTATTTTCAGCTAACTTGAGGGGATAGTGATAAAACCTATATTCCCAACACACTCAGACTGAGTCCCTGCAAGAAGAACTAACTTAAAAATCACATGCTGGTGAATGTTCACAGCTGATCGTGGTGTTTGGTCGTTTTCATACAACATTGATGGTTTTGTGACAGCAACCAGAGAACAGTGTCCAAAAGCACAAGACGTGAAAGGAGCAGAATGTGAGCTGTAACTCTCAGTATGATGATGTGTGCCTGGAACGACTCCATGAATGGGCCTGAGACCTTTATCGCAACTGGGATCTGGAGCTTTGTGGAGGCAACCGGCATCGAGCAACTAGAAGCTCCAAGGAGCAGTCTCTCAGCACCTTGGGGCTCGTTGTGCAGCAGCCCTTACAAGTCCTGAAATCGCGGTTCAGCTTAGGGCACCAAAAGTAAACCAGATGGGGGTCTGTCAGGGCTTAAACTCCATTGGTCTTTTGGGGGGCATCCTATCACAGTAGGAGACAAAGACTTGACAAAATCACAGAAAAAATTAGTCAAAAATTGACTGGAGGAAATTCTTTCCGGATCTTTGCTGACTGACAGAGAAATTAAAGAACTGATGTTGATGCACTGGAGTGGCACCTTTATAGGCACCGTGCATGTCACTTCCTCTGTAGGTACAGAGCCGAACAGCGCCACCTACTGGCTCTCAGTGTTACTGCTCGAAAGTTTCTTTGATCAGTCTGACGTCTGGGGATTACTCTAAGGCAGGTGTCTAGAACTAGTCGATCGGGCACTACCAGTAACTCGCAGACACCTTTAGAGTAGCTTACAGCCTTAAGTTAATTTTTAAATAAGCACTACAATAAGTAAGTGTTGGGTTTTCCTTAAACCCCTTAGCTGCTGGGCCTTTCCCTCCGCCCAGTGCAGAGCCCTTTTTTGGCTATTTGGGGTAGTCCGCACTTAGGCCTTCATAATTTTGTGGCCATATAAGCTATTGTAGGAGGCTGGCCTGGTTTGTAGTGGGTACCTTGGGTACTTACACCTTATACCAGGTCCAGTTATCCCTTATTAGTGAAATGTAGTAGTGTTCTAGCAGCTTAGGCTGATAGAGGTAGCTATAGCAGAGCAGCTTAGGCTGAACTAGGAGATATGCAAAGCTCCTGCAATACCACTATAGTTACGCAGTCACGTAATACATAATAAAAGACAATACTCATTGTTACCAAAAATAAAGGTACTTTATTTTAGTAACACAAGGCCAAAAATATCTTAGCGGCAATACTCCTTCTGGAGCAAAGTATTATATACAATATATACACTGGAGACCAAAATCTGGTAAGTAAATAGTCATAGAATAGTGCAAACAGTAGAACATATAATAGAATACAATAGGCCTAGGGGCAACACAAACCATATACTAAGAAAGTGGAATGCGAATCATGAATTCCCCCCTAGGCAAGTGTAGTGTGTAGAGGGGCACTGGGTGTGTAAGATAACACCAAAGTTAAGTAAAATACCCCACCTCAGAGCCCAGGAAAGTAGGAGTAAAATACTGCACGTTTCCTCAGGACACACTACAAGTCGTGATAAGAGTTACTGCAAGAACCAAGCAAGACTGCAAGCAACAGATGGTGGATTCCTAGACCTGAAGACCTGTGAAGAGAGGTGGTGCAAAAGAGGATTCTCTGGTTAGAAGTCTGCAAAAGAGCACCAAAGAAGATGGCTGCAGGTTCCTGCGTGGTGCAGGTGGTGTCCCACGTCGAGAAGTTGGATGCAGGCTGTTTGTATCGCTGGATTCGTCCAGCAAGCCTTGGTTCAAGCAAGGTCACTGTTTGCATCAAAATGGCGCTGCCTGGACCCAGGAGTGACCTGGGGACCTCAATCTGGACTGGAGAGGTAGAGGGGGCCCAAACACTGGAGAGAGCCCACAGATGACCAGGCAACACCCACGGGAGACCCAGGACACGGGGACAAAGAAGATGCAAATTGCGGTTGGTGCAGCACAACAAAAGAAGGTACCACGTCGCCGGAGAACAACTCAGCAAGTTGTGCAGTGCATGATGGAGTGTTGGGGACCTGGACTACACAGTGCATGAAGGATTCTTGCAAAAAGTGCACAGAAGCCCAGGGAGCTAGAGATGACGCGGTGCACAGGGGTACTGTCGCAAACCGGGAAGGTAATCTTTTACCTCCTTCAAATTTGGACAGCTGGATCTTAGGACAGTCTGGGTCGTGTTGGTCCACCACCTGTGTTCTAGGGAGCATGCTCGTCATCATGAGAGGAGTCCCAGAGAACTGGCTGTTGTCTTGGAAGGTGCCTGCAGGGGCAGGAAGTGACTCCGTCACTCAACGGGCGATTCCTTCGGTTCTTCTGGTACAGGGTGAAGACAGGGAGTCCTCAGAGCATGCACACCTTGGAAACTGTTGCAAATGCTGGCTGAAGTTGCAGGTCACAGGAGTCGTCCTGGATACTTCGTTGCAGTTACAGCGGTTCCTGGAGCAGTCTGCGGTTGATCCGACGGTCAGAAGCTGAAGCAGAGGATGCAGAGGATTCATGGAGGAGTCTTGCAAGCTGAATCTCAAGAGACACCCACAGGAGAGACACTAAATAGCCCTGAGAGGGGGATTGGCTGCCTACCCAGGTATGCACCTATAAGGAGGGTCTCTGACGTCACCTGCTGGCCTTGCTGCTCGGAGATCTCCAGAGTGTCCCCACACCTTGGAAAACAAGAAGGCGAATGGCAGGGACACACTAGGGGAGCTCTGGGCACTGGACAGGGGAGTGGTCACTTCCCTTTCCTTTGTCCAGTTTCGCGCCTGTGCAGGGGCTGGGGGTCCCTGAACCGGTGTAGTCTGGCTTATGCAAGGAGGGCACCATCTTTGCTCTTCAAAGCATTTTCAGAGACTCTGGGAGGCTACCCCTCCCAAGCCTGTAAAACCCATTTCCAAAGGGAGAGGATGTAACAACCTCCTCCCAAAGGAAATGCATTGTTCTGCCTCTCTTGGACTGAGCTGCTCAGCCCCAGGAAGGCAGAACCGTGCCTTTGAGGTGGCAGCAGCGATAGCTGCTGTGCAAGCCTCAGAGAGCTGGTTTGGTTGTACTGGGGGTCCATGGTGGAGCCCCCAGGATGAATGGGATTGCCCCGCAAAACCATATTTGGAATGGGGGGTTAATTCCATTATCTTAGACACCTTACATGGCCATATTCGGAGTTACCATTGTGAAGCTACATAAAGGTATTGACCTACATGTAGTGCACCCATGTAATGGTATCCCCGCACTTACAAAGCCCGGGGAATTGGCCCTGGACAGCGCGGGGGCACCTTTGCTAGTACAAGGGTGCCTTCACACCTAGTAACTTTGCACCTAGCCTTCAGTAAATGAAGGTTAGACATGTAGGTGATTTATAAGTTACTTAAGTGCAGTGAAAATGGCTGTGAAATAGGGTGTGCACATTTCACGCAGGCTGCAGTGGCAGTCCTGGAAAAGGGTTTGTCTGAGCTCCTCATGGGTGGCAAAAGAAATGCTGCAGCCCGTTAGCATCTTCTGGAACCCCAATGCCCTGGGTACCTAGGTACCAAATGCAAGGAACTTATAAGGGGGTCCAGTGTGCCAATTGGAATTGGAATATGGAGTCACTAAACTATAGTGACTAATTTGGAAGCAGAGAGAGCATAAGCACTGGAGTTCTGGTTAGCAGAAGTTAAGTGACACAGTTAAGCACTACTGACAACACACACATTAGGCCACAAATTATGAGCACTGGGGTCCTGGCCAGCAGGATCCCATTGAGACAGGCAAAACATACTGACATCAGAAATTGGGGGTAATATGCCAAGAAAGTTGGTACTTTCCTACAGCTATCCATGCCAAATGTGCGTCCTTTTTTTCCCAACATCCTAGGGATTCTTAAGGTACCCAGAGTTTCTGGGTTCCCCTGGAGAAGACCAAGAAATCAACCAAAATACAGCTGAATTTTTTTTTTCTTCAGAAAAATGGGAAACAATGGCTGCAGAAGAAAGCAGGTGTTTTTTCCCCTGAAAATGGCATCAACAAAGGTTTTGTGGTGCTAAAATCACCAACTTCCCAGCTTTCAGGAACAGGCAGACTTGAATCAGAAAACCACATTTTCAACACAATGTTGGCATTTTACTGGGACATGCCCCATTTTTACTATTTTCTGTGACAGAAATGGGTGTGAAACCTATTCTGGATCCTGGACAGCTAAACATTACTGAAAAGTAGAAATAATTCTGAATTCAGCAAGGGGTCATTTGTGTAGATCCTACAATGTTTTCCTATAGAAAATAACAGCTGAAATAAAAAAGTATTAAAATTTAGGTGAAAAAAACAGCCATTTCTCTCCATGTTTTACTCTGTAACTTTTTCCTGCGATGTCAGATTTTCAAAACCAATACCCTGTCACATCTGCTGGAATATGCTGTTTGCGGGGATAAAAAGGGCTTGTAGGTTCATCAAGAACCCTAGGTACCCAGAGCCAATAAATGAATTGCACCTTGCAATGGGTTTTCATTGTATACCGGGTATAAAGCAATTCATTTGGTGAAATATAAAGAGTGAAAAATAGGTATCAAAGAAACTTTTGAATTTCCAAAATGGGCACAAGATAAGGTGTTAAAAAGCAGTGATTATTTGCACATCTCTGAATTCGGGGGTGCCCATATTAGCATGTGAATTACATGGCATTTCTCAAATACACTTCTTTACTACACACTGTCTTACTTTTGGAAGGAGAAAATGTAGAGAAAAACAATGGGCAGTAACACTTGTTTTTCTATTCTGTGTTCCTCCATGTCTCCCGATAAAAATGGTACCTCACTCGTGTGGGTAGGCGTAGTGCCCATGACAGGAGACGCCCCAAAAAGCAACATGGACACCACATTTTCTGAAAGAAAACTGAGCTGTTTTTTGCAAAGTGCCTAACTGTGGATTTTGGCCTCTAGCCCAGCCAGCACCTAGGGAAACCTACCAAACCTGTGCATTTTTTAAAACTAGACACCTAGGGGAATCCAGGATGGGGTGACTTGTGGGGCTCTCACCAGGTCTTGTTACCCAGAATCCTTTGTAAACCTCAAAATGTGGCAAAACAAACACTTTTTCCTCACATTTTGGTGATAGAAAGTTCTGGAATATGAGAGGAGTCACAAATTTCCTTCCACACAGCATTCCCCCAAGCCTCCGATAGAAATGATGGTACCGCACTAGTGTGGGTAGGTCTAGTGCCCGCGACAGGAAATGCCCCAAAACACAACATGGACACATCACATTTTCCGAAAAAAACTGACCTGTTTTTTGCAAAGTGACTAGCTGTGGATTTTAGCCTTTAGCTCAGCCGGCACCTAGGAAAAGCTAGCAAACCTATACATTTTTGAAAACTAGACACCTAGCGGAATTCAGAATGGTGTGACTCGTGGGACTCTCATCAGGTTCTGTTACCCAGAATCCTTTGCAAACTTCAAAATGTGGCAAAAAAACACTTTTTCCTCACATATAGGTGATGGAAAGTTCTGGAATCTGAGGAGAACCACAAACTTCCTTCTACCCAGCGTTCCCCCATGTCTCTCAAAATAAATGGTACCTCACTTGTGTGAGTAGGCCTAGTGCCCACAGACGAAAATTCCCCAAAACACAACATAGACACATTACATTTTCCTAAAGAAAACCAGTTTTTTGCAAAGTGCCTAGCTGTGGATTTTGGCCTCTGCCTCAGCCAGCACCAGGGGAAATGTGGTGATGTCAGTGGCTGTAGCGTCTGGGAGCAACATGGAACTTCATGACATCTTGTGTTTATGATGTCAGGGAATTCCATGTTTCTTCGTTGGCAGTTATTGACTCTGTGCCCCTTCTACATGGATGTTGATGCTGTTGCACTTCAATAAAAACATAAAAGAACATTTCTGGAGTTCGTCTTTACAGGAAACCTAGACAACCTATACATTTATGGAAAGTAGACACCTAGGGGAATCCATAATCGGGTGATTTGTGGGGCTCTCACCAGGTTCTCTTACCCAGAATCCTTTGCAAACCTCAAAATTTGGCAAAAAAACACTTTTTCCTCACGTTTTGGTGATAGAAAGTTCTGGAATCTAAGAGGAGCCACACATTTCCCTCCAAGCAGCACTCCCCCAAGTCTCCAGATAAAAATGGTACCTCACTTGTGTGGGTAGGCCTAGTGCCCGCGACAGGAAATGCCACAATACACAACATGGACATGTCACATTTTCCTAAAGAAAACTGAGCTGTTTTTGGCAAAGTGCCTAACTGTGGATTTTGACCTCTAGCCCAGCCGGCACCTAGGAAAACCTACCAAACCTGTGCATTTTTTTAAAATTAGACACCTAGGGGAATTCAGAATGTGGTGACTTGTGGGGCTCTCATCAGGTTCTGTTACCCAGAATCCTGTGCAAACCTCAAAATTTGGCAAAAAAAACCCACTTCTTCCTCACATTTCAGTGATGGAAAGTTCTGGATTCTGAGGGGAGCCACAAATTTCCTTCTACCCAGCGTTCCCCAAGATCTCCCGATAAAAATGGTACCTCACTTGTGTGGGTAGGCTAGTGCCCGCAACAGGAATGGATCACACAAGGGTCAATGGTAGTCCTTGCACGAGGGCTACTGCTAACCCTGGAGTGATCCATTCCTGATGCAGGCACTAGGCACAGTGGAGTTGCGTTTTTATCAGGACAAGTGGAGAAACATTGGGTGGTAGGAATTTTTTGGATCCCTACACATTCCTGTCGTTTCTGTAATGAAAAAACAAGGAAAAATAGTGTTTTTAATCAATGTTTCACTTTTGCAGGATATTCTGGGTGAGAAAACTTTGTGAAATCCAAACATGCCACACTTCAATGGACTGCCTCCGGTGTCTAGTTTTCAGAAACGTCTGGGTTTAGTAGCTTTCCCTATATGGCCGCCAAGCCCAGGACCAAATATTCAGGTGACTGTCTTACAAAACAAGGTTGTTTTGTGGTAGGTAATTTTGATGTCTCCACAATCCGTTTTGGGTACTTCCCTGTTGTGGTCACTTGTCCACCCACTAAAGTGAGGCAATGTTTTTCTCTGGAGACTTAGTGGAACGCTGGGTGGTCGAAAATTTGTGGCTGCCTGCAGATTCCAGGACTTACCCTTACTGAAATGCAAGGCAAAAGTGTTTTTTAAGCAAATTTAGTGATTTTAAGGGGATTCTGGGCAAAGGAAAACTGGTGAGAGCAACGCAAGTCCTGCACCCTTGGACTTCCCTGTTACTAGTATGTTAAAGTTAATCCACCACTCACACTGGTTGGTTTTAGCACCTCCAGAAATTATGGTTTCAAAGCATGAATACTTATCAAAGTATCTGGATATTGAAACCAAGCCTTCTGAAGGTGGGCCACAAACCAGTGTCTAGGCACCAACCTCTTTATGGTCCATTCACACACCATTCACGCACGACAAACAACCCTTTCATACCGCCGGCCATGGGCCCAATCCAACCAATCACTGCACTCACATTAACTTATCGCTGCCAGACAAGGGCCCATCGCATTCATACGCCACAGGACAGAATACATTGGACTGCTTTTTACCACCTGTCAAGTAACCGCCTCCTTCTTCCTGAACATTACCGAAGGCATGCGTAACAAACCTTTACTAATGACTCCCATGACCGCCATCCGAGGCTCAGGAAGACATGTTTTTCATGCGCCTTTAGTGCACTCACTGTGCTAAAACCAACTCCTTCCAGTTTGTGAATGCAAATTGTGAGTGTCCGAGTATGCCATACAAAGCGATTCCTCAAACTGAGCAAGCATATCTACCTTTGAAACTAAGGCAGACATGCTGAGGAATTCTCCTGATGTTCCCTAAAGAGAAGGTCATAGGCTATGAAAAAGGATAGTGTTTGGCACACAAGGGAGTCCATGAGAACGTAGCATTTGTCCCAGCCAACATGATATGCAGTGCTGTGACTGTAATGCACTTATCATACAGCAAATTGAACATCTACTAAGTTCTGATGGAGGATGAACATGAAAAGCAGGTCAAACACTGAACCATACTTGTCATTGTCCTTCAGTGCTTGGATGGCATCAATGGTTTTGAATCCATAGGTGTAGATGATGTACATCTGTACTACCTTTACTATCTGCCTTCTACCTGTGCAATATCCCTGTGAAGGCACACCTACCATAAGCTTTCCTTGCCCATTCATCTCCCTGTCCTCATCAGTCCTGACTAATCATGTGTAATTGCCAAGTGAACCTATGCTAGTTTGTGGGTGCACGTTGGGGGTTTCCTAGTATGCCTTGGTAGGCCTATCCCTCGAAATGAGCGAGTATATCTACCTTTGAAACTAAGGCAGACATGCTGGTGAAGAAATCCTAAGGTCTCTAAAGTAAAAAGTCAAACAAATATCCTGTGGGACTCATTCACCAACACTTCTACTTTTGCTTTGAAAGTGAAGCTAGAAATTGAGTTTGCATACTTTCAAACAAGTAGAAATGTTGGTGAATATGTCCGATAGGACATTTGTTTGACTTATTACCCTTACTCTGGTTCTCGTTGGTCCTTGTGTAGCATATATAAGTTCCCTAACAAGTACCTCATAATTTAGTCATGCCTTTAACATTTTGCCAAACATGGTACTCCGTGATGATGTGGCATATATTCTGTCCATAGTATGTGCAGCATGGGACTATAATGCACGTTAATGGAACAGACAACCTACCATGTTCTGACAGTGGATATAGGTGTCAAGCAGGCCATAAGGAAGTCCATGATGAAGTAGATGAAGTAGAATTCTGTGGCTGCTTGCCTAACGAAGCAGTAGCCCATGGATGTTCGGTATCCATGCACAGACAGTGAAAGAATTACCCAACGACAGCTCCACCTCAGTCGATTTCCCAGAACTTTGCTTTAGTATGATACAATGTAAAGCAAGTAGGGACACAGAGGCCTGGTTGAGATGGGCACTGGGGACAGTAATACAGACTCTCCTGCCTCTTTCCATGCTTCGAGCACACTTTACAGCTATAACACGGACGATCCTTTTTGGGTGGTTTAGGAATGCGATCAGCAAAGTGTCGCTCCTGCAGCCTTGCCACATCCTCCTGGACATATGAGGTGGAGGCTGCTACTTCTTCTGTAACAGCAGTGAGGCTTTCTATTACAGACAACTGGAAGTCAAGTAAAGTCATGAGTCTTCCTGTGGTTGTCTGATGGTAAACAACATTTTCATTGTATGTTGCCATCTGGATCAGGTGGGTAAACAGTTTCTTATACCAAGTGCAAGGTTTACGACACGCATTGTATGGTTGAAGAACCTGCTCATTCTTGTCCACTCCGCCCATGTACTTATTGTAATCAAGTATACAGCTGGGCTTGTGGACTTCAGCCATCTGACCCCAAACCGTGATGGAGGAAGTGTCTCATGAATTGTAGTGAGCATGTATACGTCACGCCTATCCAAGAACTTGCCTGAGAGCACTTCTTTGGAACAAAATACAGTACTTTGGGATTTCTGGAGCTTCTTGCCAACAAGCTCCTGCGGGAATCTTTTGCTGTAACAACGAATTGTACCGCAGGCCACAGTGCCAGCTTTGTAGAGCTCACTGAACAGCTCTACTTCTGTATATAAAGTGTCCACACAAAGGTTATAACCTTTGTGAAGGAGTGTCTGGACAAGTTCCCATACAATCCTACCTGTGACCCCTAATGCAGGAGGGCAACCTACATGGTTTAGGGTAGAGTCCTTCCCTTTATACACTATCAAGCTGTACACATAGCCAGAAGAGCTTTCACACAGCATGTACAGCTTAATGCCATAGCGAGTTCTTTTGCTCGCAATGTACTGTCTGAGCAGCAGCCATCCGACAGGCTGAATTTTGAACAACCTGTCATGGTCTGGATGGTCCCGGGGCAATGCAGCAGAATTGTCACTGAAATGCAGCAGAATTGTCACTGAAATGCAGCAAGCGCTGCAGTAGTAAAAAACAATCTCTGCTCATGTATGGTGCGAAGATGGGGGTTACCCAAACCGTGCAAGTCGTCCAGTAGGACTGCAAGGTGGGTTTGTGTACAAATCCCATTTTGAGCGTAAGGTGAAGTGGGAGTCCACTGGCATGCCTTAGAACGGGGCCCTCGAGTGCCTCCATACTTCCTCAGAAATTGGCCTGCACGCAAATTTGTTAGCTGAACAATTTCCTAAAGAAAGTCAACATCCAAAAATAGATGGATGTAGTCGACTGGCAAAAGATTGGCCGTATCGACTTTACATCCAGCGTCACCAGTAAAAGGTGGAATTTGGGGCTGAACTAAACAGTGGGGTTGCCAAGAGAGCACTCTCTGTGTGCTTGTGGCCGCATGCACCTGCTCTCAGGGTTCAGCTAACCTGATGTTGTCCCGCTGCACAGACTGTGCTTGTGAATTGACAGCCCGGCTGTCGTCATCATCTCCTTCAGAATCACTGGAAGAGGCGTCGATGGATGGGACTCCGCTGACTGAAAAATCACTCTCAGATTCTGCCCCATTGTCCTCTCCCTCAGATGCTGTCTCAGTCTATGATCCTGCCTCAGACCTATCCTCCATAACCTGAGTTAGGGCTTGAGCAGCAGTCATCTAACGAGACGTCATCTCTGCTACTAGCTAAACTGTCCCTCTAAAGTACTAGCCTACATAGAAGGCAGATAGAGCCACAAAATTGCTCGTGGGTGTGTGTGATGTGTCCAATAGGAAATGTTGTCACCTTACCTTCGCTTCTTCTCCGATTCAGCGGATTCTCTGAAGACACTGAAAAAATAAAAAAAGACACACTATTACTTCACCTTACCACATACCCATCATCACAGCCTTTAGCGCTGGTGGCACCCAGTGCGACAGTCAGTTTTGGTGCTCTGCCTCCCATGACCTCCTCTTCTAATTCCCGAAGTACCACCCAGCAAAAGTGCCCGTCATATCTCCATAGCCCCCTCCACATACATACTGGCTTTACTAATTGACTCTGCTAAATACATATATCCCTTTATATCCTTTGCAGCAGGAAAATAAACCATCCGCGCTACTTTATGGCATCAAAACTGACACTAGACAAAAGACAGATCTCTTTCTTTCTTTCTTTCTTTCTTTCTTTCTTTCTTTCTTTCTTTCTTTCTTTCTTTCTTTCTTTCTTTCTTTCTTTCTTTCTCTTTCCCTCTCTCTCTCTCTCTCTCTCTCTCTCTCTCTCTCTCTCTCTCTCACTATATATATATATATATATATATATAAATATATATCACTTTTATATATGTGTGGTTTCACTGGGGAGCAGATTGTGGCTCCCAGAAAACAACACATGTAAAAAAAAAAAATATATATATATATATATATACACACACACATATCTATAGAGATTTGTCTAAAAAAAAAATATATATATATATATATACATATGTATATGTTTATATATCAAAACAAATCCCTTTCAGGGTTAGAGTGACACATAAATTATGCAAAACAAATAGAGAACTCTGGGTAGTTCCCACGTTTAGGTGGAGAGCAGCTCTAGTAAGGAGCACCCTGCAACACCAGCGACACTCTAGATTTGCTCACCTCAACTGTCTGTTTATCTAGCAAAGTTTTTCAGCATTGGATCAGCACAGTGCTATCCACGCCGAGCTAGATAGTGAAAAAGGGCCATATGTACGAACACATTTTCCCATTGACACAGAATGGGCAAAACTGCTTGCTACATCTGGCCCAAAGTCTTTTGCCATTTTTTTTGTATATATATATATATATATATATCATATGATACATATATAAAGAAATACTGGCTCTCTATATCACTTTTTTTTTTTTTTATACATGTGTGCTTTCCCTGGGGCCGATCGTGGCAGAGCACACATGTATAAAAAAACAAAATGCCCACATAGGGGGTCAGCCCAAGGGCTGACCCCCAACATTTTCTTTTTTTTCAAAAAATATTCTCGGGGTGGGGGAAACTATTGTGTTAAAATTACCCCCAGGGGTCGGCCGGTGTAGGAAGGGCCGATCCTGCCATTTTTTTAAAAACATTTATTATCGCCCCCCAGAAGAACCCCAACGTATTTATTTTTATATTTATGCCCAAAGGTAAAGGGCCAGCCCATTTACCTAGGGGCCGACTCCCCCAAAAAAGATCCCTGGTGCCTAGGGACATTTTCTGACCCTGGATCGCAGCCGCGCTGACTCTCCCCTTTCCATCGATGCCTCCCTGGCATCTGGGGAGGCAGTTTTGGCCTTTTTTTACTCACTGGAGTAGAGAGAGGATGCTTACCTGCTCCTCTGCTGCTCGGGTGGGGAAAAACCGGTGTGCTGACGTCTCAGAAGGGCGGGCGGGTGGGTCGGTTGACAGGGAAGTTTATATATAAATTAAAGAAAAATTTTTCTATGAAGCATTAAGGGCCTAACGGCCCGCCAAAGTCCCGTGTCGGGAAGACCACCAATGTGGTCTTTCCTCCGCGGTAGATATCACAAGTTTCCCGCTGGCCCAGCAGGACACTCACCACAACATTGACGCCGGCTGGTAATGGATCCGGTGGCCGTGTTAGAGTGCGTTGAGTGCAAAAGCACGCGTCTCAGTTTTTACTGCCCGTAATTCGTAAATTGCGCAGTCAAAAGCGCGACGGGGCTGCACATGGGGGCCCCTGCACTACCCATGCCAAGTGGACTGCCATGCAAAGGCTGGCAGAAATGCAAGTTGTAATCCCCAGTGATGCTCCGGTGGCGCTAGCAGCTCTTAAATATGCCCCATAGCTTTGTAAACAATTTCATGACGAAGAGCCTTTCGAAAACAATTCCATTGCAAAATGAGCCACTGGGTCAGACAGTAATCTGAAGAAAGAAAGTCAGGAGGAACGGTGATTTAAAAAACAGTAAGATATATTTATTCTTCAACCGGTTATCAAAAAAAAAGGCCAGGAATGTATGAAAACAAAGTAGTTTCCCTGAGATTCTCTAATGGGGGTTCAATCCAAGGATACATCGCTCCAGTCTCCAACTGTCTTATGCGGGATAGGGCATGTGATCCAATCCCAGACAGATATGATAGTCCTTCGCAAGCAGCAGCGATTTCTGTGCATCCTGAAGTGTTTGTAAATGGAGATGAGCACTGATTAAACTTTACTTATGGCTGGGCACCTTCCTTCAGCCTAAACCCCAACTTTCATTGTAGACTCCAGGAGGCTAAACTGCCCTCAACCTTCAGTGTGTGGAGAGTGACCCCTCATAAGTCAACAAGGCTATGCTGTGCAAAGTACAACTGAATATTACATCCTTTACAATCACCCGCTTAAGTTGGGTATGAGTACATGTCCATAGTGAAATCCACAAGTTTGTTTGGCAAGCACAATCATATCACTGACATAAGCCTTCCCCAGATATGAAGTAACATTAAAGGTGCAACCACATTAAACAATCTTAAAAACCACTTTCAGGATGGCCTCAGGTGCCACATGCCCCATATCACAGTTTTCACTTTATGTGAAATTAACACTGGGTTGGTTCATTTACCACTATTCAGGCACCAAAACTAGATAATGTACCATTACCCCATCTGAAACAGCCACAAATCCATTTAATGGGCTTGTCCCGTCTAGTATTGTAAAGGAAGTTGAGCCAAAGCTACCATCCCAGAACGCTTAACCCACATCTAGCACTGGACGAGAGGTGCCTCTTCTGCACAATGGAACCAAAAACTGAACTTCCACTAATGAAGTGAAAAAGAGAAGATGGGCGCCAGCCATGACATAAGTACTAATCTCAGCTAAAAATGTGAAGAATTTAGGAGTCATTTGGTTCATGACACAAATAAATATATCTGTAGAGTAAACCAACTTCAAACTTACTCTACAACTACTTCCAACTAACTTACTCTACAAGGTTCAAGCACTCCTTCAAACAGAATAGCATGTAAAACTAAAGATCATAATGTGGCCTACATGGAACTACCCAAAGGGCTCATGTGAACTACTTGGGATTACAGACAGACCCCAAGGATGTACATGAGCTATCAAAATAGCTTCTGTGCTCTACCCGGGGCCTTCAAAAGAGTTCACATCATCTACCTGTGACTATGTAAAGAGGGACTTGTGATCTGTCCAAAGAGCTCAAGTGATCTACACGGGGCTGTCCAAAGAGCATAAAAGATCTTCACTAGATTACCGAAACATAAATTAGATATGATCTACACAGGGCTAAGCAAAGACCTTGTGTAATCTACATGACTAATAAAATTATGCAATTGACAGAGTACGGTGGACACAAAATCAGCCAGCAAAGTTGACCACCAACTAAATCTGCCAGCAAAGTTCACAATCAACTGAAGTCGCAATAGGACTATGCACCAAAACAAATTGTCCTGGAACAAGGGCCGGGAAGGCAATTAAGACAAATGACCACATAACTCGGAGCAGGAACCTCGAGTCAGCCAAAGTTTGAGTATATAAATAACACTTCGGAGCAAATACCAGTGAATGCTGGACCCAAAGCTCTGGAATACCCACAGTCCACAACATAGTACACAACTGAACTAACTATCCTTTCGGAAAATGTTGGAACACCAACGGTGCTGTCCCCGAGCACTGGAAAAACACTTTCTTTTAAAATGACTGACAACTGCTATTGGTTATCTAACAACAACTTCAGCATACAAATCTTTCACCCAGTGCATACCCAGAAAAATGTAGTCTCCACCACTTTATTCAAGGAGGATGGCTTGGACACGGTTCTGATTTCGAGGTGTTAGAAAATATGGGCCCAATTTACAAAGGTGCATTTAGACCAAAAGTCTAAATTTAGACTAAAAGTGCAGCGCCAGTTTTCTTGCAGCCCTTAGCTCCCCCCTAACACCACAATGTGTGCGCCATGTGGTAGTCAGGGGACTAGCGTCAGAATTGTTTACGCTAGTGTGGCGCTTTTCAGGATTAGTGTCAGAAATTGTGACACTAATCCTGCAAAGCATCCAGAGACCCATTGTAAGCAATGGAACCCTCCTTTTAACGCCTGCTCTGAGCAGTGTGGATTCTTTCAATCAATCAATCAATAAAAAAAATGTATATAGCGTGCTACTCACCCGTGAGGGTCCCAAGGCGCTGGGGGGGGGGGGTTACTGTTCGAACAGCCATGTCTTGAGGTTTTTTCTGAAGAGTAGGAGGTCTTTGGTTTTGCGGAGGTTGATGGGGAGGGAGTTCCAGGTTGTGGGGGCGAGGTAGGAGAAGGCCCTGCTTCCTGTGGTGGTTCGATGGATGCGGGGGACTGTAGCTAGTGCGAGGTTGGCTGATCAGAGGTTGCGGGTGGGAGTGTGGAAGTTCACTCTTTCGTTGAGGTCGGTCGGGCCGGTGTTGTGGAGGGATTTGTGTGCGTGGATGAGGATCTTGAAAGTGATTCTCTTGTCTATGGGGAGCCAGTGAAGAGATTTGAGGTGTGGTGAGATTCGTTCGTGGCGGGGGAGGCCAAGGACAAGGCGTGCAGGTGTGTTCTGGATTCTCTGGAGTTTGCGTTTGAGTTTGAGTGTGGTGCCGCGTAGAGGGCGTTACCGTAGTCAAGTCTGCTGCTGATGAGTGCATGGGTGACTGTCTTCCTGGTCTCTGGGGGAATCCATTTGAAGGATTTTTTTAGAGTGCAGAGTGTGTGGAAGCAGGAGGAGGTTAGTGCATTGATTTGTTGTGTCATGGAGAGGGAGGGGTCCAGGATGATGCCGGGGTTGCATGCGTGGTTTGCGGGGGTGGGTTCTGGGCCTAGGGCGGTGGGCCACAAGTAGTCGTCCCATATGGTTTTGTTGGGGCTAAAGATGATGATCTCGGTTTTGTTGGAGTTAAGCTTGAGGTGGTTAGTTGTCATCCAGTTGGCGGTGTCGAGGAGAGCAGCCTGTAGTTTGGTTGTGGCGGTGGTGGGGTTGCGGGTGAGGGAGAGGATGAGTTGGGTGTCATCTGCGTAGGAGAGGATAGTGATTCCGTGTGGTCGGAGGATGTTGGCTAGGGGGATCATGTAAATGTTGAAGAGTGTGGGGCTGAGGGAGGACCCTTGGGTGACTCCGCAGATGATCTTGGTAGCGGTGGAGTGGAAAGGTGGAAGGCGGACTCTCTGGGTCCGATCGGTGAGGAAGGAGGTGAGCCAGTCTAAGGCTTTGTGGCGAATTCCTATGTTGTGGAGGCGTGTCCAGAGTGTGTGGTGGCAGACAGTGTCAAAGGCTGGGGAGAGGTCTAGGAGGGTGAGTGTGACTGTGTAGCCTTTGTCGACTTTGGTCCTAATGTCGTCAGTGCATGCGATGGGGGCGGTTTCCGTGCTGTGGTTCTTGCGGAACCCGGATTGTGAGGGGTCAAGAGTGTTGTTTCCTTTGAGGAAGTGGGATAGGCGGGCGTTGACTAGTTTCTCTGCAACCTTGGCGGGGAAAGGGAGGAGGGAGATGGGGCGATAGTTGGAGAGGATCTCCGGGTCGACTTTTTTTTTTTTTAGGAGAGCAGTGATTTCTGCTTGCTTCCATGGGTCTGGGTAGGTAGCGGAGTCAAATGAGGAGTTGATTATGTCACAGAGTATGGGGGCAATGGTTGGGCTTGCTTTGTTGTAAATGCGATGTGGACAGGGGTCGGAGGGGGATCCGGAGTGGATGGAGTTCATGTTTTTTTCGGTTTCTTCGTGTGTGGTGGGGGCCCAGGTGGTGAGTGTGGTGGGGCGGTCGTGAGTGGGGGTTGAGTTGGGTGAGTGAGGGGTGTGTGTGGTGGGTGTGTGTGGTATGAAGCTGTTGTGGATGTCCAGGATTTTGTGGTGGAAGTGGTTGGGTAGGGCTTCACATAGGGGCTGTGTGTGTGGGGTCTATGTTGCTGACTTTGGGTTTGGCAAGCTCTTTGATGATGGTGAAGAGTTCTTTGCTGTTTTGAGAGTTGTTGTCCAGGTGTGTCTTATAGTGATCTCTTTTGGAGGTGCGTATGAGTTGGTGATGGGTGCGGATGGTGGCTTTGGTGATGTTATAAATCTGACTCATACACAAATCTCTTCCCACTCTCTGCAGGAAAAGCATTTCTTAATTTCACTATTGTGGATTTTCAAGTGGTTTAAGTGTTGTTGAGAGAGTAAAGTTATTTCCACATTCAGTGCAGAGAAAGGGCTTCTTATCATTTTGAATTCTCTGGTCTTGTTGAAAGTCTAATTTAAATACAAAGGCCCTCATTATGAACACGGCGGTGTTTACCGCTGTGTTCAGTCTGGCGGTCATTTCACTGACCGCCAGCCCCCCTGGGACCCCGCCGGCCGCATAAAGAACATTCTGCTGAGCCGGCGGGCGGAAACATTGTTTCCGTCCGCCGGCTCAGCAGAATGCCTGACCGGGACATTGCCCGCGGCTCCACATGGAGCTGCCGTCAATGCCTCTGTGCGGTGGGTGCAGCTCCACCCATTGCGCAGATCACTGCCTGTAAATCGGGCAGTGACCTGCGTGATGGGGCACTGCACAGAGGCCTATGCACTGCCCACGCCAAGTGCATGGGCAGTGCAGGGGCCTCCAGGGGGACCCAGAGCACCCCTTCCACCAGCCTTTCCCTGGCGGGGGACCCTCCAGGGAAAGGCTGGTGGCTGTAGGGATCATTATCCGAGGGGCAGCAGCGCTGCCCTGTCAGATGATGATTCCTTCCACCATCAGGCTGCCTGTCAGAGGCAGCCTGGCGGTGGAGGAGGACCGCCTATGGTGGCCCTCCCTGTGTTGATTATATGGCGGTTCAGACCACCATGCCGGCCCCGGTGAACTGTAGCTGCTCCTCACGTATGTATCACCAGTACTTGTGTACCAGTGCACTGCACCTGCTGCTCGTGTATCACCAGTACTTGTGTCACGTGCACTGCACCTACTCCTCATGTAAGTATCACCAGTACTTGTGTCCCAGTGTACTACACATGCTGCTCATGTATCACCAGTACTTGTGTCACGGTGCACTGCACCTACTGCTCATGTAAGTATCACCAGTACTTGTGTCCTGGTGCACTGCACCTGCTGCTCATGTATCACCAGTACTCGTGCTCGTGTATCACCAGTACTTGTGTCCCAGTACACTGCACCTGCTGCTCATATATCACCAGGACTTGTGTACCAGTGCACTGCACCTGCTGCTCATGTAAGTATCACCAGTACTTGTGTCCCAGTGTACTACACCTGCTGCTCATGTAAGTATCACCAGTACTTGTGCCCGCACCTGCTGCTCATGTATCACCAGTACTTGTGTCCCAGTGCACTGCACCTGCTGCTCATGTAAGTATCACCAGTACTTGTGTCCTGGTGCACTGCACATGCTGCTCATGTATCACCAGTACTTGTGTTCCGGGGCATCGCACCTGCTGCTCATGTAAGTATCAGCAGTACTTGTGCCCCGGTGAACTGCAGCTACTCCTCAAGTAAGTATCACCAGTACTCGTGTACCAGTGCACTGCACCTGCTGCTCGTGTATCACCAGTACTTGTGTCACGGTGCACTGCACCTACTCCTCATGTAAGTATCACCAGTACTTGTGTCCCAGTGTACTACACCACCTGCTCATGTAAATATCACCAGTACTTGTGCCACACACCTGCTGCTCATGTATCACCATTACTTGTGTCCCGGTGCACTGCACTTGCCGCTCATGTATCACCAGTACCTGTTGTAGGAGGCTGGCCTGGCTTATAGTGGGTACCAAGGGTACTTACACTCTGTGCCAGGTCCAGTTATCTCTTATTAGTGTAGAAGAGGTGTTTCTAGCAGCTTAGGCTGATAGAAGGTAGCTATGGAAGAGCAGCTTAGGCTGAACTAGGAGACATGTAAAGCTCCTACTATACCACTGGTGTCATATGCACAATATCATAAAAAAACACAATACACAGATATACTAAAAATAAAGGTACTTTATTTTTATGACAATATGCCAAAAGTATCTCGGTGAGTACCCTCAGTATGAGGATGCCAAATATACACAAGATATATGTACACAATACCAAAATTATGCAGTAATAGCAAAAGGAAGTAATGCAAGCAGTGTAAAGTTACAATAGATTGCAATAGGAGCACATAGGTATAGGGGCAACACAAACCATATACTCCAAAAGTGGAATGTGAACCACGAATGCACCCCAAACCTATGTGAGCTTGTAGAGGGTCGCTGGGACTGTAAGAAAACAGTGAGGGTTAAAAAAATAGCCCACCCCAAGACCCTGTAAGGTAGGTGTAAAGTGCACCTACAACCCCCAGAGAGCACAGAAGTCGTGATAGGGGGATTCTGCAAGGAAAACAAACACCAGCAATGCAACAACAGTGGATTTCCGGACCTTGGTACCTGCAAGAGAAGAGGACCAAGTCCAAGAGTCGCGACAATGTCGAGAGCGGGCAGGAGCCCAAGAAATGCCAGCTGAGGGTGCAAGGAGGCTGCCACCTGTTGGAAGAAGCTTGCTGTTCTGCAAGAACAAAGGGGACTAGGAGCTTCCTCTTTGGAGAATGGATGTCCCGCGTCGTGAAGAAGCTTGCAGAGGTGTTTCCACGCAGAAAGACCGCAAACAAGCCTTGCTAGCTGCAAGGGTCACGGTTAGGGTTTTTGGATGCTGCTGTGGTCCAGGAGGGACCAGGATGTCGCTACTTGGATGATGAGACAGAGGGGGGCACCCAGCAAGTCAGGGAGCCCTCACAGAAGCAGGCAGCACCCGCAGAAGTACCCGGACAGGCACTTAGAAGAGGAGTGAACCGGAGTCCACCCGAAGTCACAAAAGGGAGTCCCACGACGCCGGAGGACAACTCAGAAGGTTGTGCACTGCAGGTTAGAGTGTCGGGGACCCAGGCTTGGCTGTGCACGAAGGAAATCCTGGAAGAGTGCACAGGAGCCGGAGCAGCTGCAAATCACGCGGTACCCAACAATGCAGTCTAGCGTGGGGAGGCAAGGACTTACCTCCACCAAAGTTGGACTGAAGAGTCACTGGACTGTGGGAGCTACTTGGACAGGGTTGCTGAGTTCCAGGGACCACGCTCGTCATGCTGAGAGGGGACCCAGAGGACCGGTGATGCAGTCTTTTGTTGCCTGCGGATGCAGGGGGAAGATTCCGTTGACCCACGGGAGATTTCTTCAGAGCTCCTGGTGCAAGAAGGAGGCAGGCTACCCCCAGAGCATGCACCACCTGGAAACAGTCGAGAAAGCCGTCAGGATGAAGCGATACAAGGTTGCTAGTAGTCGTCTGGCTACTTTGTTGCGGTTTTGCAGGCGTCCTGAGCAGTCAGCGGTTGATCCTTTGGCAAAAGGTGAAGAGGGAGATGCAGAGGAACTCTGATGAGCTCTTGCATTCGTTATCTAAAGAATTCCCCAAAGCAGAGACCCTAAATAGCCAGAAAAGGAGGTTTGGCTACCAACAAAGGAGGATTGGCTACCAAGACAGGTAAGAGCCTATCAGAAGGAGTCTCTGACGTCACCTGCTGGCACTGGCCACTCAGATCAGTCCAGTGTGCCAGCAACAACTCTGTTTCCAATATGGCAGAGGTCTGGGGCACACTGGAGGAGCTCTGGGCACCTCCCCTAGGAGGTGCAGGTCAGGGGAGTGGTCACTCCCCTTTCCTTTGTCCAGTTTCGCGCCAGAGCAGGGCTGGGGGATCCCTGAACCGGTGTAGACTGGCATATGCAGAGATGGGCAGCATCTGTGCCCATCAGAGCATTTCCAGAGGCTGGGGGAGGCTACTCCTCCCCAGCCATCACACCTATTTCCAAAGGTAACACCCTCTCTCAGAGGAAATCCTTTGTTCTGCCTTCCTGGGCTAGGGCTGCCTGGACCCCAGGGGGGCAGAAACCTGTCTGAGGGGTTGGCAGCAGCAGCAGCGGCAGCTGCAGTGCAAACCCTGAAAAGGCAGTTTGGCAGTACCCGGGTTCGGTGCTAGAGACCCGAGGGATCATGGAATTTTCCCCCCAATACCAGAATGATATTGGGGTGACAATTCCATGATCTTAGACATGTTACATGGCCATGTTCGGAGTTACCATTGTGACGCTATACATAGGTAGTGACCTATGTATAGTGCACTTGTGTTCCGGTGCACTGCACCTGCTGCTTATGTAAGTAGCACAAGTACTTTGTTCCAGTGCACTGCACCTGCTGCTCGTGTATCACCAGTACTTGTGTCCGAATGCAGTGCACCTGCTGCTCGTGCAAGTATCACCATTACTTGTGTCCCGGTGCACCGCACCTGCTGCTCGTGTATCTCCAGTACTTGTGTCCTGTGCACTGCACCTGCTGCTCATGTTTCACCAGTACTTGTGTGCTGGTGCACTACATCTGCTGCTCGTGTAAGTATCACCAGTACTTGTGTCCTGGTGCACTACACTTGCTGCTTATGTAAATAGTACCAGTACTTGTTTCCAGCTCCACTGCACCTGCTGCTCATGTATCACCAGTACTTGTGTCCCGCTGCACTGCACCTGCTGCTCGTGTAGGTATCACCAGTACTTGTGTCCAGGTGCACTACACTTGCTGCTTATGTAAGTAGCACCAGTACTTGGGTACCAGTGCACTGCACCTGCTGCAGCTCCCTGAGTAGACCTCTGGTGTTGTGGGACCTCTCTTTGCAGTGTTGAGAGGACCGTGGTGTTCAGACTTCTTGAACCCGTGTTCAAGGACTCCTGCGGGTGCTTTCCTCCTTCCAGTGGGCTCTCTGCGTTGCTGAGGGCCCCCTCGTTCTCCCCTCCTGAGTGACAACATCCTGGTCCTTCCTGGGCCCGGCAGCACCCTTTTTGTTCAACCACAACTCTTATGTGTAGCAAGGCTTGTTTGCAGTATTTTGCCAAGGGAACCACCCTGTATCCACCAGCACGCTGTGGGACATCTTCTGCACAAAGCAGAACCTCCTACCTCACTAGTTGGTGCAAAACCAGCATCTTCTTCCAACTGGAGGCAGCCATTTTGCACCTTCATCCAGGGTTTAGTGGGCTCCTACCCAGCCCCCCGGACACTTTAGCAACTCTTGGATGTGGTCACCTTCCTTTACAGGTCTTCAGGTCCAGGAATCCGTCTTCAGTGCTTTGCAGTCTGGTTCAGTCTTTGCAAAATTCTTTATCACAACTTTAGTTTGTTTTTGGGGAAATAGTTGTACTTTACTCCTGCTTTCCTGGGTCCTGGGGTGGGGTCTCCTCTACACCCTTGGTGTTTTCTTACACTCCCAGCGACACACTACACACTCCACTTGCCTAGGGGTGTATTTGTGGTTTGCATTCCACTTACTTAGTATATGGTTGGTTTTTGCCCCTAGGCTCATTGCATTCTATTGTGTTCTACAGTGTTTGCACTACTTTCTGACTGTTTTACCTACCTGATTTTGTTATTTGTGTATATTTTGTGTATGTTACTTACCTCCCAAGGAAGTTTATCCACTGAGATATTTTTGGTATATTGTCACTAAAATAAAGTACCTTTATTTTTAGTAACTCTGAGTATTGTGATTCTTATGATATAGTGCTATATGATATAAGTGGTATAGTAGTAGCTTTGCATGTCTCCTAGTTCAGCCTAAGCTGCTCTGCTATAGCTAGCTCTATCAGCCTAAGCTGCTAGAACACTACTAATCTACTAATAAGGGATAACTGGACATGGTATACGGTGTAAGTACCATTGGTACCCATTACAAACCAGGTCAGCCTCCTACACTAACCCTGCTGCTTGCTGTAAGGTCCGTATTTTATTCCACTGGTTTCCTTTCCGTAACTACATTTCAAAAAGTGTCCGAACGGCTCCTCCAAACTGAAACTTGGATGAAAGTGTGAATACTCATTCATCCAAAAATGTTAGTTGGGCAGTATTGTTGATGCTGGTCTGCTGGATGTGTTTCTCGGATGTTAAATGTTTTTACGCCCATCTGCCACCTGCTTGATCACAGTGATCAGTTGTATGAAAGATTTTCTGTCATTAGCTCACTTCCCTGCTGATGTCATTCTTATGGCACGCTGCATTGTTTGCAAAGCAAGCAGGAATTCGATTATTTCCTGCAAGGCTTGAAAGGCATAGCTGTGTGTGTTGTCTCCCATGATGGCAGAGACAGAGCACTGGGCCTGTCTAGTCAAGAGGCAATACTCAACATTGCAAAGATCGAAATGTCTTTTGTTGCCTCTAAATAAAAACAATTATTTATCATTATTTCGCTGAAATTGATTAAACAAGAAGCACTAAAACATATGCAGCCCAGTTCTTTCCTGGTGTTTACCACATTTAGCGCCTTCCTTCTTTCTTTAATTGGAAAATACTAGCAAGCTGGACCCGGGGTGCATATGTTATGTAAGTAAGGCAGTGTCCCCCAAAGTTATGTGCCCGAAGCTGGACCCGGGATGCATATGTTATGTAGCCTGACTCCTGACAACCACTGGACTCCGCTGTTCTGGGTCATCATGTTGGAAATGGGCAGGCACCTCAGGTGGTGTGGGGTTGGGGGCGGACACTCATTGGGAGGGGACTTCCTGCCCACTGGTTCTGGAGAGGGCTGCCCGCCCACTGGTTATTGATGGTGCTCCTTGGCCTCTGGTTTGGGATGCTGCTCCATGGCCTCTGGTTCGGGATGCTGCTCCATGGCCTTTGATTCTGGATGGGGCTCCTTGGGCATAGTTTTGAGTGAGGCCCTCCTTGGCCCTAGATTTTAGTGTGGGCTCCTTTGCCTTGGGTTTGGTTGAGGCCTCCTAGGCCTTGGATTTGGTTGGGGCCTCCTTGGCCTTGGATTTTGGTGGGGCCTCCTTGGCCTTGATTTTGGTTGAGGCCTCCTTGGCGAGGGATTTGGTTGTGCCTCCTTGTCCTGGGATTTTGGTGGGTCCTCCTTGCCCCTAGATTTTGTAGGTGGCCCCATGGCCTTGCCAGTCTGTTTGGGAGGGGGCAGCACTTTAGTCCTTCGTTTTGGTGGGGAGGACTGTCCTTGGTGCGGGGGCTGGCGTCGCACTCATGTGCCCCTTAGTGGCAGCTGGAGACTTTGGGGGTTGAGCTGTGTCAGGCTGGGTGCATGAGGTACTGGGCTGGGGTGGTGGGACCTTCCTCTTGCAGGCAGGTGGGGAGGAGAGGTCAAGGCAGGCAAGGTAAAACTTCTTAGGACAATGGGGTGGGATTTCGGCGGACGGATGGGAGTGGAGGTCGAGGGAGTGGTTGTAGGAGGAAAAGGTGTGCTAGACTTGGGTGCAGGTGCATGGACAGTGTGCATGTGTGAGGTGGATGGCTGTTGGGGGTCTGACTGCGAGTGTGTGTGTGTGTCTCTGGAGTGTAGGTAGACAGGGTGGGGGAGGACAAGCAGGACATGTGGATGGATGTTGTGGTGGTGTCTGCAAGTAAGGTGGGTGTGCTGCATTAGGTGGTAGTGGTGGTGACTGTTCATGTGGTGTGGGGGGTGCATGTCTGTGGTGACTGTGGGCAAGGCTGTGCAGGTGGCAGGTTCTGGGGCTGTTGATGATGTGCATGCAGGTGTGAGTGAGTATGTGACTGTTCAGTAGGAGGAGGGGGACACAGTGGAGGCAGTGGATGATGTTGTGTGTGCATCTGTGTGTTGGCTATGTGAGTGCTTGTGGACTGACGTGTGCTGCCTGTGTTTGTCTGTGCGAGTCTTGTGTGTTGTTTTTGGGTGTATGCCTCTCAGAATGTGTGCGTGGGATGGGTTGGGGTGAGGAGACTGGGACTGGGTAGTGGTACTTGGAGGGGGGATGGATGAAACAGGAACACTGGCTGCCATCAGTGAAGAGGCCAGAGCCTGAAACGATTTCTGTAGTGCCGCCAAGCTCCCGTGAATGTTTTGCATTGCATTGTTGCATCTGGGATGCTAGCCCCTGGATGGCATTCACTATGGTTGACTACCCTACAGTGATGTATCTCAGGAGGTCAATAGCCTCCTCACTGAGGACTGGGGAGGACCTGAGGTGCCTGGGGCGAAGGAGATGCCCACACTCCTGGGTGTGTGGGCATGGGCAACTCGGTGGGGGGCTTCTGGGTGGGTGGTGCTGGTACAGGGGTGGCGGTAGAACCTGTAGCTGAGGTGGTCCCAGAGGGGTCCACCACCACCAGGGAGCTCCCATCAGAGGACGAATCAGAGTCAGTGGTGTCACCTCCTGTCCCCGCCGTGGTGCTCCCCTCGCCCTCCGTCCTACTGAGTCCCATGGGCTGGAGCTCCCTAGCTCGCTGGTGCCCCCGCTTCTTTGCCAGATGATGTTAACGCACACAAGGGTAGGTAGACAAAAGGAGAGAGAAGGGGAGAGAGAGAGAGGGAGCGCAGTGTCAATCTCAGCACCAACAGCACAGATGGCAAACACATCACTGTCACACACTGAGACTGAGAATGGGCAGTATGGACCACAATGGCATACCATTGGCTAATCACTACAGGAGGTAGACGCCAAAGACTGCAAGCTACACACCAACTGGGACCAGCTAAGCCATGCCTGAGATGGGAAGCCACCTACCTAGCTATCTAGTACATGCTTTCCAGCCTATTAACCTGAGCTGGACCACGCAGCAATGTCTGAACTGGCATATTGGGGCATTCACTGACTAGTACCCTGCATCCAAATCCCATGCCAGGCAACAGAGTTGGTTGACAAACACACTTTACTCACCCCCTTGTGGCTGCTGTGATGCCCTCAAGCGCCCATCTAGCTCTTGGTAAGCCACCACCAGTATGCGGACCATCAGGGCGGGCATGTTCTAATGGGTACCTCTCCCTTGTTGGGAGGCCGTCCCCAGCTGGGCCTCCGCAGTCTTACGTGCCCAGTGTACTGTTTCCTGCAGTGGGTGCTCTGCCTGCAATAGACCCCCAGGGTCTGCACGTACTTGGTGATGGCACGCCACAACCCCTTCTTCTGATGGATGCTGACCTGCAGAGGAAACACAAAAGGTGGGACACCATGAACCAGACAATCCAGCCTGTTACACATATGGCCCACAAAAAGCATTATCCCCTCATCAGGCACACACATGACCCGTACACCTGTATTAGTGCTGCCAGCAGCCATACCCTCCCCCTATCTGACACACTGCCACCAGACACACATCTCCATGCAGCCATGTCACGTACAAAGTATCATGGAGTACTCACCTGTTGGTCTGGAGGTCCATACAACTGCCCATACTGGAGTAGGACCCCATCCACAGGCTCTTCAACTCCTCCGACGTGAAGGCTGGGGCCCTTTCCCCTGTTGCATGAGCCATGGCGGATTCCAAACACAGGTCACAGCAGCACACGCAGTGAAGATCTCGTCCTGTGGAAAGTCAGGAATCAAGTGAAGTGGTAGAAAGGAAATGGCGGTCACGTCAGGGGCGGTGAACACCGTCACAGCCGGCGTTGATCATCATTGGTTCCCATTCTCCACCCCTTGTGGACTTGGCTACACTGGAGGACTGGCACATCATACTCACCTATCGTCTGCACAGGGCCACAATCACAGAGCTGTGTGAACAATTGGAGCCTGATCTGATACCTGTTATCCGTAGCACCACAGCAATCCCCCCTCTTGTGCAGCTACTCTAAGTGCTCCATTTCCTGGCAACTGGCTCTTTCCAGGTGACAATGGGCTTGGCTGCAGGGATGTCACAACCAATGTTCTCTATTGTGCTAGCAAGGGTACTGGATGCCTTGCTCAAATACAAGTGCAGCTACATCGCATTTCCCCAGGTAGATGAATTACCTGATGTGAAGGCTGGATTCTATGCAATGGGACATATACCACATTTTATTGGGGCCATTGACGTGACCCATATTGCCTTAGTCTCCCCCGGGCCAATGAGCAAGTGTACAGGAATCAGAAGAGTTTCTACTTACTTGTCCATATGGTGTGCCTTGCTGACCAGTCCATCTCCCACGTCATTACCAATTATCTAGGGCCGGTGCATGATGCCTATGTCCTGTGGAATAGCAGTGTCCCACAGCTGATGGCACAACTACAGAGGCACAGAGTGTGCCTAATAGGTGAGCATGAGTCTCCACCCGATGTATGTGAGTGTATGCCTTCCGGAGTCATTTCCCATGCTATTGTGCAGGGCTAATGTGTGTCCCTTACTTCTTGCAGGTAATTCCGGCTACCCATACCTGTCCTGGATCCTGACCCCTGTTAGGAATCCGAGAACAGGGGCTGAGAATAGGTACAATGATGCTCATGGGCGTACCAGCAGGATTGTCGAAAGGACCTTCGGTCTCCTGGAGGCTAGGTTTCAGATGCCTCCATTTGACAGGTGGATCCCTATGCTATGCCCCTGAGAAGGTCTGCAGAATTGTTGTGTGCTGCATGTTGCACAGTTTGGCCCTCAGACGCCATGTGCCCTATCTGCAGGAGGAGGGGGTGACAATGCAGCTGTGGCAGATGTGGACAGTGAGGAGGAGGAAGAGGAGGAGGATGTGGACATCAGGTCACATTTGATCCTGTAGTACCTTCGATGACAACCAAGTAAGACTGTTGGACTATACATCTCTACATTTTAGTGTTGTGCTGTGTGACTGTAGCATGATGCAAGTCATTACCTTTGCATCCCACCTGACTGTCACCTATATGTTCCCTTATTGCAGATGTTGGTGTTGTTCTAACACTGTACTGCTGTGATGTGTACAGACTGCTGAGACACATTTGTGGGATGGATCAACAAGTTACTGGACATTTACACAGGATTATGCAGTTCATTATAGTTCAATGCATTGTACATTACCTGTAGATAAAGGACTATTGCTCAAGTTGTGTCCAAGGGTGTTTATTGGAAATTTGTATACAATGGGAAGTGCAATAGAGTGGGGTGATGGTTAGGAATAGTCCAGTGTACTGGGCCAGTCTGTTTGTAGCACAGGTCCAGTGTCCAAGTACCAGAGGAAGGGGAGCAATGGCAGTTCATAGTGGACAAGGTGACACAGTGAAACACAAGGGGGACATTCAGAAGGGGCTCATCTCTTGGCTGTGGTCTTTTTCTTGGCAAGTGTCTTTGGTGTCTGTCTGGGTCGCAGGGACCGTTTGAGGGGTGGTTCACCTGCAGCAGGGGGAGGGGTGCTGGTTGCCTGTGGGTCCTGTAGCAGGGCCTCCTGTCCACTAGCTGCAGGAGATGTGGAGGGCTGGTCAGTACACTGGCTAGTGGAAGGGGCCTGCTGGTGTGCTGTGTACTCCCGCATGATGTTGGCCGTGTCACCCAGCACCCCTGCAATGGAGACTATGGTGGTGTTCAGGGCCTGCAATTCTTGTTTGATCACCTGGTGGTGTTCCCCCTGGTACATCTGGTTCTCCTGCATGATGTTGATCACCTGACCCATCTTGTCCTAGGATTTGTGATAGGCCCCAAGGACATTAGTGAGTGCCTCCTCAGGACATTAGTGAGTGCCTCCTTGGCAGTGTGTTCCCTGGGCCTGTCCTCCCCCTGGTGCACAGCTGTCCTCTGACGTCCCTGACCCCCTGTGCCTGTGTCCCCTGAACCGTGTGCCCACTGCCATTGACCCCTGGACCCTCATTGTCCTGCCTGTGAGGTGTGGACTGGGGTCCCTGGGCACACTGCTGATTGACGTGTCCTGGGGACTGAGGTCTGGGGACGTTGGGTGTGTGCTGTGGTGTTGGATACTGCAGGGGGAGGCTCTGTGGTGGGCTGGGTGTGGGATAGAGTAGCCAACTGACCAGTGATCCCTGATGGGACAGGGAGTTCATCCAGATCCAGAAGTCCAGAGTTGCTGTCATCACTGGGGGAATCTACTGGTGGAGGACTGGTCAGCAGCGGCACCTCCTTGACGCTGAGATTGGCTGGGGCATCTGTGGGGATGTAAGTGGTGTATTATGCTACATGTCTGTGACAGGTACTGCATCACTAGCTTCCACAGTGTCATTGCTTTTGCCCTGACACCTTTGTTTGTGTAAGATGATGGATTGTGGGATAGTTAGTTTTCCATGCTGTGCATGCATTGGTGGTGGGTGTACATGCAGGGCTGGAAGGGATGTGCATGCAGTGGGTATGGCATGCAGGGCTTGGCATATGGGTTTGTTGTTTGTGGTGGTGCACTGAGTGGGATGGAGTGGGGTGAGGGGTCGGGATGGCATGCAGGTAAGGGGGAGGATTGGTAGTAAATTTTGACTTACCAGTGTCTAGTCCTCCTGCATCTCCAGTGAGTCCCTCAGGATTGCCAAGACTTGCTCCTCCCATCCTGTCAGCTGTTGGGAAGGAGGCAGGGGTCCACCGTCAGTCCTCATGATGGCGAGCTGGTGCCTTGCTGCAATGGACAGCACTTTCCCCCGTAGGTCGTTCCAACTCTTCCTTATGTCATCCCTTGTGCGTGGGTGTAGTCCCACGGTGTTCACCCTGCCACGATCCTCCGTCATAGCTCCATCTTCCTGGCAATGGAAATCTGCTGGACATGTGCTCCAAACAGCTGTGGTTCTACCCTGACTATTTCCTCAACGATGACCCACAATTCCTCATCAGTGAAACGGGGTGCCTTTGTGGGGACATGAGTGTTGTGTGGTGTGTGTAGGTTGTGCCCTGGGTGATGGGTGCTGTGGTGGTGTGTGTGGTGTGTGGTGCTCGTCGGGTGACTTGGTAGTTGTGATGTGTGTGCAGTTCTCCTTTGGATTGTCGTCACAAATTGTAGCCGTCATGTTGTGTTAGTAAAGAATTGTGGGTGATGTGGGTGTGTATTTTATAGTGCTGTTTCTGGGTGTTTGAGGTGTGTGTATTTGTGTCAGGTGTGGGTTTTGTGTTCTGGCCAATGTTGTTTTGTATTTGCGGGGCCATATCCGCTGCAGCGGTGTTCACCACCAATGGTTTGCCATCTTTGAATGTCCGCTGTGGTGATTCGTGGTTCATAATTTGGAGGGCTTGATATTGGTAGCATAACGGTATGGATAGTAGTTACATCAGTTTATTACGTTCAGTGGGTGTGGCGGATTTGTGGTTGTGGCTGTTTTCTGTCGGTTTTGTGTGTGTGTCTTATAATCTGGAGGATGGAGGTTCACTTCCGCGGCGGTATGGTGGCGGCAGTCACCACGGCAGTAATCAGTTTTTACCACCAATGTCATGAGGAGGGCCTATGTGACCTCAGATGTATCGCTACCCAAAGACCTCAGCACTGCAGAGACAGGAGAGAGAGTTAATGACACACTGCGTGACCTCAGGCATATCACTGCCCAAAGGCCCCAGCACTTCAGAGAGAGGAGAGAGAGTTAATGACGCACTGTGTGATTTCAGGCGTATCACTCACAAGCCCAGATACCCCAGCGCTGCAGAGAGAGGAGGGAGAATTATTTACACACTGTGTGACCTCAGGCATATCACTGCAAAGAGACCTCAGGACTTCAGAGAGGAGAGAACCTTAATGACACACTGTGTGACTTCAGGCGTATCACTGACCAGCCCAGAAAACCCAGCACTGCAGAGGGAGGAAAGAGAATCAATGTCACAGTGTGACCTCAGGCATATCACTGCCCAGAGACCCCAGAACTCCAGAGAGGGGGGAGAGGTAATGACACATTATGTGACCTCAGGCGTATCACTGCCCAGCCCGGAGACCCCAGCACTGCAGACAGAGGAGAGAGAGAGGTAATGACACACTGTGTGACCTATCACATATCACTGCTGTTGGAAATGGTCTTTCTGCAGGGTCACCCCCAAACCTTCCTCCTTCTCTTTTTCTGACTTAATGTTTGCTGGCTTTAGGACTCTGTGAACGTTACCACTGCTAATCAGTGCTAAAGTGCATATGCTCTCTCTTTAAAACATGGTGACATTAGCTCATACTCAATTGACTTGTTTAATTTACTTGTAAGTTCCTAGTCAAGTGTACTTCATGTGCCCAGGGCCTATAAATTAAATGCTACTGGTGGACTGCAGCACTGGTTGTGCCACCCACATAAGTAGCCCCTAACCATGTCTCAGGCCTGCCTCTGCAGTGCCTGTAGGAAAGTACCATCTTGCCTGGCATGTTACCCCCATTTTTCACTGTATATATGTTGTTTTAGTTGTATGTGTCACTGGGACCCTGGTAACCCAGTGCCCCAGTGCTCATAAGTATGCCTGAATGTGTTACCTGTGTAGTGACTAACTGTCTCACTGAGGCTCTGCTAATCAGAACCTCAGTGGTTATGCTCTCTCATTTCTTTCCAAATTGTCACTAACAGGCTAGTGACAATTTTTACCAATTTACATTGGCTTACTGGAACACCCTTATAATTCCCTAGTATATGGTACTGAGGTACCCAGGGTATTGGGGTTCCAGGAGATCCCTATGGGCTGCAGCATTTCTTTTGCCACCCATAGGGAGCTCTGACAATTCTTACACAGGCCTGCCACTGCAGCCTGAGTGAAATAACGTCCACGTTATTTCACAGCCATTTTACACTGCACTTAAGTAACTTATAAGTCACCTATATGTCTAACCTTTACCTGGTAAAGGTTAGGTGCAAAGTTACTTAGTGTGAGGGCACCCTGGCACTAGCCAAGGTGCCCCCACATTGTTCAGAGCCAATTCCCTGAACTTTGTGAGTGCGGGGACACCATTACACGCGTGCACTACATATAGGTCACTACCTATATGTAGCTTCACAATGGTAACTCCGAATATGGCCATGTAACATGTCTATGATCATGGAATTGCCCCCTCTATACCATCCTGGCATAGTTGGCACAATCCCATGATCCCAGTGGTCTGTAGCACAGACCCTGGTACTGCCAAACTGCCCTTCCTGGGGTTTCACTGCAGCTGCTGCTGCTGCCAACCCCTCAGACAGGCATCTGCCCTCCTGGGGTCCAGCCAGGCCTGGCCCAGGATGGCAGAACAAAGAACTTCCTCTGAGAGAGGGTGTGACACCCTCTCCCTTTGGAAAATGGTGTGAAGGCAGGGGAGGAGTAGCCTCCCCCAGCCTCTGGAAATGCTTTGTTGGGCACAGATGTGCCCAATTCTGCATAAGCCAGTCTACACCGGTTCAGGGACCCCTTAGCCCCTGCTCTGGCGCGAAACTGGACAAAGGAAAGGGGAGTGACCACTCCCCTGACCTGCACCTCCCCTGGGAGGTGTCCAGAGCTCCTCCAGTGTGCTCCAGACCTCTGCCATCTTGGAAACAGAGGTGCTGCTGGCACACTGGACTGCTCTGAGTGGCCAGTGCCACCAGGTGACGTCACAGACTCCTTCTGATAGGCTCCTTCAGGTGTTAGTAGCCTATCCTCTCTCCTAGGTAGCCAAACCCTCTTTTCTGGCTATTTAGGGTCTCTGTCTCTGGGGAAACTTTAGATAACGAATGCAAGAGCTCATCCGAGTTCCTCTGCATCTCTCTCTTCACCTTCTGCCAAGGAATCGACTGCTGACCGCGCTGGAAGCCTGCAAACCTGCAACATAGTAGCAAAGACGACTACTGCAACTCTGTAATGCTGATCCTGCCGCCTTCTCGACTGTTTTCCTGCTTGTGCATGCTGTGGGGGTAGTCTGCCTCCTCTCTGCACCAGAAGCTCCGAAGAAATCTCCCGTGGGTCGACGGAATCTTCCCCCTGCAACCGCAGGCACCAAAAAGCTGCATTACCGGTCCCTTGGGTCTCCTCTCAGCACGACGAGCGAGGTCCCTTGAATCCAGCGACTCTGTCCAAGTGACCCCCACAGTCCAGTGACTCTTCAGTCCAAGTTTGGTGGAGGTAAGTCCTTGCCTCACCTCGCTGGGCTGCATTGCTGGGAACCGCGACTTTTGCAGCTACTCCGGCCCCTGTGCACTTCCGGCGGAAATCCTTTGTGCACAGCCAAGCCTGGGTCCACGGCACTCTAACCTGCATTGCACGACTTTCTAAGTTGGTCTCCGGCGACGTGGGACTCCTTTGTGCGACTTCGGGTGAGCACCGTTTCACACATCCTCGTAGTGCCTGTTTCTGGCACTTCTCCGGGTGCTACCTGCTGCTAAGAGGGCTCCTTGTCTTGCTCGACGTCCCCTCTCTCTCCTGGTCCAATTTGCGACCTCCTGGTCCCTCCAGGGCCACAGCAGCGTCCAAAAACGCTAACCGCACGATTTGCAGCTAGCAAGGCTTGTTGGCGTTCTTTCGGCGGGAAAACACTTCTGCACGACTCTCCACGGCGAGAGGGATCCGTCCACCAAAGGGGAAGTCTCTAGCCCTTTTCGTTCCTGCAGAAACCTCAGCTTCTTCTGTCCAGTAGAAGCTTCTTTGCACCCGCAGCTGGCATTTCCTGGGCATTTGCCCATCTCCGACTTGCTTGTGACTTTTGGACTTGGTCCCCTTGTTCCACAGGTACCCTAGATTGGAAATCCACAGTTGTTGCATTGTTGGTTTGTGTCTTTCCTGCATTATTCCTCTATCACGACTTCTTTGTCCTTAGGGGAACTTTGGTGCACTTTGCACTCACTTTTCAGGGTCTTGGGGAGGGTTATTTTTCTAACTCTCACTATTTTCTAATAGTCCCAGCGACCCTCTACAAGGTCACATAGGTTTGGGGTCCATTCGTGGTTCGCATTCCACTTTTGGAGTATATGGTTTGTGTTGCCCCTATCCCTATGTTTCCCCATTGCATCCTATTGTAACTATACATTGTTTGCACTGTTTTCTAAGACTATACTGCATATTTTTGCTATTGTGTATATATATCTTGTGTATATTTCCTATCCTCTCACTGAGGGTACACTCTAAGATACTTTGGCATATTGTCATAAAAATAAAGTACCTTTATTTTTAGTATAACTGTGTATTGTGTTTTCTTATGATATTGTGCATATGACACTAAGTGGTACTGTAGTAGCTTCACACGTCTCCTAGTTCAGCCTCAGCTGCTCTGCTAAACTACCATTATCTGTCAGCCTAAGCTGCTAGACACCCTATACACTAATAAGGGATAACTGGGCCTGGTGCAAGGTGCAAGTACCCCTTGGTACTCACTACAAGCCAGTCCAGCCTCCTACATTGGTTGTGCAGCGGTGGGATAAGTGCTTTGAGACTACTTACCACTCTTGTGATTGTACTTTTCATAAGAGAAAAATATACAAAACAAGGTCAGTGTATATACACATAGCCAAAGTTTTGCATTTCCTCTTTTCACTCTTTTCTAAGTGCTGAAAAGTACTCCTAACTTTCTAAAAAGTTCTAAAAAGTTTAAAAAGTTTTTTTTCTCTGTCTTTCTAAAAGCTCTGACAAACTTTTTATCTTTTACTATCACTTTAACTCTCTCTAAAAATGTCTGGCACAGGCCAAAATGTTGATCTGTCCAAACTTGCATATGACCACCTTAGCTGGAAAGGAGCAAGGAGTCTCTGTGTAGAGAGAGGTTTGAGTGTAGGGAAGAATCCTTCCTTGGAACTGTTACTTAACATGCTTAGAGAACAGGATAAGGTTAGAAGTGCCCCATCTGTTGAAAAAGTAGCTAATGGTTCTCAATCTGATCCAGGGACTCCCCCAGGAAAAGATTCAGGAAAGAAACTTCCTAGCCTGCCCATTACTAGACAGTCTAGCATAGTTGGTAATGATGATGAGCCACACCATATAAATAGTGTTGTCTCACATCATAGCAAAAGCATTTATTCTCACCATACTGGTAGTGATGTTTCTGTTAGGGTGGCTTCTGTAAGGGACAGGTCTCCTTCTGTCCATTCTCACCATACTTCTGTTTCAAGGCATGTCCTTCCCACCCACCTTGATGACAGATTGTTAGAAAGGGAGCTCAATAGATTGAGAGTGGAACAAACCAGACTGAAGCTCAAGAAGCAACAGCTGGATTTGGATAGACAGACTTTAGAAGTAGAGAAGGAGAGACAGAAACTGGGTTTAGAAACCCATGGTGGCAGCAGCAGTATTCCCCATAGTCATCCTGCAAAAGAGCATGATTCCAGGAATCTGCACAAGATAGTTCCCCCTTATAAGGAGGGGGATGACATTAACAAGTGGTTTGCTGCACTTGAGAGGGCCTGTGTTGTACAGGATGTCCCTCAAAGGCAGTGGGCTGCTATCCTATGGCTATCATTTAGTGGAAAAGGTAGGGATAGGCTCCTTACTGTGAAAGAAAATGATGCTAATAATTTCCAAGTTCTTAAGAATGCACTCCTGGATGGTTATGGCTTAACCACTGAACAATACAGGATAAAGTTCAGAGAGACCAAAAAGGAGTCTTCACAAGACTGGGTTGATTTCATTGACCATTCAGTGAAGGCCTTGGAGGGGTGGTTACATGGCAGTAAAGTTACTGATTATGACAGCCTGTATAACTTGATCCTGAGAGAGCATATTCTTAATAATTGTGTGTCTGATTTGTTGCACCAGTACTTGGTGGACTCTGATCTGACCTCTCCCCAAGAATTGGGAAAGAAGGCAGACAAATGGGTCAGAACAAGGGTGAACAGAAAAGTTCATACAGGGGGTGACAAAGATGGCAACAAGAAGAAGGATGGTAAGTCTTCTGACAAGGGTGGGGACAAATCTAAAAATGAGTCTTCATCAGGCCCACAAAAACACTCTGGTGGGGGTGGTGGGCCCAAATCCTCTTTTAATCAGAACAAGGAAAAGAAACCATGGTGCTATTTATGTAAAATAAAAGGCCATTGGACAACAGATCCCAGTTGTCCAAAGAAAGGCACCAAGCCTCCTACCACTACAACCCCTACTGCTACACCTAGTGTCCCTACTAATAGCAGTGGTGGTGGGAGCAAACCTACTAATAGCCAATCCAAGGGAGTAGCTGGGCTCACTATTGGTAACTTAGTTGGGGTTGGCCTTGTTAGGGAGGCCACAGAGGCTGTGTTAGTCTCTGAGGGGGCTATTGATTTAGCCACCTTAGTTGCTTGTCCCCTTAATATGGATAAGTACAAGCAGCTACCCCTAATAAATGGTGTTGAGGTTCAGGCCTACAGGGACACTGGTGCCAGTGTGACTATGGTCATAGAGAAACTGGTCCACCCTGAACAACACCTACTTGGTCACCAGTACCAAGTAACCGATGCTCACAACAACACACTTAGCCACCCCATGGCTGTTGTAAATCTCAACTGGGGGTGGGTTACTGGTCCAAAGAAAGTTGTGGTAGCTTCAGATTTACCTGTAGACTGTCTATTAGGGAATGATTTGGAGACATCAGCTTGGTCAGATGTGGAGTTGGAGGCCCATGCAGCAATGCTGGGCATCCCAGGGCATATTTTTGCTTTGACAAGGGCTCAGGCCAAAAAGCAAAAAGGACAGGGAAGCTTGGATCCTGGAACAATGGACCAAGTGCTCCCTAAAGCTAGGGCTAGTAGAAGCAAACCACTTCCTACTATCCCTCCCTCTACAGTGGATTCTACTTCTGAGGAAGAAGAATTCCCTCCCTGTGCAGAACCTACACCAGAGGAGCTGGAAGCAGACACTGCTGAGCTTTTGGGTGAAGGGGGGCCTGCCAGAGAGGAGCTGAGTGTGGCACAGCAAACCTGTCCCACATTAGAGGGTCTCAGACAGCAAGCTGTCAAACAGGCTAATGGGGATGTCAGTGACTCTCACAGAGTTTACTGGGAGGACAACCTCTTGCACACTGAGCATAGGGATCCTAAACCTGGAGCTGCCAGGAGATTAGTGATTCCTCAGGAGTACAGAAAGTTCCTCCTAACCCTGGCACATGACATTCCCCTAGCTGGGCACCTGGGTCAAATGAAAACTTGGGACAGACTGGTTCCATTGTTTCATTGGCCTAGGATGTCTGAGGACACAATGGAATTTTGTAAGTCCTGTGAAACCTGTCAAGCCAGTGGCAAGACAGGTGGCACCCCAAAGGCACCCCTTATTCCACTGCCTGTGGTTGGGGTTCCCTTTGAAAGGGTAGGGGTTGACATAGTTGGCCCCCTTGACCCTCCTACTGCTTCAGGCAATAGATTTATCTTGGTGGTAGTGGACCATGCCACAAGATATCCTGAAGCTATTCCTTTAAGGACCACTACAGCACCTGCAGTGGCAAAGGCCCTCCTGGGAATATTTTCCAGGGTGGGCTTCCCAAAGGAAGTAGTATCAGATAGGGGAAGCAATTTCATGTCTGCATACTTAAAGGCCATGTGGAAGGAGTGTGGTGTAACATACAAGTTCACAACACCCTATCATCCACAAACAAATGGACTGGTGGAGAGATTTAATAAAACTCTCAAAGGCATGATTATGGGTCTCCCTGAAAAACTCCACAGGAGATGGGATATCCTTCTACCATGCCTCCTTTTTGCCTACAGGGAGGTACCCCAGAAAGGAGTGGGCTTCAGCCCCTTTGAACTTCTTTTTGGACACCCTGTTAGGGGTCCACTCACACTTGTAAAGGAGGGTTGGGAACAACCTTTAAAAGCTCCTAAGCAGGATATTGTGGATTATGTACTTGGCCTCAGATCAAGGATGGCTGAGTACATGAAAAAGGCCAGTAAAAACCTTCAGGCCAGCCAAGAGCTCCAGAAGCAATGGCATGATCAGAAGGCTGTTTTGGTTCAGTACCAACCAGGGCAGAAAGTGTGGGTCTTGGAGCCTGTGGCCCCAAGAGCACTCCAAGATAAATGGAGTGGACCCCACACAATTGTTGAACAAAAGGGTGAAGTCACCTACTTGGTTGACTTAGACACTGCCAGGAGTCCCCTTAGGGTGCTCCATGTCAACCGCCTGAAACCCTACTATGACAGGGCTGATCTCACCCTGCTCATGGCAACAGATGAGGGACAGGAAGAAGACAGTGATCCTCTACCTGATCTCTTCTCTTCCACAGAACAAGATGCTCTTGTGGAAGGTGTAGTTTTGGCTGACTGTCTTACTGCTGAGCAGAAAGACAATTGCATAAATCTCCTAGATCAATTCTCTGAACTCTTCTCTACTGTGCCAGGTACCACTTCTTGGTGTGAGCACACTATAGATATTGGAGACAGCTTGCCTGTCAAAAGTAAGATCTATAGGCAGCCTGACCATGTCAGGGACTGCATAAAGCAAGAGGTCCAGAAAATGTTAGAACTAGGAGTGGTTGAGCACTCTGACAGTCCATGGGCTTCTCCTGTGGTACTGGTACCAAAACCCCTTTCCAAAGATGGAAAGAAGGAAATGCGGTTTTGTGTAGACTATAGAGGTCTCAACTTGGTAACCAAAACTGATGCTCACCCTATACCCAGGGCAGATGAGCTCATAGATACACTGGCATATGCCAAGTATCTAAGCACTTTTGACTTGACTGCAGGGTATTGGCAGATCAAATTGTCAGAAGATGCTAAACCTAAGACTGCATTTTCAACCATTGGAGGACATTACCAGTTTACTGTAATGTCTTTTGGTTTGAAAAATGCACCTGCCACTTTTCAGAGGTTGGTGAACACAGTCCTGCAAGGGCTGGAAGCTTTCAGTGCAGCATATTTGGACGATATAGCTGTCTTTAGCTCCAGCTGGGATGATCACCTGGTCCACCTATGGAAAGTTTTGGAGGCCCTGCAAAAGGCAGGCCTCACTATCAAGGCTTCAAAGTGCCAGATAGGGCAGGGTAAAGTGGTTTATCTGGGACACCTTGTTGGTGGGGAACAGATTGCACCACTACAGGGGAAAATCCAAACAATTATTGATTGGGTTCCCCCTACCACTCAGACTCAGGTGAGAGCCTTCCTAGGCCTCACTGGGTATTACAGGAGGTTCATTAAGAACTATGGCTCCATTGCAGCCCCTCTTAATGACCTCACATCCAAGAAAATGCCTAAAAAGGTATTATGGACAGCAAACTGTCAGAAAGCTTTTGAGGAGCTGAAGCAGGCCATGTGCTCTGCACCTGTCCTGAAAAGCCCTTGTTACTCTAAAAAATTCTATGTCCAAACTGATGCATCTGAATTAGGAGTAGGGGCAGTCCTATCACAACTTAATTCTGAGGGCCAGGATCAACCTGTTGCTTTTATTAGTAGAAGGTTGACCCCTAGAGAAAAGCGTTGTTCTGCCATAGAGAGGGAGGCCTTTGCTGTGGTCTGGGCTCTGAAGAAGTTGAGGCCATACCTGTTTGGCACTCACTTCATTGTTCAGACAGACCACAAACCTCTACTTTGGCTAAAACAAATGAAAGGTGAAAATCCTAAATTGTTGAGGTGGTCCATATCCCTACAGGGAATGGACTATACAGTGGAACATAGACCTGGGAGTAGCCACTCCAATGCAGATGGACTCTCCAGATATTTCCACTTAGACAATGAAGACTCATCAGGTCATGGCTAGTCTTATTGTCCTTCGTTTGGGGGGGTGGGGTTGTGTAGGAAAGTACCATCTTGCCTGGCATGTTACCCCCATTTTTCACTGTATATATGTTGTTTTAGTTGTATGTGTCACTGGGACCCTGGTAACCCAGGGCCCCAGTGCTCATAAGTGTGCCTGAATGTGTTACCTGTGTAGTGACTAACTGTCTCACTGAGGCTCTGCTAATCAGAACCTCAGTGTTTATGCTCTCTCATTTCTTTCCAAATTGTCACTAACAGGCTAGTGACCATTTTTACCAATTTACATTGGCTTACTGGAACACCCTTATAATTCCCTAGTATATGGTACTGAGGTACCCAGGGTATTGGGGTTCCAGGAGATCCCTATGGGCTGCAGCATTTCTTTTGCCACCCATAGGGAGCTCTGACAATTCTTACACAGGCCTGCCACTGCAGCCTGAGTGAAATAACGTCCACGTTATTTCACAGCCATTTTACACTGCACTTAAGTAACTTATAAGTCACCTATATGTCTAACCTTTACCTGGTAAAGGTTAGGTGCAAAGTTACTTAGTGTGAGGGCACCCTGGCACTAGCCAACGTGCCCCCACATTGTTCAGAGCCAATTCCCTGAACTTTGTGAGTGCGGGGACACCATTACACGCATGCGCTACATACAGGTCACTACCTATATGTAGCTTCACAATGGTAACTCCGAATATGGCCATGTAACATGTCTATGATCATGGAATTGCCCCCTCTATGCCATCCTGGCATAGTTGGCACAATCCCATGATCCCAGTGGTCTGTAGCACAGACCCTGGTACTGCCAAACTGCCCTTCCTGGGGTTTCACTGCAGCTGCTGCTGCTGCCAACCCCTCAGACAGGCATCTGCCCTCCTGGGGTCCAGCCAGGCCTGGCCCAGGATGGCAGAACAAAGGACTTCCTCTGAGAGAGGGTGTTACACCCTCTCCCTTTGGAAAATGGTGTGAAGGCAGGGGAGGAGTAGCCTCCCCCAGCCTGTGGAAATGCTTTGTTGGGCACAGAGGTGCCCAATTCTGCATAAGCCAGTCTACACCGGTTCAGGGGACCCCTTAGCCCTGCTCTGGCGCAAAACTGGACAAAGGAAAGGGGAGTGACCACTCCCCTGACCTGCACCTCCCCTGGGAGGTGTCCAGAGCTCCTCCAGTGTGCTCCAGACCTCTGCCATCTTGGAAACAGAGGTGCTGCTGGCACACTGGACTGCTCTGAGTGGCCAGTGCCACCAGGTGACGTCAGAGACTCCTGCTGATAGGCTCCTTCAGGTGTTAGTAGCCTATCCTCTCTCCTAAGTAGCCAAACCCTCTTTTCTGGCTATTTAGGGTCTCTGTCTCTAGGGAAACTTTAGATAACGAATGCAAGAGCTCATCCGAGTTCCTCTGCATCTCTCTCTTCACCTTCTGCCAAGGAATCGACTGCTGACCGCGCTGGAAGCCTGCAAACCTGCAACATAGTAGCAAAGACGACTACTGCAACTCTGTAATGCTGATCCTGCCGCCTTCTCGACTGTTTTCCTGCTTGTGCATGCTGTGGGGGTAGTCTGCCTCCTCTTTGCACCAGAAGCTCCGAAGAACTCTCCCGTGGGTCGACGGAATCTTCCCCCTGCAACCGCAGACACCAAAAAGCTGCATTACCGGTCCCTTGGGTCTCCTCTCAGCACGACGAGCGAGGTCCCTCGAATCCAGCGACTCTGTCCAAGTGACCCCCACAGTCCAGTGACTCTTCAGTCCAAGTTTGGTGGAGGTAAGTCCTTGCCTCACCTCGCTGGGCTGCATTGCTGGGAACCGCGACTTTTGCAGCTACTCCGGCCCCTGTGCACTTCCGGCGGAAATCCTTTGTGCACAGCCAAGCCTGGGTCCACGGCACTCTAACCTGCATTGCACGACTTTCTAAGTTGGTCTCTGGCGACGTGGGACTCCTTTGTGCGACTTCGGGTGAGCACCATTTCACGCATCCTCGTAGTGCCTGTTTCTGGCACTTCTTCGGGTGCTACCTGCTGCTGAGAGGGCTCTTTGTCTTGCTCGACGTCCCCTCTCTCTCCTGGTCCAATTTGCGACCTCCTGGTCCCTCCAGGGCCACAGCAGCGTCCAAAAACGCTAACCGCACGATTTGCAGCTAGCAAGGCTTGTTGGCGTTCTTTCGGCGGGAAAACACTTCTGCACGACTCTCCACGGCGAGAGGGATCCGTCCACCAAAGGGGAAGTCTCTAGCCCTTTTCGTTCCTGCAGAAACCTCAGCTTCTTCTGTCCAGTAGAAGCTTCTTTGCACCCGCAGCTGGCATTTCCTGGGCATTTGCCCATCTCCGACTTGCTTGTGACTTTTGGACTTGGTCCCCTTGTTCCACAGGTACCCTAGATTGGAAATCCACAGTTGTTGCATTGTTGGTTTGTGTCTTTCCTGCATTATTCCTCTAACACGACTTCTTTGTCCTTAGGGGAACTTTAGTGCACTTTGCACTCACTTTTCAGGGTCTTGGGGAGGGTTATTTTTCTAACTCTCACTATTTTCTAATAGTCCCAGCGACCCTCTACAAGGTCACATAGGTTTGGGGTCCATTCGTGGTTCGCATTCCACTTTTGGAGTATATGGTTTGTGTTGCCCCTATCCCTATGTTTCCCCATTGCATCCTATTGTAACTATACATTGTTTGCACTGTTTTCTAAGACTATACTGCATATTTTTGCTATTGTGTATATATATCTTGTGTATATTTCCTATCCTCTCACTGAGGGTACGCTCTAAGATACTTTGGCATATTGTCATAAAAATAAAGTACCTTTATTTTTAGTATAACTGTGTATTGTGTTTTCTTATGATATTGTGCATATGACACTAAGTGGTACTGTAGTAGCTTCACACGTCTCCTAGTTCAGCCTAAGCTGCTCTGCTAAGCTACCATTATCTATCAGCCTAAGCTGCTAGACACCCTATACACTAATAAGGGATAACTGGGCCTGGTGCAAGGTGCAAGTACCCCTTGGTACTCACTACAAGCCAGTCCAGCCTCCTACAGTGCCCCCCACCTCTACAGGTACAGCCGCCACCTCCCCTACCAGCACTGCCCTCCCAGCAGCCCCTCAGCGTTCGCCCTGTGCCCGCTCACCCAGGAGGGTGGGCAACACCTTCGCCCCAGGCACCTCAGGCCCTGCCCCAGTCACCCCTGCTGCCCTCAGTGAGGAGGCCATTGACCTCCTCAGGTCACTCACTGTTGGGCAGTCTACTATTGTGAATGCCATCCAGGGTGTGGAACGAGAGTTGCAAAACGGTAATGCATTCCTGGAGGGCATTCATTCTGGTCAGGCTGTCCTTCAGCGAACCCTGCAATCTCTGGGCTCAGCACTGACGGCAGCCATTGTCCCTGTGTCTAGCCTCCCCCTCCAACCTCCTCCACCCAGACCCAATCCCCTGTACCCCAGCCCATCCCAAGCACACCTACAGACCAGCATGCACACACCTCAACATCCAAGGGAAGCTCTGGCAAACATAGGCACCACACAACCCATAGGCACTCAAACAGGCATCACACTCATGCAGACACACCAACAGCCACTGCCTCCACTGTGTCCCCCTCCTCGTCGTTTGCCTCCTCCCTCCCAGTGTCGTCTACACTCTCACCTGATGCACTACATCTACAGGCACCAGGAATCACACCAGGACACCCAGCACCACAAGCCGCTCACCTGCACTCACCACCTCCACTCAGATTTACACGTCCCCTGTGTCCTCTCCCAGTGTGTCTGTGACGCCCCCACCCAAAGTACACAAACGCCGGCAACCACACACCCAACATCCATCCACCTCACGACAGCCTCCAGTACCTGCACCTGCACCCAAAACACCTAAAGTGACACCTCCTACAGCCACCTCCTCTTCCTCCACTCCCAGACCCCTCCAACTACCCATCCCAGTGTTCGTCAGAAACTGTCCCTCTGTAAAATTGACCTTTTTGCCCCACCACCCTCCCTCCAATTCATCAGTCCTGTCATAGCGCCTCAGCCAAAAAGTCTCCAGTACCAGTGGTGCCTGTTCAAGGTGTGTGGAGTGCACTGGCCAGCAGGGCAGGCAGTGTGACCCGGAGCCAAGGCACTGGCAGCCCACCCCCTGTAAAGGCTCTGAAATTAGAAAGTGGCCGACGGGACTGCGTGAAGACTCCTGGAGGCAAAACAACTCACAGGGGTTCCAGGGGAATTGCAGAGGCAGCTGTGACTCCTCCAAAAGTGGGTAAGGGCCAGAGGAAGTCTGCACAGCCTGGTGTGAGCATCACGGCGGAGAAGGGCGGCATCCTTCCCGGCGGTCGGGACGCCACCGCCAGCACCGTCGCGACTGGTCCGGAGACCACCGCCGGAGTCATAGCCTAGGAGGGCCCAAGTATCGTCACTGGTCAGGAGACCACCGCCGGAGTCATAGCCCAGGAGGGCTCAAGTATCCTCACTGGTCAGGAGACCACCGCCGGAGTCATAGCCCAGGAGGGCCCAAGTATCGTCACTGGTCAGGAGACCACAGCCGGAGTCATAGCCCAGGAGGGCCCAAGTATCGTCACTGGTCAGGAGACCACCGCTGGAGTCATAGCCCAGGAGGTCCCCGGCTGCCACAGCCCCGCTGGGCAATGAGGGAACGTCATGCCACACACCAATGCCCAGTTCAGAGATCGTCATGCCACACACCAATGCCCAGTCCAGAGAACGTCATGCCACACACCAATGCCCAGTCCAGCGAACGTCATGCCACACACCAATGCCCAGTCCAGGGACTGCCATGGCAAAGCACCGCTGAACAGTCCAGGGACCGCCATGGCAAAGCACTGCTGAACAGTCCAGAACCGCCATGGCAAAGCACCACTGAACAGTCCAGAACCGCCATGGCAAAGCACCGCTGAACAGTCCAGGGACCACCATGGCAAAGCACCACTGAACAGTCCAGGGACTGCCATGGCAAAGCACCGCTGAACAGTCCAGAACCGCCATGGCAAAGCACTGCTGAACAGGGCATGCACCGAGGGAGAATGAAAATGCCGCCACTTCACGCATCGTTATCCCATGTGCAGCTGGGACAGTGACGTGACAGAAACTGTCACAGGGAATCTAATCCAGTCTGGGCACCAATCCCCCTACAGAACCAGTGGAGGCTGTTATCGACTTGAGAGACTGTGGCTTTGCACTCCCCAGGATGTCACAGTGGGCAAGCCACCCACTGTAGAGACTTGAGAGACTGTGGCTTTGCACTCCCCAGGATGTCACAGTGGGCAACCCACCTACTGTAGAGACTTGAGAGACTGTGGCTTTGCACTCCCCAGGATGTCACAGTGGGCAAGCCACCCACTGTAGAGACTTGAGAGACTGTGGCTTTGCACTCCCCAGGATGTCACAGTGGGCAAGCCACCCACTGTAGAGACTAGAGAGACTGTGGGTTTTTACTCCCCAGGATACATCAATGGGCATGGAGCCCCTTCGTGGATCTGGCTTTGCCGTCATCCGGCTGAGGTGCCCCCCCTTCCCTTCCCCCTGAGGTCCCTGTAGTATTTCTATCTGATGCCCCGGCAGTGTTCTCTCCGTTTGTGGGCAGGTATCTTTTGTGGGCGTCGCCCATGCATTTTTGGACTAGTGGTGCACGGACATTGATATGTGCATATCTGCACTACTTTTCGTAATGTATATACTTTTGGCTGGTTTAATGATCTATCTGTATATTTTTGAGACATGTATTTTGATACATTACAATGTTTTAACTGATTTTGTTTTGTCTTTGCATTCTTCCGGGGGGGTTGTGGGTTGTTCCTGAGATTTTTGTGAATGCATTGGTGTGTGTGTAGTACTATGCAAGGGTGGGGGGGAGGGTGGGGGTGTTGTGTGTGTGTCCTCCTAACTTTTGCCTCCCCCCTCCCCTATGTCGTAGGTGCAGTACTCACCGTTGTCTTCGCCGGCGCTGGCGTTGCTCTTCGTAGATGAGTAGGAATACAAGGGGTGGTAGGATTTGGAGCTCTGGCTCCATGGAGTCCTCCTTCCTGGTGGGATTTGTTCAGGTGAGCGTTTTCCCATTGCAGCAACTGTTTCCGCTGTGTTTTTATCCACGGTGAATCCGCCCCGGAAAAGGTGGCGGATTGGCGGGTTGTGATACTATGGGCGGTACATTGTCTTCCGCCTCTCTGTTGGCAGTGACCGCCGCGCTCCTTGTCTGTACCGCCGTGGCTTTCAGTGTGTTAAAGTGGCTGTCTTTGTTGGCGGTTTCCGCCAGGGTCATAATTCCCTTTTTTTGTCCGCCAGCCTGTTTGCGGTATTACCGCACCTTTAACACCGTCCGCCAGGGTTGTAATGACCACCTATGTACTTTTTCTACACAACCTCCCCCTCAAAAAAAGGGCAATAATACTAACCTTGCCCAGTTGAGTCTTCATTGTCTAAGTGGAAATATCTGGAGAGTCCGTCTGCACTGGAGTGGGTACTCCCAGGTCTATGTTCCACTGTATACTGCAAGAGGAGGCAAGGTAAAAGGACATCCCACCTCCTTCTGAGTTTCTCAGAGAGTCCCATTATCATGCCTTTGAAGGTTTTATTAAACCTCTCAACTAGTGCATTTGTTAGGGGATGTCCGAAATTTGACAGAAAAATAATCACAGACTGTAGGAAAGTACCATCTTGCCTGGTATGTTACCCCCATATTTCACTGTATATATGTTGTTTTAGTCTATGTGTCACTGGGACCCTGCCAGGCAGGGCCCCAGTGCTCATAAGTATGTGCCCTGTATGTGTTCCCTGTGTGATGCCTAACTGTCTCACTGAGGCTCTGCTAACCAGAACCTCAGTGGTTATGCTCTCTCTGCTTTCCAAATTTGTCACTAACAGGCTAGTGACCAATTTCACCAATTTACATTGGCATACTGGTACACCCATATAATTCCCTAGTATATGGTACTGAGGTACCCAGGGTATTGGGGTTCCAGGAGATCCCTATGGGCTTCAGCATTTCTTTTGCCACCCATAGGGAGCTCTGACAATTCCTACACAGGCCTGCGAGCGCAGCCTGCGTGAAATAACGTCCATGTTATTTCACAGCCATTTACCACTGCACTTAAGTAACTTATAAGTCACCTATATGTATTATATTCACCTGGTGAAGGTTGGGTGCAAAGGTACTTAGTGTGAGGGCACCCTGGCACTATCCAAGGTGCCCCCACATCGTTCAGGGCAAATTCCCCGGATTTTGTGAGTGCGGGGACACCATTACACGCGTGCACTGCACGTGCACTGTAGAGCGTCACAATGGTAACTCCGAACATGGCCATGTAACATGTCTAAGATCATGGAATTGTCACCCCAATGCCAATTCCATGATTCCCCCGAGTCTCTAGCTCAGAACCCGGGTACTGCCAAACTGCCTTTCCGGGGTCTCCACTGCAGCTGCTGCTGCTGCTGGCAAACCCTCAGACAGGTTTCTGCCCTCCTGGGGTCCAGGCAGCCCAGGAAGGGAGAACAAAGGACTTCCTCTGAGAGAGGGTGTAACACCCTCTCCCTTTGGAAATAGGTGTGAAGGCTGGGAGGAGTGGCCTCCCCAGCCTCTGGAAATGCTTTGATGGGCACAGATGGTGCCCATCTCTGCATAAGCCAGTCTACACCGTTTCAGGGATCCCCCAGCCCTGCTCTGGCGCGAAACTGGACAAAGGAAAGGGGAGTGACCACTCCCCTGCACCTCCCAGGGGAGGTGCCCAGAGCTCCTCCAGTGTGTCCCAGACCTCTGCCATCTTGGAAACAGAGGTGTTTGTGGCACACTGGCCTGCTCTGAGTGGCCAGTGCCAGCAGGTGACGTCAGAGGCTCCTTCTGATAGGCTCTTACCTCTCTTGGTAGCCAATCCTCCCTCCTAGGTAGCCAAACCTCCTTTTTTGGCTATTTAGGGTCTCTGCTTTGGGGATCTCACCAGATAACGAATGCAAGAGCTCATCAGAGTTCCTCTGCATCTCCCTCTTCACCTTCTGCCAAAGGATCGACCGCTGACTGCTCAGGACGCCTGCAAAACCGCAACAAAGTAGGAAGAAGACTGCTAGCAACCTTGTATCGCTTCATCCTGACAGCTTTCTCGACTGTTTCCAGGTGGTGCATGCTCTGGGGGTAGCCTGCCTCCTCTCTGCACCAGGAGCTCTGAAGAAATCCCTGTGGGTCGACGGAATCTTCCCCCTGCAACTGCAGGCAACAAAAGACTGCATCACCGGTCCTCTGGGTCCCCTCTCAGCACGACGAGCGTGGTCCATGGAACTCAGCAACTCTGTCCAAGTGGCTCCCACAGTCCAGTGACTCTTCAGTCCAAGTTTGGTGGAGGTAAGTACTTGCCTCCCCACGCTAGACTGCATTGCTGGGTACTGCGTGATTTGCAGCTGCTCCAGCTCCTGTGCACTCTTCTAGGATTTCCTTTGTGCACAGCCAAGCCTGGGTCCCCGACATTCTAACCTGCAGTGCACAACCTTCTGAGTTGTCCTCCAGCATCGTCGGACTCCCTTTTGTTAGTTCGGGTGGACTCTGGTTCACTTTTCTTCTAAGTGCCTGTTCAGGTACTTCTGCGGATGCTGTCTGCTTCTGTGAGGGCTCCCTATGTTGCTGGGCGCCCCCTCTGTCTCCTCACCCAAGTGGCGACATCCTGGTCCCTCCTGGGCCACAGAAGCATCCAAAAATCCTAACCGTGACCCTTGCAGCTAGCAAGGCTTGTTTGCGGTCTTTCTGCGTGGGAACACCTCTGCAAGCTTCTTCACGACGTGGGACATCCACCCTCCAAAGGGGAAGTTCCTAGTCCTCTTCGTTCTTGCAGAACACCAAGCTTCTTCCAACAGGTGGCAGCTTCCTTGCACCCTCAGCTGACATTTCTTGGGCTCCTGCCCACTCTCGACACTGTTGCGACTCTTGGACTTGGTCCCCTTGTCTTACAGGTACTCAGGTCCGTAAATCCACTGTTGTTGCATTGCTGGTGTTTGTTCTTCCTGCAGAATCACCGTATCACGACTTCTGTGCTCTCTGGGGGTTGTAGGTGCACTTTACACCTACTTTTCAGGGTCTTGTGGTGGACTATTTTTCTAACCCTCACTGTTTTCTTACAGTCCCAGGGACCCTCTACAAGCTCACATAGGTTTGGAGTCCATTCGTGGTATGCATTCCACTTTTGGAGTATATGGTTTGTGTTGCCCATATACGTATGTGCTCGTATTGCAATCTACTGTAACTTTACATTGCTTGCATTACTTCCTTTTGCTATTATCTGCTATATCTTATTCTCATACTGAGGGTACTCACTGAGATACTTTTGGCATATTGTCATAAAAATAAAGTACCTTTATTTTTTGTATATCTGTGTATTGTGTTTTCTTATGATATTGTGCATATGACACCAGTGGTATAGTAGGAGCTTTACATGTCTCCTAGTTCAGCCTATGCTGCTTTGTCATAGCTACCTTCTATCAGCCTAAGCTGCTAGAAACACCTCTTCTACACTAATAAGGGATAACTGGACCTGGCACAATGTGTAAGTACCTCTGGTACCCACTACAAGCCAGGCCAGCCTCCTACACAGACCGTTTGGGAAATGGTTAATCTCAGAGACTTGACTATCACGCAAAAAGACTTGGCATGGATGATGGTGACCAGATGTCTGCCGACAAAACTGGCAAAATCTTCACAATCCCCCAGGGAAGGATGTGCAGCAGAATAATCAATGTTACATTTCATATGGAACTGCCAAGAAGCCCAGCATATGTGGAAGACTACGGGCAAAATGATAACGGAACTGCCAGGACAAAAAACTATGACATGTGTTAATCCTGTATGGTTCAAACATGACCTAGGAAGAAAATAAGAAAATAACTTTGTTTGAGAATCATAAATTGCATAAAAGAAGCAATGTGGGTACATAGAAATATATCCATCCTTCAGCATCAACAGCTATTTATGAAAGAATGTAAAAAAATTGTTTTTAACAAAATGTATACATATATGTGTATCCACCTTCAAAGATTTGGTTCAGAATGAGCAAAACAAGCTTGGAAAACTAAAAAATTGTCTGCATGGGTTTTTTAAATTAGTGAGGTTAAAACTCCAAGACTTTACCCTCTGAGGTTGTCCATGGAAGGTTAAATGTACAGCTCCCTTTTGAGGGAACGCTTAAAATGTTAAATTGTGACTTTGTTTTATAAATAAAGTTTATTTTCATTTAAAAAAAGAGTGTGGAAATGATAAAGGAAGGAGTATGCTTCAATGTATCGAGAGCTGCTGCATTCAAAGAACCAACAAGCCAGTGAGGTCCACTTCACTGACCGGTGGACACTAGATACCAAAATCCACACTATGGACCTGCCTGTGCCAAGGTTAGTGGCACTGCGACCCCTCGTGGACGAACTGCATCATTACCCGAGGTAGTGGTTCCCAAACTTCGGACAATCGGAAGGACAGTCCACTCCAGACTGTAACAGGACCAGGAGAAAGCTCCAGTCGAGGGACTTCAGGAACCACCAGGACCTTCCACCAGAGTGTCCTGCTGACTTGCAAGTGACCCTCGATCCGACCTACCTCCTGCTTCCAAGGGCATCTTTACGCACAGCTCTTGGCTCACCGATTCGCTCTGCACCCGGCCGTCCTGCTGTGTTATAAGGGTCCCTCACCCCTTGCGACCTCAACTCTCCTGGACTTACATTTAAACTTACCTGTGCAGTGCTCTTCCAAGTGGCACCCGCAGTGGCCTGGCACCTGCTCCAAAGACCACTTCCTGCTGCTCCCACCAAAACCGGGAGCCGCCCGAACTTCTGCAGCTGACCCATAGTGGCTATTGATGACCTCAACTTACCTGCAAAGGGAGACCTTGGTAATCGCACTGCCTGATTTCATGTGTATTTTTTATGTTTATCCACGATTGATTCCTATGGTGCGTAATTACGTACAAAAACACTAAGGGGCATATTTAAGAGCCATTATAATGTCAAATGAGTGTAATTGTTTTTTCTAATGTGGCATTAGAAGGCCAAAAACAGCGTGTCATATTTACAAAGGGGTGCAATGCATGCATTGCGCCACCTTGTAACCTGTTGCCTACATTATGCCCATGCCAGGCATAATGTATGCAAATGGGGCGTCCCCCCGTGAAGGGGGGGGGCAAGAGTATGGTGCATAGAAAGTTAAGAGATTTCTTTGCATCATTTCTTTCGGCACGTTTAACGCCTGCTCAGGGCAGGCGTTAAAAGGAGGCTTCCATTGGTTACAATGGGCCTCTGGGTGCTTTGCAGGATTAGCAACAAAAGTTTTGACGCTAATCCTGCAAAGCGCCGGACTAGCATAAAACATTCTGATGCTAGTCCCCTAACTACGGACATGGTGCGCCGTATTTTGATTAAACTTCAAAAATCCATACTTACCCGATTTTGATGATCGTGGCCTTAAAATTTGCATTAAAATTGGAAGTATCTTCATAAATTGGTCTCGAGTTATTCTTTTGAGTGTGTCTTGCTTTATTGTTACTGTAACTACAACAAATGCTTTGCACTTCTCCAAGATTATCCTAACTGCTCTACCAAGCTACCATAGAAATTTGAGCATTGGGTGGTCTAGTTATTACCTATATAAAACAACGTGTGGTTGTGAGGACCCTCTACAGTGTGCCTAGCTTTGCACACTACATAGAGCATCCTACAGGTGGTGCAAGGGGCTTGTAAATATGCCCCATTTATTTCAGTAATATTATCCAGGCTGTACGCTTTACAATTGCAGATTATCTCCTTACGTGCATTTGCATTTCATTCAGGCAGTGGCACCATGGCAGGAAGGCTTGTTTAGCTGTCTGCCAGGCTTTGGTTTCACAGCACAGGAGACTAACTGATTGACATTAAACCTATAGGAATTAACTGTCCCGGTACACTTGTCTTTTTACGAAAAGTAAGGGAACTGTTTTTCATAAATCAAAAAAGTATGTGCACGTTGTGCCCCTTCAATGCTGCCCACTTCAACCTCTGCTGCCACCTTCCCAAGAGTAAATATGGCCATTTCTTGTTGTTTTAAATGTCTGCAAAGGCCCAGACATTATACTAAATAGGACAAACAGAGATGGAGGACAGGCGACAGCTAGAGCCAGGGACAACAAACCAGAACCCGAGCAGGAAGAGGAGCTGGAAGAAGAAGAGGCAGAACAAGGTCCCCCACGGGCAGGCAGGAAAAGGACAAGGCAAAGGAAGGAAGATTCCAAAGCCAGAGACGAGGTAGAGGTACTTGGGGTGCCCGGAGGACCTGACCATCCAGACAGCCCTGTAGGAAATAAACCTGTAGCTGTCATGATAGCAGCGACAGAAGCCCCAGAGGAAGAAGCAACGTGGACAGGTGTCCCAGATGTCGCAACAGAGATCTTCATTGAGGATGCTGAAGAAGAAAAGAGGGATGCAAGGACCAGAATGCAGCTCAGCCCCCCAGTAGAGCAGCTCAGGGCCCTCACTCCTAGTAGTGGTTTTTCACCCAGACACTGACAGCTAGCACTGAGACATGGCTATATCATTGCCCACCCTAAACGTCAGGTGTGTGAAGGATCAGGTCAGGAGGATTGGTGGCCCGGAACTGAGATATCTGCTCTCTGCAAGAATGCAGTATTCCATTCGCCCAGTCGTATAGTCAGCTGAAACTGCAGCGGACATATGGGCCATCTTTCTGATCGGGAGAAAACAACTGCAAATCATCTGGAGTCGGCATTATGATTAGTGGGAAGCATTTTAACACAAAGAGGGTTACAGAGCAGGTCAAGGGCAGAGTACTTATCGTGGACGGCTGGTGGCCTTGAAAGTCCCTTTGGCTCATCAATGTCTATGCACCCCAAGAGAAGAATGACCAGCTCAAGAAGTTCAGGGTGCTCCGGATGCCGCTCGTGACCTCTAAGATCGCCATAGTAGAGGTGGATGGATGCACTAGGTCAGACTCCGGATGCATCCAGGCTGTTGGTGGAGATAATAGGTAAGGCATCCCTGTGGGCTGTCATCAGGAGCATTGGGCTCAACACCAGGAACTTCTCCTGGACCAGGCCAGACGGATCTGTGCATTCACTGATTGACTTCCAATTCACCTCCTCAACGGTAACTCCTGGGTGAAGCTCCACGGTCACAGAGCAGTTAGTTTTAGGGGAACTTGCAGGGAAGTTACCCACTGGGCCCAGTCGTGGAAGCAGAACTGCTCTGCTGGAAAATGAGGAGTTAGTGGCGAACCTCAGAATCGTGAGGGGAGGGACATAAGTGACTTCTTTCACTCGACTAGCGAGTGGTGGGAGTGGGTGAAAAACAGGTTATGCAGTTTCTTCTAGGATGCAAGCAGAGCAGCTGCACAGGAAAATAAGAGCGAGTTCAGGAGACTGCAAAGCAGACTGCAGCAACTGTGTGACCTCGACCTCAGGGGATGGGACATGGATGATAACCTGGAGAAAACCAGAAAAGGACACAAGAAAACCAGCAAGACTGTGAGACCGTGTTTAGACTCACATCTGGGAGGGCTGTGAGACCCTGTTTAGACTCACATCTGGGAGGGCTGCGAGAACCTGGTTAGACTCACATGTGAAAAGCCTGCGAGACCCTGTTGTTTAGACTCACGTCAGGAAAGACGGCGAGACCCTGTTGTTTAGATTCACCTCCTGGGAGGATGTGAGACCCTGTTATTTAAACTTACCTCCTGGAAGGCTGCGATACCCTGTTGTTTAGATTCACGTCTTGGAAGGCTGTGAGACTCTGTTGTTTAGAAACCTCTTGGGGAGGGCTGTGAGACCCTGTTGCTTTTACTCACCTCCCCCCGGTAGGGCTGCAAGACCCTGTTTAGACTCACCTCCCGGAAGGCTGTGAGACCCTGTTGTTTAGAGTCACCTCCAGGAAGGCGAGTCCCTGTTGTTTAGGCTTACCTCAGGGAGGGCTGTGAGCCCCTGTTGTTCAGACTCACCTCTGGGAAGGCGAGTCCCTGTTGTTTAGACTCAACCCCCTCTGGGAAGGCTGTGAGACCCTGTTGTTTAGACTCACCTCGGGGAGGCCTGCAAGACCCTGTTGTTTAGACTCACCAGGGGGAGGAGCATGGGTGAGCACAGCTCCTGCACATAGCTGTAGGTGCATGGGATGGTCACAGTGAGCACTGTTCCTGTACATGGGATGAGCACAGCTCCGGCACACAGGTGTAGATGCATGGGATGAGCACAGCTCCTGCAGATAGCTCCTGCACACAGCTGTACCAGCATAGGATGAGCATAGCTCCTGCACATAGCTGTAGGTGCATGGGATGAGCACAGCTCCTGCACATGAGATGACCATTGCTCCTGTACATGGGATGAGCACAGCTCCTGCACACAGGTGCGTGGGATGAGCACAGCTCCTGCACATAGCTGTAGGTGCATGGGATGTGCACAGCTCCTGCACATAGCTGTAGGTGCAATGGATGAGCCCTGCTCCTGCTCATAGCTGTACCTGCATGGGATGAGAACAGCTCCTGCACACAGCTTTAGGTGCATGGGATGAGCACAGCTCATGCACATAGCTGTAGGTGCATGGGATGAGCACAGCTCCTGCACATGAGATGACCATTGCTCCTGTACATGGGATGAGCACAGCTCCTGCACACAAGTGCGTGGGATGAGCACAGCTCCTGCACAGAGCTGTAGCTGCATGGGATGAGCACAGCTCCTGCACATAGCTGTAGGTGCATGGGATGTGCACTGCTCCTGCGCATAGCTGTAGGTGCATGCGATGAGCACAGCTCCTGCACATAGCTGTAGATGCATGCGATGAGCACAGCTCCTGCACATAGCTGTAGGTGCATGCGATGAGCACAGCTCCTGTGCATAGCTGTAGGTGCATGGGATGAGCCCAGCTCCTGCATATAGCTGTAGCTGCATGGGATGAGCACAGCTTCTGCACACAACTCCTGCACATGAGGTGAGCACAGCTCCTGCACCTAACAGTAGGTGCATGGGATGAGGACAGCTCCTGCACATAGCTGTAGGTGCATGTGATGAGAACAGCTCCTGCACATAGCTGTAGGTGCATGTGATGGGCACAGCTCCTGCACATAGCTGTAGGTACATGTGATGAGCACAGCTCCTGCACATAGCTGTAGGTGCAAGGGATATGAACAATTCCTGCACATAGCTGTAGATGCATGGGATGAGCACAGCTCCTGCACATAGCTGTAGGTCCACAGGATGAGCACAGCTCCTGCACACAGCTATAGGTGCAAGGGATGAGCACAGCTCCTGTACACAGCTCAGGAGCATGGGGTGAGCCTAGCTCCTGCACATAGCTATAGGTGCATGGGTTGACCACAGCTTCTCCACACAGGTGTAGATGCATGGGATCAGCAAAGCTTCTGCACACAGCTGCGGGTGCATGGGATAAATACAGCTCCTGCACACAGCTGTTCCTGCATGGGATGAGGACAGCTCCTGCACACAGCCCTGGGTGCATGCGATGAGCACAGCTCCTGCTCCTGCACATGGGATGGAGCACAGCTCCTGCGCATAGCAGTAGGTGCATGGGATGAGAACAGCGCCTGCACATAGCTGTAGGTGGATGGGATGAGCACAGCTCCTGCACACAGCTGTAGGTGCACGGGATAAGCACAGCTTCTGAACAGAGCTGTAGGTGCATGGGATGCGCATAGCTCTTGCACATAGCTGTAGCTGCATGGGATGAGCACTGCTCCTGCACACAAATGCAGGTGCACGGGATGAGCACACGTCCTGCACACAGGTGGAGCTGTGTGCAGGGTGAGCACAGCTCCTGCATACAGCTGTAGGTGCAAGGGATGAGCATAGCTCCTGCACACAGGTGTAGCTGTGTGGGATGAGCACAGCTCCTGCATAGAGCTTTAGGTGCATGGGATTACCACAGTTCCTGCACATAGCTGTAGTTGCATAGGATGAGCACAGCTCCGGCACACAGGTGTAGGTGCATGGGATGAGCACAGCTCCTGCAAATAGCTCCTGCACACAGCTGTACAAGCATAGGATGAGCATAGCTTCTGCACATAGCTGTAGGTGCATGGGATGAGCACAGCTCCTGCACATGAGATGACCATTGCTCCTGTACATGGGATGAGCAGAGCTCCTGCACACAGGTGCGTGGGATGAGCACAGCTCCTGCACAGAGCTGTAGCTGCATGGGTTGAGCACAGCTCCTGCACATAGCTGTAGGTGCATGGGATGTGCACAGCTCCTGCACATAGCTGTAGGTGCATGCGATGAGCACAGCTCCTGCTCATAGCTGTAGGTGCATGGGATAAATACAGCTCCTGTACACAGCTGTACCCGCATGGGATGAGGACAGCTCCTGCACACAGCCCTGGGTGCATGCGATGAGCACAGCTCCTGCTCCTGCACACAGCTCCTGCACATGGGATGGAGCACAGCTCCTGCGCATAGCAGTAGGTGCATGGGATGAGAACAGCTCCAGCACATAGCTGTAGGTGGATGGGATGAGCACAGCTCCTGCACATAGCTGTGGGTGCATGGGATGAGCACAGCTCCTGCACACAGCTGTAGGTGCACGGGATGAGCACAGCTCCTGCATACAGCTGTAGGTGCACGGGATGAGCACAGCTCCTACGCATAGCTTTAGGTGCATGGGATTACCACAGTTCCTGCACATAGCTGTAGTTGCATAGGATGAGCACAGCTCCGGCACACAGGTGTAGATGCATGGGATGAGCACAGCTCCTGCAGATAGCTCCTGCACACAGCTGTACCAGCATAGGATGAGCATAGCTTCTGCACATAGCTGTAGGTGCATGGGATGAGCACAGCTCCTGCACATGAGATGACCATTTCTCCTGTACATGGGATGAGCACAGCTCCTGCACACAGGTGCGTGGGATGAGCACAGCTCCTGCACAGAGCTGTAGCTGCATGGGATGAGCACAGCTCCTGCACATAGCTGTAGGTGCATGGGATGTGCACAGCTCCTGCACATAGCTGTAGGTGCATGCGATGAGCACAGCTCCTGCTCACAGCTGTGGGTGCTTGGGATGAGCACAGCTTCTGCACACAACTCCTGCACATGAGGTGAGCACAGCTCCTGCGCATAACAGTAGGTGCATGGGACATAGCTGTAGGTGCAAGGGATATGAACAATTCCTGCACATAGTTGTAGATGCATGGGATGAGCAGAGCTCCTACACATAGCTGTAGGTGCATGTGATGAGCACAGCTCCTGCACATAGCTGTAGGTGCAAGGGATATGAACAATTCCTGCACATATTTGTAGATGCATGGGATGAGCACAGCTTCTGCACACAACTCCTGAACATGAGGTGAGCACAGCTCCTGCGCATAACAGTAGGTGCATGGGACATAGCTGTAGGTGCAAGGGATATGAACAATTCCTGCACATAGCTGTAGGTCCACAGGATGAGCACAGCTCCTACACACAGCTATAGATGCAAGGGATGAGCACAGCTCCTGTACACAGCTCCGGAGCATGGGGAGAGCCTAGCTCCTGCACATAGCTGTAGGTGCATGGGTTGACCACAGCTTCTCCACACAGGTGTAGATGCCTGGGATCAGCATAGCTCCTGCACGCAGCTGTGGGTGCATGGGATGAATACAGCTCCTGCACACAGCTGTACCTGCATGGGATGAGGACAGCTCCTGCACACAGCTCTGAGTGCATTCGATGAGCACAGCTCCTGCACATGGGATGGAGCACAGCTCCTGCACATAGCAGTAGGTGCAAGGGATGAGAACAGCTCCTGCACATAGCTGTAGGTGCATGGGATGAGCACTGCTCCTGCACATAGTTGTAGGTGCACCGGATAAGCAGAGCTCCTGCACACAGCTGTAGGTGCATGGGATGAGCATAGCTCCTGCATAAGGGGTCAGCACAGCTCCTACACATGGGTTGAGCATAGGTCCTGCACATAGCTGTAGGTGCCTGGGTTGACCACAGCTACTCCACACAGGTGTAGGTGCATGGGATGAGCATAGCTCCTGCACACAGCTGTTGGTGCGTGGGATGAATACAGATCCTGCACACAGCTCTACCTGCATGGGATAAGCACAGCTTCTGCACACAATTGTGGGTGCATTGGATGAGCACAGCTCCTGCACACAGCTCCTGAACATGGGGTGAGCACAGCTCCAGCTGTACCAGCATGGGATGAGCACAGCTCCTGCACATAGCTGTAGGTGCATGGGATGAGCACAGCTCCTGCACATAGCTGTAGGTGCATGGGATGAGCACAGCTCCTGCACACAGGTGCAGGCGCACGAGATGAGCACAGCTCCTGCACACAGCTGTAGGTGCATGAGATGAGCACACCTTCTGAACTTCTTCATCTAAAAGTAGAAGGGCCGACTTGGTACTATGTTGAGCTCTGAAGCCCATTTGGGTAGGATGTAGGAGCTCATGGCTTTCAAGATAGCAGGTTAATTGATAATTAACATGTTTCTCCAAAATCTTAGCCGAGATGGGGAGAAGAGCAATAGGTCTGTAGTTTTATAATAAAGAAGGATTTCGTTTCGGCTTTTTTAGAAGAGGCTTAATGATGGCGTATTTAAAAGATTGAGGAAGGGAGCCCGAGGATAGAGAATAATTCAAAATGTTGGTAAGCGGGGGGACAATGATATCCGATACCCGTAGGAGAATGGATGGAGAGGCGGGGTCCAAGGGGAGAACCAGATTTAATTTTGGAAAGAAAGTTAGCAGTTGTAGCATCTGTAAGAGGTGTAAAAGTGGTTAGTGAGATCCCTGCAGAGGTGGGGTCCGTGACCTGATCATCTGAGGGCTCCTGGAGAGAAGAAGAGGGGAACCCAGAATATGTCTTGGTAACTTTATCCTGAAAGTGAAATGCCAGTAGATTACTGTGATTAATGGAGGCCTCTGTCATAGAGGCAGGCATGGGGGTTGTGGTGAGCGCTTTAAACATTTGAAAAATGTATTTCTGAGGGCAAGAGGAATTCTCTTTTTTGGCACCATAAAAAGTGGACTGGGCAATTTTGATGTTTTGGTAATAAAGTCTAATAGATTGTGTATAGATTTCTCTAGCGTGGAGACTATAGTCCTTTCTCCATATTCTTTCTAACTTTTTACAGTTCTTCCTCAGTTCAAGAAGAAAAGGGGAAAACCAGGGTTTAGGCTTGTGAGAAGATTTTTTCACTCTTGGTTTAACAGGCAGAATAGCATAGAGGGAAGAGGAAATCCATTTATCAAATATATCTGCGGATTCTAAGGCAGGTAGATAGTTGGTCATAAGGAAGGCCCGGAGGGCTTTACGCCACTCATCAAGGACCAACTTTGACCAAATACGTCCAGAAGTTAAAGGACTAGGATGCAAATCCTGCAAGGCATCGTAAGGAAAAGAAAAAGATAGAAGGGAATGATCTGTCCAAGTTAGCGGCAGAGGGGGTAAAACAGTGAGGTCAGCAACATTACTAAATATAAGGCCCAGGGTATGACCCTTAAGGTGAGTGGGACCAGTTACATGTTGAGTTAACTCAAGTGCAGAGAGGTTGATAACGATTTGGCTGAGGGACAATCTACGTTATCAAGACGGATATTGAAATCTCCCAGGATAGTTAAGTTGGAGGATTTGCAAATAATACTGGCTGCAGCCTCAGGTAGAGCATCTAGAAAGCAGGTACCAGGTCCCGGAGGCCGGTAAAGCAAAATTCCAGAAAAGGTGAAAGTAGGGGACAGATGTAAAGAGAATAGCAAGCTCTCACAGTCTGGGATATCAGAGGGCGATGTAACACACTTAATGGTGGTTTTATGAATAATGGCTATGCCGCCACCTCTCATGAGGGGTCTGTCCAAATGTAGAATAGAATATGTGGAAGGCAAGGAATTACAGACATCCACTATAGAGTCATCGCCCAACCAAGTTTCAGTAAGAAATAAGGCATCAGGCAAAAGGTCTTCTAGAAGAGTATAAATATGTAGAGAGTGAGCTGGTAAGGAGCGGCAGTTAAGCAGCAACATTCTGCTGAGTTGAAAAGACGGGGCGTCAGAGGGTGGGGATGGCAAGGCAGTCAAGGAGCAACTCGGGCATAGAAGAGGAGCAAGGGGACCAGCAGTACTATAAAGGGATAAACATGGCCCAGTCGTTCTGAGTGCCTGTAGCTGCGAGGAAGTGTAGACTAACCTATTAGGAATAGAAAAGGCAGCACCTCTGGGCACTTCAGGGCGCAGACGGGCGCCAGCGGTGCGCCCACTGCGCAGCCGGCGGCCGTCCGGCATTAACTACAGCCGTGCGGGGTGACCCGGCCCGACACAAAGAACTGAGCAGCTAGACCGCTCACAAAAATGGCAGTCTCAGATGTCCCGGCTAGGAAGAGGAGAGAAACGGGGCGGCCGGTAGCCTCTGAACACGGACTCCGGCGCTCCCAAAATATAAAAGAAAAATTCTTAGGCCCAGAAACAAAGGTTATACACACACATTAACACAATAACAGCAATGATAAAAAATTGCCAATTAAAACATAAAAAATGGTTGAGTAAAATTGCTCACAAGCAGGATACAGTTGTATGTTATGTGTAGCATTGTGCATAATACATGGGGCAAGCTCACAAGGCATTATGGGGCATATTTAAGAGCCCCTAGCGCCACCGGAGCGCCACTTTTCATGACTCTCCTGTGGCACAATGCCCTGTGCCGTATTTACAAGGTGGCGTTAAGCCAATTTTGGGGGCTTAACGCCACCTTGTAAATACAGCCCCTTCACACACAGCACTTTGCGTGGAAGGGGCGTGCAATGGATATTACTGTGGGCGTGCCACAGCAACACCCATTGCATTTTGATGAGTTTTCGTAAACCTGAGGTAGCGCCAAAATCTAATGCCACCCATTTCTCCTTGTTTTTTGCATTTTGTAGCACACATAGAAACAGCAAATCGTCATTTAAGATTGTTTTTGTGCAGGAAGGTGTTCCAAAAACGATCTCCCCCTCAATGCATCCATCCTTGCACTATGGTGCAAGGGTTGCTGCGTTGGTGCATGGCAGCTAATTTAGCGTCGGCTCAGGGGGAAGCACAGGGTTGTGACGTATTCTAGTAAAATACGGCGCATCCCTGCATTTTTAAAATAATGGTGCGCAACACTGCCAAATTTGGGGACGCACCACGCACCATAATTTTCTATTACATCTGGCCCTTTGTACTTTGATCCCACACCACCTACTTTAGTTCAGGCTCCTTGCTCCTGCCACTGACACCAGGGTGGCATGTAATTTGTCTTCCTATTCATCATGGTGGACATTGTCGCAGTAGTCTAATGTGTGCTCTCACTCTTTTGGTGCTCTGATGCATTGGCACCATGAATGATGGGACTAGTGCAGCAAAGCACAGGTACATTGCATACAATCCTTGTGTTACATTCTCATCTGCCTGTAGCAGGCCCCACACGTGCTAATTGGAAGGGACAGCGCACCATTATGGATTGTCTTCCCCATTAGATTGTTCCGCCCTAAGGGGCATATTTATAAATCCTCGCGCTATATTTACAAAGTGCTTCATTATGCCTGCGCCAGGCATTAGGTATGCGAAGAGGGCGTTCCCTCATTAGGGGGGTGAAAAAATGGCGCAAGATAAGCTAACAGATTTTCTGGCACGTTTAATGCCTGCTCAGGGCAGGCGTTAAAAGGGGGCTTCCATTATTTATAATGGGCCCCTATGTACTCTGCAGGAGTAGCGCCAATATTCTGCAGAGTACATCAATAGCATCAATAAAAATGCATATCTTAGATACGGTGCACACATGGTGGTGGTAGGGGGCGCTAAGGGGCACAAGGAAAGTGGCGCTGCATGAAGTGCAGCGCCACTTTCCTTTAATATGGCCCTAAATTTGGGACATTTCCTTGTACACAACATATCTGCAACAAGCATATGTTGGTGTAAAGATGCTGAATGTGGATCAATGCATGCATTTTGAGACTTTGTTGATGTTGCACAAGGGGAATGTGCAGCTTGGATCCACATGGGTGACTATTTGTATGATGTACAGTGGCATTACGGGCGAGTGGCATTGTGCTGGTAGTGCAACTTTGATGCCACTTGTGCCAGTTCTTACGCATGTAGATGTCCCATTAAGCAGTACACCAACCATTCACACTACACACTCTATCTTGTCAGATGCTGAGATTGCAGCTACTTGTACAGCTGCACAAATGATGTTCACAGACATGCCCCATGTGTTGTGTGAGTTGACGTTTGTGGCCATTCCCAAATGGCGCATGAAGTTGTGTAAGAGTTGTTTTTGGTCCATCCTGTTCAGTTTGCGTTTCACAGGTTGCGCACTTAAGGCCTGATTTTTTTCTCAAGTGGCAGAGTTCAGTGCAGCAGGAAATGGGTTGCATGATGCAGCGCCGGTTTTGAAACGCAGGGATGCGCCATGTTTACTGGAACACAGTACATCCCTGCGATTCCCCTGCGCCTGCGCAGATTTGTTCTCCCTGCACCAACCCAGGCATTGTTGCAGCATGATGAAGGGGTGCCTTGAGGGGACAGACTGTTTATGTGCAGGAAGGTGTCCCTTCCTGCACATGCACAAGCTATTATGGCAAGGTGGCATTTCAATGTGTGCTGCAGGATGCAGCACACATGAGAAGGGCAATGCCACAAGGAGGAAGGAAAACAGTTCGCCTTGTTATGCCATTCTGACACCACCCCTTGGGTGGTATTGACTTCAGTCCCAGTCTCTAATGTACAAATTGTGTTGGATCTGAGGCAACGACAATATGCAATGGGTGTTGTTGTGGCACAGCCACAGGCACACTAATGGCAATGTGCTGCATATTTACATGGTGGTGAAAAGCCATAGTAAGTGGCTTATGTCCACATTGTGATTATGTCGGAGTGCATTGCGCATCCAGAGTGTCACTACAAGTGTGGCTTGGGTGGCGATGGGGCACTTTGATTCAGTGCCTATGTGTCCCGATGCAATCCTTTAGCATGCATTGAGTGTCCTATGTGGCTCCCCCTTCTGCCATTTGTGAGATACCGGATAGTACCTCCTGCATCGTACCCTGCATTTGCAGTAGTTCTTGGTGGTCTGCACTGTCCTGCCCTGCGATTCCAGTGACCAGCTGTAGGAAGGTAGCCTCTTTCTAGCCTTGTTACCCCCACTTTTGGCCTGTTTGTGAGTATATGTCAGGGTGTTTTTACTGTCTCACTGGGATCATCCTAGCCAGGGCCCAGTGCTCATAGTGAAGACCCTATGTTTTCAGTATGTTTGTTATGTGTCACTGGGATCCTGCTAGCCAGACCCCCAGTGCTCATAGTGGAAACCCTATGTTGTCAGTGTGTTTGTTATGTGTCACTGGGATCCTGCTAGCCAGGACCCCAGTGCTCATAAGTTTGTGGCCTATATGTGTTCCCTGTGTGGTGCCTAACTGTATCACTGAGGCTCTGCTAACCAGAACCTCAGTGTTTATGCTCTCTCTGCTTTTAAAATTGTCACTGCAGGCTAGTGACTATTTTCAACAATTCTGATTGGCACACTGGAACACCCTTATAATTCCCTAGTATATGGTACCTATGTACCCAAGGTATTGGGGTTCCAGGAGATCCCTATGGGCTGCAGCATTTCTATTGCCACCCATAGGGAGCTCAGACAATTCTTACACAGGACTGCCACTGCAGCCTGAGTGAAATAACGTCCACGTTATTTCACAGCCATTTTTCACTGCACATAAGTAACTTATAAGTCACCTATATGTCCAACCCTCACTTAGTGAAGGCTAGGTGCAAAGTTACTTAGTGTGAGGGCACCCTGGCACTAACCAAGGTGCCCCCACATGGTTCAGGGCAAATTCCCCGGACTTTGTGAGTGTCAATACCTATGTGTAGCTTCACAATGGTAACTCAGAACATGGCCATGTAACATGTCTAGGATCATGGAATTGTCACCCCAATACCATTCTGGTATTGAGGGGACAAATCCATGCTTCCCCAGGTCTCCAGTATAGAGCCCGGGTACTGCCAAACTAACTTTCCTGGGTTTTCTCTGCAGATACCGCTGCTGCCAACCCTCAGACAGGTTTCTGCCACCCTGGGGTCTGGGCAGCCCAGTCCCAGGAAGGCAGAACAAATGATCTCCTCTGAGAGAGGATGTTACACCCTCTCCCTTTGGAAATAGGTGTGAAGGGCCTGAGAGAAGTAGCCTCTCCTGGCCTCTTGAAATTCTTTGAAGGGCACAGATGGTGCCCTCCTTGCATAAGCCAGTATACACCGGTTCAGGGATCCCCCAGCCCTGCTCTGGCGTGAAACTGGACAAAGAAAAGGGGAGTGACCACTCCCCTGACCAGCACCTCTCAGGGGAGGTGCCCAGAGCTCCTCCAGTGTGTCCCAGACCTCTACCATCTTGGATGCAGGAATGTGAGGGCACAATGGACAGCTCTGTGTGGCCAGTGCCAGCAGGTGACATCAGAGACTCCTCCTGATAGGTGCTTACCTTTCTCTGTAGCCAATCCTCCTCTGAGGGCTATTTAGGGTCTCTCCTGTGGGCATCTCACCAGATAACGAATGCAAGAGCTCACCAGAGCTCCACTGCATTTCCCTCTTTGACTTCTGCCAAGGATCGACCGCTGACTGCTCCAGGACACCTTCAAAACTGCAACAAAGTAGCAAGACGACTACCTGCAGCATTGTAACGCCTCATCCTGCCAACTATCCCAACTGTTTCCTGGTGGTGCACGCTCTGAGGGCTGTTTGCCTTCACCCTGCACTGGAAGACAAGAAGAAATCTCCCGTGGGTCGATGGAATCTTCCCCCTGCTAATGCAGTCACCAAAAGACTGCATCACCGGTCCTCTGGGTCCCCTCTCATCCTGACGAGCGTGGTCCCTGGAACACAGGAGCTGGGTCCAAGTGTCTCCCACAGTCCAGTGACCCTTCTGTCCAAATTTGGTGGAGGTAAGTCCTTGCCTCCCCACGCCAGACAGCAAACCTGTGTACTGCGTGATTTGCAGCTGCTCCAGATTCTGTGCACCTCTCCAAGGATTCCTTTGTGCACAGCCTAGTCTGGGTCCCCAGCACTTCGCCCTGCAGTGCTCAACCCACTGAGTTGGACTCCGACGTCGTGGAACGCTCCTTTTGTGACTCTTAGTTCACAGATGCGGGTGCTGCCTGGTTCTGCAGGGGCTCTATGAGTTGCTGAGCGCCCCCTATGTCTCCTCCTCCAAGGGGCCACATCCTGGTCCTTCCTGGTCCCCAGCAGCACCCAAAAACCCCAACCGTGACTCTTGCAGCTAGCAAGGCTTCTTTGCAGTATTTCTGCCTGGAAACACTTCTGCAACCTCCAGCACGCCGTCTTCCATCCAAAGGAGAAATTCCTAGCCCTTTTCGTTGTTGCAGAATCGTTGGCTTCTTCCATCCGGAGGCAGCCCTCTTGCACCTTCATCCGGGGTTTTCTGGGCTCCTGCCCCCCGGGCTTGGTCCCCTTCTTTTACAGGTCCTCAGGTCCAGGAATCCGTCTTCAGTGTTTTGCTGGTGCTTGTGGTTCTTGCAGAATCCTAATTTTCAGGGTCTTGGGGTGGGGTATTACGGACACCCTTACTGTTTTCTTACAGTCCCAGCGACCCTCTACAACCTCCCATAGGTCTGGGGTCCATTCGTGATTCGCAGTCCACTTTTGGAGTATATGGTTTGTGTTGCCCCTAGACCTATGTCTACCTATTGCATCCTAATGTGATTCTACATTGTTTGCACTACTTTTCTTACTGTTACTTACCTGTTTTGGGTTTGTGTACATATAACTTGTGTATATTACTTACCTCCTAAGTGAGGGTATTCTCTGAGATACTTTTGGCATATTGTCACTAAAATAAAGTACCTTTATTTTTAGTAACTCTGAGTATTGTGTTTTCTTATGATATTGTGCTATATGATATAAGTGGTATAGTAGGAGCTTTGCATGTCTCCTAGTTCAGCCTAAGCTGCTTTGCCATAGCCACCTTCTGTCAGCCTAAGCTGCTAGAAACACCTCAACTCTACTAATAAGGGATAACTGGTCCTGGCCCAGGGTGTAAGTACCAAAAGGTACCCACTATAAGCCAGGCCAGCCTCCTACAGTAAGGGACAAGTAAAGGAACATGAGAGCAGGGAAGGGTCACGTGAAGGAGCGTGAGAGCAGGGAAGGAACAACAGGTGGAGGGCCATGAGAGCAGAGATGGGGCATGTGAAGGTGCATGAGAGCAGTGAAGGTACACGTGAAGTAGCGTGGGAGCGGGGAAGGGACAGGTGAAGGAGCGTGGAAGGGAGACATTAAGTAGCGTGGGAGAGGCGGGGAAGGGACAGGTGAAGAAGCGTGAGAACGGTAAAGGGATAGGTGAAGTATCGTGAGAGCGGGGAAGAGACAGGTGAAGGAGCATGAGAGCGAAGATGGGACACGTGACTGGGTGTGAGAAAGTCGAAGGGACACATGAAGGAGGGTGAGAGCAGGGAAGGGATACGTGATTGAGCGTGAGAGCAGGGAAGGGACTACAGGTGGAGGGGCATGAGAGCGGAGATGGGGCACGTGAAGTAGCATGAGAGCAGTGAAGGGACACGTGAAGTAGCATGGGAGCGGGGAAAGGACCGGTGAAGGAGTGTGAGAGCAGGAAGGGAACACGTGAAGTAGCGTGGGAGCGGAGAAGGGACAGGTGAAGTAGAGTGAGAGCGGTAATGGGATAGGTGAAGTAGCGTGAGAGCGGGGAAGAGACAGGTGAAGGAGCGTGACAGAGTAGATGGGACACGTGATGGGTGGTGAGAGAGTCGAAGGGACACATGAAGGAGCATGAGAGCGGGTAAGGGACACTTGCAGGGGCGTGACAGCAGTGAAGGACAAGTGATAGGGTGTGAGAGTGGGAAAGGGACACCTGAAGGGGCATGAGAGCGAGGAAGGGACACCTGAATCGGTGTGAGAGCGGGAAAGGGACACATGAAGGGGTATGAGAGCGAGGAAAGGACACCTGAAGCGGTGTGAGAGCGGGGAAGGGACACGTGAATGGGCATGAGAGCGGGGAAGTGACTGGCAACGGGACGAGAGAGCAAGTAAGGAACAGCTGGAGGGGCGTGAGAGCTAGTAAGGAACATGTGAAGGTGCGCAAGAGCAGGGAAGGGACAGGCGGAGGGGTGGGCGTGAGAGCTGGGAAAGGACATGTGAAGAGGCAGGCCTGACAGGGACAGGGACACATGAAGGGGTGTGAGAGTGGGGCAGGGACACGTGAAGGGCCGTAACAGCGGGGAAGGGACAGAGGCGTGACAATGGGGAAGGGACAGGTACAGGGGCGTGACAACGGGTAAATAGATGGGCCTAAGAGTGGGGCAGGGACAGGTGGAGGGGCGTGAGAGGAGGGAGGGGACACGTGAAGGGGTGTGAGAGCAGGGCAGGTACACATTAAGGGGCGTGACAATGGGGAAGGGACAGGTGGGAGCGTGAGAGCGGGATAGGAACACATGAAGTGTGAGAGCAGGGAAGAGACAGGTGGAGGGGTGTGAGAGCAGGAAAGGGACACATGAAGGGGTGTGAGATTGGGGCAGGGACAGTTGGAGGGGCGTGAGAGAAAAAAAGGACAGGTGAAGGGCCAGGTGAAGGTGGAGGCCTCTTTGCATGGTAAGCTCCCACTTTTTGCCTGATGTTGATGTGTTCTAGAAGTTGGTAGTGCCCAGGGCCCCTCCTAAACAGGTTCCCTGGGCCAGAGCTCTTTCCCAAAATCTGTTGTGATGCTTGGCACAATTGGGTACACTCTTAAATACTCTTATAAGTCCCTAGTAAATGGGTACTCCAGTACCAAGGGCAAGAGATATTAAGAGTAGTCCCCTGGGGGCAGCAGCATTGATTTTGCCACCCCCAAGGGCCCTGCACCCAGATGCACCCAGCATTGCCATTGCAGGCGGAGTGTACTGGGGCAACCCTAAAAGGACAAACTCGACATGACACACCCTCTGTGTGTCCTGTACACCATACACTGCATATGTTATGGGTAAGTCACCCCTCTAGCAGGCCTTTCAGCCCTAAGGCAGGGTGCTCCATACTATATGTGAGGGCATTGCTGTATGAGGAATATGCCCCCACTGTGTCCTTGCCAAACCTAGGACATAGTGAGTGAACAGGGCAGCCATTTAAATGTACGTACTGGGCACTGGTCAAACGCGAGCCCCTCAACTACATAATAGTCACTCTGCACCCTGGGTTGTTTGGTATCAAACTCAGAATATTAAATCCAAACTGATGCCAGTATTCGATTTAACCCTAAATGTTCCCAGGGGCCACCTTAGAGGTACCCCCTGCAAAAGCTAACCCTAACTGGCAGAGTCACTGCCCAGTAACTGCTGAGTGCCTCAGGGTACTGCCCAGTAACCATTGAGTGCATGAGGACTTGGACAGGACACTCCCCAGTAAACACTGAGTGCCCCAGGAACCAGGGAGGACCCTGCCCAGCAACCTCTGAGTGCACCAGGACTCAGGACACTGCCCAGTAACCACTGAGTGCACAAGGACTCAGGACACTGCCCAGTAACCGCTGAGTGGTGCAGGACACCTATCTAGTAACCAATGAGTGCCCCAGGTCCCGGGCAGGACACTGCCCAGCAACCTCTGAGTGCACAAGGACGCAGGACACTGCCCAGTAACCACTGACTGCCTGAGGACTCAGACAAAACCCTGCCCAATAACAACTTAGTGCCCCAGGACTCAGACAGGGCACTGCCCAGTAAACTGAGTGCCCGAGGACTCAGACAGGACACTGCCCAGCAACCACTGAGTGCTCTAGGACCCATACAGGTCACTGCCCAGTAACTACTGAGTGTCCTAGGACTTGGACAGGACACTGCACAGTAAACACTGAGTGCGCGAGGACTCAGACAGGACAGTGCCCAGTAACCGCTGAGTGGCGCAGGACACCTATCTAGTAACCAATGAGTGCCCCAGGTCACGGACAGGACACTGCCCAGTAACCACTGAGTGCCCCAGGACACTGCCCAGTAACAAATGAGTGCCACAAGATTCAGACAGGACACTGCCCAGTAACCACTGAGTACCCCAGGACACTGCCCAGTAACCACTGAGCACCCAAGAACTCAGACAGGACACTGCCCAGTAACGACTAAGTGCCCCAGGACCTATAGTGGTCACTGCCCAGTAACCACTGACTGCCCTAGGACCTATACAGGTCACTGTACAGTAACCACTGAGTGCCCAAGGACACTGCCCAGTAACAAGGCAGTGAGTGCCCCAGGGCACTGCCCAGTAACCACTGAGATGGACAGGACACTGCCCAGTAACCACTGAGTGCCCGAGGACCCAGACAGGGCACTGCCCAGTAACCATGGAGTGCCTGAGGACTAAGAAAAGACACTGCCCAGTAACCACTGAGTGCCCCAGAATACTGCCCAGTAAACAAAAAGTGGCCCAGGACCTGGACAGGACACTGCCTAGTAACTACTGAGTACCCGAGGACACTGCCAGAAACCACTGAGTGCCCAAGGATTCAGACAGGAAACTGCCCAGTAACCACTGACTGTCCAAGGACTCAGACAGGACAATGCCCAGTAACCGCTGACTGCCCCAGGACCCATACAGGTCACTGCCCAATAACTGAGTGCCCAAAGACACTGTGCAGTAACCACTGAGTGCCCAAGGACCCAGACAGGGCAATGCCCAGTAACCACTGAGTGCCCCAGGATACTGCCCAGTAGTCAAAGAGTGGCCCAGGATCCGGACAGGACACTGACCAGTAGTCAAAGAGTGGCCCAGGATCCGGACAGGACACTGCCCAGTAACCACTGAGTGCCCCAGGACACTGCCAGTAACCACTGAGCGCCCAAGGATTCAGACAGGACACTGCCCAGTAACCACTGACTGTCCAAGGACTCAGACAGGACACTGCCCAGTAACCACTGAGTGCCCTAGGACCCTTACAGGTCACTGCCCAGTAACTACTGAGTGTCCTAGGACTTGGACAGGACACTGCACAGTATCCCCTGAGTGCCTGAGGACTCAGACAGGACACTGCCCAGCAACCGCTGAGTGGCGAAGGGCACCTGTCTAGTAACCAATGAGTGCCCCAGGACCCGGACAGGACACTGCCCAGTAACCACTGAGTGACCCAGGACACTGCCCAGTAACCACTGAGCGCCCAATAACTCAGACAGGACACTGCCTAGTGACCACTGAGTGCACCTTGATCTATAGTGGTCACTGCCCAGTAACCACTGACTTCCCCAAAAACCACAGTGGTCACTGCCCAGTAACCACTGACTTCCCTAGGACCTATACAGGTCACTATACAGTAACCACTGAGTGCCCAAGGAGACTGCCCAGTAACCAGGCAGTGAGTGCCCCAGGGCACTGCCCAGTAACCACTGAGATGGACAGGACACTGCCCAGTAACCACTGAGTGCCCCAGGACCCAGACAGGGCACTGCCAAGTAACCATGGAGTGCCTGAGGACCCAGAAAAGACACTGCCCAGTAACCACTGAGTGCCCCAGGATACTGCCCAGTAACCAAAGAGTGGCCCAGGACCTGGTCAGGACACTGCCCAGTAACTACTGAGTACCCCAGGACACTGCCAGTAACCACTGAGTGCCCAAGGATTCAGACAGGACACTGCCCAGTAACCACTGACTGTCCAAGGACTCAGACAGGACACTGCCCAGTAACCGCTGACTGCCCCAGGGCCCATACAGGTCACTGCCCAATAACTGAGTGCCCAAGGACACTGCACAGTAACCACTGAGTGCCCGAGGACTCGGACAGGAGGCTGCCTAGTAACCACTGAGTGCCCCAGGACCCAGACAGGGCAATGCCCAGTAACCACGGAGTGCCCCAGGATACTGTCCAGTAGTCAAAGAGTGGCCCAGGATCAGGACAGGACACTGCCCAGTAATCACTGAGTACCCCAGGACACTGCCAGTAACCACTGAGTGCCCAAGGATTCAGACAGGACACCGCCCAGTAACCACTGACTGTCCAAGGACTCAGACCGGACATTGCCTTGTAACCACTGAGTGCCCTAGGACCCATACAGGTCACTGCCCAGTAACTACTGAGTGTCCCATGACTTGGACAGGACACTGCACAGTAACCACTGAGTGCCCGAGGACTCAGACAGGACAATGATTGCCCGAGGACTCAGACAGGACACTGCCCAGTAACCACTGTGTGGCTCAGGACACCTATCTAGTAACCAATGAGTGCCCCAGGACCCGGACAGGACACTGTCCAGTAACCACTGATTGCCCCAGGACACTGCCCAGTAAACACTGAGTGCCCAAGAACTCAGACAGGACACTGCATAGTAACCACTGAGTGCCCCAGGACCAATAGTGGTCACTGCCCAGTAACCACTGACTTCCCCAAAACCCACAGTGGTCACTGCCCAGTAACCACTGACTGCCCTGGGACCTATACAGGTCACTGTACAGTAGCCACTGAGTGCCCAAGGAGACTGCCCAGTAACCAGGCAGTGAGTGCCCTAGGGCACTGCCCAGTAACCACTGAGATGGACAGGACACTGCCCAGTAACCACTGAGTGCCCCAGGACCCAGACAGGGCACTGCCCAGTAACCACTGAGTGCCTGAGGACCCATAAAAGACACTGCCCAGTAACCACTGAGTGCCCCAGGATACTGCCCAGTAACCAAAGAGTGGCCCAGGACCTGGACAGGACACTGCCCAGTAACCACTGAGTACCCCAGGACACTGCAAGTAACCACTGAGTGCCCAAAGATTCAGACAGGACACTGCCAAGTAACCACTGACTGTCCAAGGACTCAGACAGGACACAGCCCAGTAACCACTGACTGCCCCAGGACCCATACAGGTCACTTCCTAATAACTAAGTGTACAAGGACACTGCGCAGTAACCACTGAGTGCCCAAGGACACGGACAGGAGGCTGCCCAGTAGCCACTGAGTGCCCCAGTACCCGGACAGGCCAATGCCCAGTAACCACAAAGTGCCCAAGGATACTGCCCAGTAACCACTGATTGGCCCCGGGAACTGGCCAGTAACCACTGAGTGCCCCAGGACCCAGACAGGACTGTGGAAAACTGGCACCTTGTTGCAGTACCACGCACCTCCACACACACACTTTCACACACACCTTTTGCCTGGTTCCTGAGTGCAACTTGGACTGGAGTGCACTGGGATCCTGCTAACCAGGTTCCCGGTGTCAGTGTTCTTTCCCTAAAATTGCAAAGGTAATTGGATACATCCTTAGCTACCACTATAAGTCCCTAGTACATGGGTACCTATGTACCCAGGGTATGGGGTACTATGGATAGGCCACTGAGGGCAGCAGCACTGATTGTGCCACCCTCTAGGGCCATGCATCTAGATGCACCCAACACTGCCATTGCAGGCTGGGTGCTCTGGTGCAAACTTAAAATACAAACTCAACATAGCATACTGCCTGTGTGCATTGTCCATTGTACACTGCATACCATATAGGTAAGCCTTTCAGCTCTAAGGCAGGGTGCACTATGTTGCATGTGAAAGCACAGTTGCATGAGCAATATGCCCCCACTGTGTCCTTGCCAAACCTGGGACATAGTGAGTGAACAGAGCAGACTTTTTACATGCATGTGCTGGACACTGGCCAAACACGAGTTCCACAGCTACACAATGGCCACTCTGCACCCTGGGTTGTTTGGTATCAAACAACTCAGGATGATAAATCCAAACTGATACCAGTATTGGATTAATCCCTAAATGTACCCACGGGTCACCTTAGACGTGCCCCCTGCAAAAACTAACCTAACTGGCATGGTTGCTGACTGGTTCCATCCAGCATGCCACCTCTAGATGGCCAATACACAAACCCTTGGGGAGTGCCCTGTCTCTCTGGTTTGTGAGACAATGCCCTTCCTGGGTGGAGGAGCTAACACCCCCTCCCTCAGGAATGTGCCTTCCCCTGGTGGTGAGCTTCAAAAGGCTACTGCCCTTAAAACTCGAGCCCCCAGGCATGCAGCTAGCAGCAGATGGCTTCACCTTTTGTCAACCCTTACTTTAAATTATATAAAAGTCTGAAGTATTTTTTATAAATTCTGGTCTTGAGTTATTCATTGAGTCTGTGTGGTGCATGATTACTTTCATGAGTACGACACATGCTTAGCACATTTCATGGATTAGCCTAACTGCTCGATCAGCTCCCTCAAAAATTGGAGCATTAGATGATCTGATTTTTACCTCTGGGAACCAACTTGTGGTTGCCTGGACCCCCTGCACAGTGTGCCTAGCTTTGTACACTACATAGAGGGCCAGTATCCTACACTTACACACCAACTGCTCCTCGTGCAGATGTCACTTATGCACATACTGCTCCTTATGCAGGTGTCACACATCCACTGCTCCTCACATAGGTGTCACTTACGCACCCACTGCTCCTTGTACAGGTGTTACACACACACCCACTGCGCCACGTGCAGTTATCACACACCCGTCACACACCCATTGCCCCTCACGCAGGTGTCACTTATGCACCTACTGCTCCTTGTACAGGTGTCACTTACATACCCACTACTCCTCATGCAGGTGTCACTTATGGATCCACTGTTCCTTGTGCAGGTGTCACTTACACACCCACTGCTCCTCATGTATATGTTACTTGCACACCCACTGCTCCTCGTACAGGTGTCACTTACCCACTACTCCTCATGCAAGTGTCACTTATGGACCCACTGTTCCTTGTGCAGGTGTCACTTACACACCCACTGCTCCTCATGAATATGTTACTTACACACCCACTGCTCCTCGTACAGGTGTCACTTACACACCCACTGCTCCTCATGCAAGTGTCACTTATTCACCCACTGCTCCTCACGCAGGTGTCACTTACACATCCAATGTTTATCGTGCTAGTGTCACGTACACACCCACTGCTCCTTATCCAGGTGTCACCAACACACCTATTGTTCCTTGTGCTGGTGTCACTTACACACACACACTGCTCCTCAAGCAGGCATCACTTACGCACCCACTGCTCCTCATGCAGGTGTCACTCACACACCCACTGCTCCTTGTGCAGGTGTCACTCACACACCCACTGCTCCTCGTGCAGATGTCACATACACACCCAGTGCTCCACATGCAGGTGTCACTTACAAGCTTGCTGCTCCATGTGCTGGTGTCACTCGCACCCACTGCTCCTCACACAGGTGTCAATTACACACCCACTGCTCCACATGTAAATGTCGCTCACACCACTGCTCCCCATGTAAGTGGCACTTACACACCCACTGCTCCCCATGTAGGTGTCACTTACACACCCACTACTCCCTGTAAAGATGTCACTTACACTCCCACTGCTCCCCATGCAGATGTCACATACTCATCCACTGCTCCCCATGTTAGTGTTACTTACACACTGCTCAATGTGAAGATGTCACTTACACACCCACTGCTCATCACACAGGTGTCACTTACACACCAACTGCTCCCCATGTAGGTGTCACTTACACACCCACTGCTCCCTGTGAAGATGTCACTTACACACCCACTGCTCCCCATGCAGACGTCAAGTACTCACCCACTGCTCCCCATGTAAGTGTTACTTACACACTCTGCTCCATGTGCAGATGTCACTTACACACCCACTGCTCCTCACACAGGTGTCACTTACACACCAACTGCTCCCCATGCAGATGTCATATACACACCCACTGCTCCCTGTGTAGGTGTCACTCACATGGAAAAACCAGTAATGGGAATAGATTTTTCGCAACAGTAGGTGACACCTGTGCACTCAAAACTGTGCGGACTGAAGTTTTAGGAATCTGCTCCTCAGAAGAGAATTGTGCTGTCCCTTCATAGCTCTGGCAAAATGTTTCTTCAGTTGTACATGTAATTCAGATTTAAGAGCACCAATGAAAATTAAATAATAAAGTTAATTCTTGGGTTTGTTGTTCAAATGCTGCAATTACCATTTAAAACCTTTGAAGACGTCAGAAACATTTTGAATCACAAAGTTAAGAGCTTCAATAACACTGTAAAAGTTCCTAAGAACTCTGACGACCTGTGGGAACTGAAGCCTGGTAAAATGTCACAGCAGCTATTCTGCCAATTGTCTGGGTTAATGTCATTTTTGCTGAGAGTTGAAAGAGGTACAGCTCACCACTTGGTACATGGGCTCCTTGAACTGGCAAATGATAACAGCTATTGATTAAGAAGGAGTCAAACTTGTGAACTACAGAACAGGTGGGTGAGTATCTACTGCAGACGCTCAACCTACTGAGCTATCTCTAGCATGTGCGTTCACCTCCTGAATCTTGATTTGAAGGCAGTGAAACAGTTTAAGGGTTCATCATCACATGGGTTAAAGGGAAGATAAGCTCCTGGAGAGATGGGCTTATCAGCACATTGGTGGGAGGGTTCATCAGCATTTTAAATGTACCTAGACAGGACAGCAAACCAGGGTAGAGGGAACATCACCACCTGCCAAGAAGGGGGCATAAGTACCTGGGGCTTCAGGTCTCATCACAAACATGACTGGGGAGCACATCAGCCCTTGAGGTTGGAGGGCACACCTGGCCCTGGAATAGAGGGCACAAAAAACAATAGAATAAAGATCACCCCGTTTCTAGGTGGAGGGCACATCTGCACGTGGTGTGGAGAGTGAATAAATAAGGCCAAGGGTGTAGGGTATCCTCTGCATAAAGGGGACCAGATATAAAAACCCTTGGGATGAGGACCATCAGCCATTGGGGTGGTGGGAACATCAGGATTTGGGGTGGAGGGCACATTAGCACATGTGTGGGAGGGCACCGCACTACTTTACATGGAGGATTCAGAGAAGCTGTACTAGGGAGAACATCAGCGGTGGCATATCTGCTACTGTGGGGGAAGAATGACTGAGTGCCAGGGTTGGAGGGCCCCTCAGACCGTAGAAAAGAATGTATAACAGCAGCACGTCTGAAGCCGGGAATATCAGGATCCAGGTAGAAGGAACTTCAACACAGATGGTGGAGGGAACATCAACATTATCTCTCTGGGGTCTCTGGGCAGTGATATGCCTGATGTCACACAGTGTGTCATTACCTTTCTCTTCTCTCTCTGCAGTGCTGGGGGTCTCTGAGCTGGTCAGTGATACTCCTGAGGTCACACAGTGTGTCGTTACCTCCCTCTCCTCTCTCCTCTCTCTACAGTGCTAGGGTATCTGGGCAGTGAAACGCCTGAGGTCACATAATGTGTCATTAACTCTCTCCCCTCTCTCTGCAGTGCTGGGGTCTCTGGGCTGGTCAGTGATACGCATGAGGTCACACAATATGTCAATAACTCCTCTCTGGAGTGTTGGAGACTCTGGGTTGGGCAGTGATACGCCTGAGGTCACACAGTGTGTCATTAACTGTCCTCTCTGCAGTGCTGTGGTCTCTGGACAGTGATGCACCTGAGGTCACAGAATGTGTCAGTAACTCTCTCTCTACTCTCTCAGCGGTGCTGGGGTCCCTTGGCTGGGCAGTGATACGCCTGGGGTCACACAGTGTGTCAGTACCTCTCTCTCGTCTCTCTGCAGTGCTGGGGTTTCTGGTCAGTGATACGCCTGAGGTCACACAGTGTGTCATCACCTCTGTCTGCAGCCCTGGGGTCTCTCATTGATTCACCTGAGGTCACACAGTGTGTCATTACCTTACTCTCCTGTCGCTTCAGTGCTGGGGTCTCTGGACTAGGCAGTGATACGCCTGAGGTCACAGAGTGTGTCATTACCTCTCTCTCTCTCCTCTCTGCAGTGCTGGGGTCTCTGGGAAGTGATATGCCTGAGGTCACACAGTGTGTCATTACCTTTCTCTTCTCTCTGCAGTGCTGGGGGTCTCTGGGTAGTGATATGCCTGAGGTCACACAGTGCGTCATTACCTCTCTCCCCTCTCTCTGTAGTGCTGGGGGTCTCTGGGTAGTGATATGCCTGAGGTCACACGGTACATCATTACCTCTCTCTCCTCTCTCTGCAGTGCTGGGCGTCTCTGGGTAGTGATATGCCTGAGGTCACACAGTGTGTAATTACCTCTCTCCTCTCTGTAGTGCTGGGGGTCTCTGGGTAGTGATATGCCTGAGGTCACACAGTGTGTCATTACCTCTCTCTCCTCTCTGCAGTGCTGGGGGTCTCTGGGTAGTGATACATCTGAGGTCACACAGTGTGTCATGAACTCTCTCTCCTCTCTCTTCTGGGGTCTCTGGGTAGTGATATGCCTGAGGTCACACAGTGTGTCATTACCTCTCTCCCCTCTCTCTGTAGTGCTGGGGTCTCTGGGTATTGCTATGCCTGAGGTCACACAGTGTGTCATTACCTTACTCTCCTGTCGCTTCAGTGCTGGGGGCTCTGGACTAGGCAGTGATATGCCTGAGGTCACACAGTGTGTCATTACCTCTCTCTCCTCTCTGCAGTGTTGGGGGTCTCTGGGCAGTAATACGCCTGGCGTCACACAGTGTGTCGTTAACTCACTCTCCTCTCTTTGCAGTGCTGGGTTGTCTTTGCTGGGCAGTGATATGTCTGAGGTCACAACATGTGTCATTAACTCTCTTCTCCCTGAAGTGCTGGGGTCTCTGGGAAGTGATACGCTTGAGGTCACATGGTGTGTCATTAACTTTCTCTTCTCTCTGCAGTGCAGGGGTATCTGGGATGGACATTGATATGCCCGAGGACGCACAGTGTGTCATTAACTCTCCTGTCTGCAGTGCTGGGGTCTCTGGGCAGTGATATGCCTGAAGTCACACCATGTGTCATTAACTCTCTCTCCTCTCCTCTCTCAGCAGTACAGAGGGCTCTGGGTTGGGCAGTGATATGCCAGAAGTCACACAGTGTGTCATTAACTGTCCTCTATCTCTGCAGTGAAGGGGTCTCTGGACAGTGATATGCCTAAGGTCACACAATCTGTCAGTAACTCTCTCTTCTCTCTCTGCAGAGCTGAGATCTCGGGGCTGGGCAGTGATAGGCCTGAGGTCACACAGTGTGTCATTACCTCTCTTTCCTCTCTCTGCAGTGCTGGGGCCTCTTGGCTGGTCAGTGATACGCCTGAGGTCACACACTGTGTCATTACCTCTCTTTCTTCTGTCTGCAGTGCTGTGGCTTTTGGTCAGCGATATGCAAGACATCACACAGTGTGTTGTTTACTTTCTCCTCTCTCTGCATTGCAGGGGTCTCTGGGCTGGGCAGCAATACAACTGAGGCCACACAATGTGCCATTAACTGTCTGTCTGAAGTGCTGGGGTCTCTGGGCTGGGTAGTAATACGCATGAGGTCCCAGAGTGTATCATTAACTCTCACTCCTTTCTCTGCAGTGCTGGTATCTTTGGGCTGGGCAGTGATACACCTCTGATCACACAGTGTGTCATTACCACTCTTTCATTTCTCTGCAGTGCTGGTATCTTTGGGCTGGGCAGTGATACACCTCTGATCACACAGTGTGTCATTACCACTCTTTCATTTCTCTGCAGTGCTGGGGTCTCTGGGCTGGGCAGCGATACTCCTGAGGTCACACAGGGCGTAATTAAAGCTCTCGCCTCTCTCTGCAGTGCTGGGGTCTCTGGGGAGTGATATGCCAGAGGTCATACAGTGTGTCATTTCCTCACTCTCCTGTTTCTTCAGTGCTGGGGTCTCTGGGCTGGGCAGTGATATGCCTGAGATCACACAGTGTATTATTAACGCTCTCTCCTCTCTCTCTGCAGTGCTGGGGTCTCTGGGCAGCGATACTTCTGAGGTCACATAGTGTGTCATTACCTTTCTCTCCTTTCTGTAGCGCTGGGGTCTCTGGGCACTGATATGCCTGAGGTCACACAGTGTGTCACTACCTTTCTGTCCTCTCTGTAGCGCTGGGGTCTCTGGGCACTGATATGCCTGAGGTCACACAGTGCTTCGTTAACTCTCTCTCCTCTCTCTGGGCAGTGAGATGCCTCAAGTCACACAATGTGTCATTAACTCTCTCTCCTCTATGAAGTGCTGGAGTCTCTGGGCAGTGATATGTCTGAGGTCACACAGTGTGTCATTAACTCTCTCTCCTCTCTGCAGTACTGGGGTCTCTGGGCAGTGATACATCTAAGGTCACACAGTGTCATTACTTCTCCCCCCTCTCTGGATTGCTGGGGTCTCTGGACAGTGATATGCCTGATGTCACACAGTGTCATTAATTCTCTCTCCTCTCACTGCAGTGCTGCGGTCTGTGGTCAGTGATATGCCTGAGGTCACACAGTGTGTCATTACCTCTCTCCTCCCTCTTGATTGCTGGTGTCTCTATTCAGTGATACGCCTGAGGTCACACAGTGTGGCATTAACTCTCTCTGCAGTGCTGAGGTTTCTGGGCAGTGATATGTCTGACTTCATACAGTGTGTTATTAATTCTCTCTTTAGTGCTGGGGTCTCTGGGCTGGGAAGTGACACGCCTGAGATCACACAGTGTGTCAATACCTCTCTCTGCATTGCTGGGATCTGGGCTGAGCAGTGATAGGCCTGAGGTCACACAGTGTGTCATTACCTCTCTCTGCAGTGCTGGGGTCTCTGGGCTGTGATACGCCTGAGATCAGTGTGTCATTACCTCTCTCTTGTCTGTGCATAGCTCGGTTCTCTGGGCAGTGATATGCCTGAGATCACACAGTGTGTCCTTACCTCTCTCTGCAGTGCTGGTGTCTCTGATCAGTGGTGCCCCTGAGGTCACACTGTGTGTCATTATCTCTCTCTCATCTCCCTGCAGTGCTGGGGTCTCTGGGCAGTGATACGCCTGAGATCACGCAGCGTGTCATTACCTCCCTCTCTCGTCTTTCTGCACTGCTGGGGAATCTGGGCAGGGATACCCTGAGATCACACAGTGTGTCATTTCCTCACTCTCCTCTCTCTGTAGTGCTGGTGTCTCTGGGCAGTGATGCGCCTGAGGTCACACAGTATGTAATTGACTCTCTCTCCTCTATGAAGTGCGGGGGTCTCTGGGCAGTGATATGCCTGAGGTCACACAGGGCGTCATTACCTCACTCTCCTGTCTCTTCAGTGTTGGGGTCTCTGGGCTGGGCAGTGATACACCTGAGGTCACACAGTGTGTCATTACCTCTCTCTCCTCTCTCCGCTGTGCTTGGGTCTCTGGCCTGGGCAGTGATATGCCTGCGATCACACAGTGCGTCATTAACTCTATCCTCTCTGCAGTGCTGGTGTCTCTGGGGAGGATATGCCTGAGGTCCCACAGTGTGTCATTACCTCACTCTCCTGTCTCTTCAGTGTTGGGGTCCCTGGGCTGGGCAGTGATACACCTGAGGTCACACAGTGTGTCATTACCTCTCTCTCCTCTCTCCGCAGTGCTTGGGTCTCTGGCCTGGGCAGTGATATGCCTGCGATCACACAGTGCGTCATTAACTCTCTCCTGTCTGCAGTGCTGGGGTCTCTAGGCAGGGATATGCCTGAGGTCATACAGTGTGTCATTACCTCTCTCTCCTCTCTCTTCAGTGCTGGGGTCTTTGGGCTGGGCAGTGATACACCTGAGGTCACATAGTGTATCATTCTCTCTCTCTCTCTCCTCTGTATGCACTGCTGGGATCTCTGGGCTGAGCAGTGTTACGTCTGAGATCATACAGTGCGTCATTAACTCTCTCTTCTCGCTCTGCAGTCCTGCAGTCTCTGGGCAGTGATATGCCTGAGGTCACAAAGTGTGTCATTAACTCACTCTCCTCTCTCTGCAGTCCTAGGGTCTCTGGAAAGCGATACATATGAGGTCACACAGTGTGTCATTACCTCTCTCTCACCTCTCTGCAGGGCTGGGGTCTGTGGGCTGGGCAGTGCTATGCATGAGATCACACAGTGTGTCATTACCTCTCTCTCCTCTCACACAGTGTGTCATTACCTCTCTCTCCTCTCTCTGCAGCACTGGTGTCTCTGGGAAGTGATATGCCTGAGGTCACACAGTGCGTCATTAGCTCTCTCTCCTCTCTCTGCAGTGCTGGGGTGCCCGGGCAGTGATGTGCCTGACATCACACAGTGTCATTACCTCTCTCTGCAGCCCTGCGGTCTCTGGGATGGGAAGTTGTTAGAAATGGGGTCTTTGGTGGGCAGTCAAGTTATCCTCAGTCCAAGCAAGGGCCCTCACTCTAGTCAGGGTAAGTCACACACAATCCAAATTATCCTGTGCCCACCCTCTGGTAGCTTGGCACTGAGTAGTCAGGCTTAACTTAGAAGGCAATGTGTAAAGTATTTGTTGAAATATCACTGTAAAAATGATATAAAGGGGGTCATTACAACATTGGCAGTAAAAGCCGCTTACCGCCGTGCAGAAGACCGCCAACACACCGCCGTGGCCGCAGAATTCCGCCATGGTCATTATGACCCAAAGCCCAGAATCTGCCAAAATCTAGACACCCACACAAGTCCGCCACACCAACGGTCAGAGATAAACTAGCAATAAGAAACCCTCCACCGTCACGCCACAAGGAATACGCCCACACTATCATGACCCACGAATCCAAGTGGCGGTCTTTCAACCGCGGTATTCCATTGGCGGTACACACCGCCACGCTCAAAATACACACACTCTTACAAAACACCACCACATTGGACAATTCAAAATACACACCTGATACACATACACACACCCCTCCCACACACCCAATACAATATAAAAACACACCCACATCACCCACAAACCCTTACGACCACAATTGCGACTGAAGGCCACAGAGAAACACCACCATCTACAAACCAGCATCCACAGGCACTCAACACCATCACCCACATAACATCTACGCACCTCACACAACACACCACTAAATATCACCCCACACATCACAACACACACCACCCCACACATCACCCACACCACCCCATGGCACGGCAAAGACACCCCAGGTTCTCTGAGGAGGAGCTTAGGGTCATGGTGGAGGAAATCATCCGGGTAGAGCCACAGCTGTTTGGATCACAGGTGCAGCACACCTCCATAGCTAGGAAGATGGAGCTATGGCGAAGAATCGTGGACAGGGTCAACGCAGGGGGACAGCACCCAAGAAATAGGGATGACATCAGGAAGAGGTGGAATGACCTACAGTGGAAGGTGCGTTCTGTGGTCTCAAGACACCACATCGTGGTACAGAGGACTGGCGGCGGACCTCCACCTCCTCCCCCACAACTAACAACATGGGAGGAGCAGGTCTTGGCTATTCTGCATCCTGAGGGCCTCGCAGGAGTAGCTGGAGGAATGGACTCTGGTAAGTCAAATCTTTACTATTACATCCCCCACCCTACCTGCATGCCATCACATACCCCCACCCTGGCCCTCACCCCCATCACTCTTACTCCTCACACATGTCCCAATATCACAAACCACCCATCCTAACACCAAGCCCTGCAGGTAACACCAAAGCATGGACACCCATACAACCCACTAAACCAACATCACACAAGGTCATACACAGGAATGCAAGCACTGGGTTACACAGTCACCCACCCATTGCACACCATGACACACACACAGATGCAACAATCATGCTTTTACACCCCTGCAGGATCCCTACCCAACGTCACCAGACAGGAAGGTCTAGACATGTCCACTCCACCCACAGAAGAGGCCCACAGTGATGACAGCAGCTCTGTCCAACTGGATCTAGATGACCAGCCCGGCCCATCTGGGACCTTGGGACAGTCGGTTCCCCTCACACTGGCACAGGCCACTACAGAGCTTCCCCCTCTAGAAACACCAGCACAGCACAGCACCCACCCAGCGGGCCCATACCTCTGTCCCCAGGACACGTCAAGCAGCAGTGTGTCCACCACTACAGGGAACCCAGGCTAACCCACCAACCCAACAACACCAGGGACCTGGGGGCAGTGGCAGTTGGCACACCGTTCAGGGGACAGAGGCCCAGGAACACAGGGGAACTGGGAGGGCTGCTGTGCGACATGGGGAGGACACGCCCAGGGAACCCACTCTCCACGAGGCCCTGTCCAACATCATGGGAGACTACCACCATTCCCAGGAGACGATGGCAACGGTACTGGCCAAGTTTCAGGAGACCCAGCGGCTGCAGGAGGAACAATATTCAGGCTTCAGGGAGGAACTCAAATCCATCAATTCCACCCTGGGCACCATTGTAGGGGTGCTGAAGGAACTCCTCAACACCAGGAGAGACAGTGTGGCACAACAAGGGGCCACTGACACTAGCCTGGACGATGAACTGCCCACCACCTCCGCCGGCGCTAGTGGACAGAAAGCACTGCCACAGGACCACCACACCAGCACCCCACCCCCTGCAGAGGGAGATCCACCCTGCAAGTGGTCCCTGAGATCCAGGACAAAGACAGAGAACAATGCCAAGACCCCGCCAAGAAATAAGACCACCCTGATTGTCATCCATTTGTCCCACCTTGTCACCCTGTCCATACTTAAACTGCCCCAGCTCCACTTCCTATGCCCCTTTGGACAATGCACCTGTGAGACTGGACTCTGCCATGGATATTCCTCCACCATCACCCCTCACCATTTTACAACCCCCTCCAATATTGAGCACTTAAATAAACTCCCTTAAAGCACAAAACAATCTGGAGTCTGTCTGTGATTTTGAAATAGTGTATTAGCAATTACAGTGCAAAAATGCTCTGTGCTCAAATGTAATGTCAACATACCTATGTCACACAGCTCTAGTCCATGAGGAAACAAAGCAGTTGTCACACAGTGGGACCCACATCTGTGAAATCGTAAGGGAAATTTCTACTTAGTGACCATACACTGGCTGAAAATGACAGACAGTAGAGAGGTAGTAGATTTAAATTAGATGTAGCAGGCAGGTTTGTCTTCTTACCTGTGCCTCACTGGAAGTATTGCAGGATCACTGTGTTCCTGTTGTTGATGTCCTCTTCTTCTGCTTCCTCGTCTTCACTGTCCACAGGCTTCACAGCTGCCACAACACCTCCATCTGCACCATCCTCCTGCAGAAAAGGCACCTGTCGTTGCAAAGCCAAGTTGTGAAGCATACAGCAGGCCACGATGATCTGGCACACCTTCTTTGGTGAGTAGAATAGGGAACCACCTGTCATATGGAGGCACCTGAACCTGGCCTTCAGGGGGCCGAAGGTCCGCTCTATAATCCATGAGTTTGCCCATGGGCCTCATTGTAGCATTCCTCTGCCCTTGTCCTGGGATTCCTCACTGGGGTCAGTACCCATGACAGGTTAGGGTAACCAGAGTCACATGCAAATGACGAGGGACGACTGTTAGACACACACTAACTTATAACGACATCCACAGTCCAAGACAACTATTCCCACTGATTTGGGTCCAGGTGCTCACCTAATAGCCACACCCGGTGCCTCTGTAGTTGCCCCATCACATAAGGGATGCTTCTATTCCGCAGGATGTAAGCGTCATGCACTGAGCCAGGGAACTTTGCATTAACATGGGAGATGTACTGGTCTGCCAAACACACCATCTGCACATTCATCAAATGGTAACTCTTCCGGTTTCTGTAACCTATTCACTCCTGCGGGGGTTACCAAGGCCACATGTACCCCATCAATTGCACCTATGATGTTGGGGATATGTGTAAGGCAATGCCTCCTTTGCATGGTTACCCCCTGACTTTTTGCCTTTGCTGATGCCAAGTTATGATTTGAAAGTGTGCTGAGGCCTGCTAACCAGGCCCCAGCACCAGTGTTCTTTCCCTAACCTGTACCTTTGTTTCCACAATTGGCACACCCTGACATCCAGGTAAGTCCCTTGTAACTGGTACCCCTGGTACCAAGGTCCCTGATGCCAGGGAAGGTCACTAAGGGCTGCAGCATGTCTTATGATACCCTGGGGACCGCTCACTCAGCACAGACACACTGCTTGCCAGCTTGTGTGTGCTAGTGGGGAAAAAAAGACTGAGTCGACATGGCACTCCCCTCAGGGTGCCATGCCAACCTCACACTGCCTATAGGTATAGATAAGTCACCCCTCTCGCAGGCCTTTTAGCCCTAAGGCAGGGTGCACTATTCCATAGGTGAGGGCATAAGTGCATGAGCACTATGCCCTACAGTGTCTAAGCAAAACCTTAGACATTGTAAGTGCAGGGAAGCCATAAGAGTATATGGTCTGGGAGTCTGTCATGCACGAACTCCACAGCACCATAATGGCTACACTGAAAACTGTGAAGTTTGGTATCAAACTTCTCGTCACAATAAATGCATACTGATGCCAGTCTACATTGTATTGTAACATACACCCCAGAGGGCACCTTAGAGGTGCCCCCTGAAACCTTAACTGACTACCAGTGTGGGCTGACTAGTTTTAGCAGCCTGCCACACACCAGACATGTTGCTGGCCACATGGGGAGAGTGCCTTTGTCACTCCGTGGCTAGTAACAAAGCCTGTACTGGGTGGTGGTGCTTCTCACCTCCCCCTGCAGGAACTGTAACACCTGGCGGTGAGCCTCAAAGGCTCACCCCCTTTATTACAGTACCCCAGGGCACTCCAGCTAGTGGAGTTGCCCGCCCCCTCCGGCCACGGCCCCCCTTTTGGCAGCAAGGCCGGAGGAGATAATGAGAAAAACAAGGAGGAGTCACTGGCTAGTCAGGACAGCCCCAAAGGTGTCCTGAGCTGAGGTGACTCTGACTTTATGAAATCCTCCATCTTGCAGATGGAGGATTCCCCCAATAGGATTAGGGATGTGCCCCCCTCCCCTCAGGGAGGAGGCACAAAGAGGGTGTAGCCACCCTCAGGGCTAGTAGCCATTGGCTACTAACCCCCCAGACCTAAACACACCCCTATATTGAGCATTTAGGGGCTCCCAGAACACAGCAAGATGGATTCCTGCAACCTAAGACGAAAAAGGACTGCTGAGCTGAAAAAACTGCAGAGAAGACAGAGACACCAATTGCTTTGGCCCCAGCTCCACTGGCCTGTCTCCCCACTTCTAAAGACACTGCTCCAGCGACGCGTTCCACAGGGTCCAGCGACCTCTGAAGCCTCAGAGCACTACCCTGCATCTAAAAGGACCAAGAACTCCAGAGGACAGCGGCTCTGTTCCACAAAGACTGCAACTTTGCAACAAAGAAGCAACTTTGAAACAACACACGTTTCCCGCCGGAAGCGTGAGACTTTGCACTCTGCACCCGACGCCCCCGGCTCGACTTGTGGAGGACTCCCCGGCGACTGTGAGTAGCCAGAGTTGACCCCCCTGAGCCTCCACAGCGACGCCTGCAGAGGGAATCCTGAGGCTCCCCCAGACTGCGAGTGCCTGCTTCAAAGACCCGACGCCTGGTAAAGACACTGCACCCGCAGCCCCCAGGACCGGAAGGATCCGACCTCCAGTGCAGGAGTGACCCCCAGGTGGCCCTCTCCCTTGCCCAGGTGGTGGCTACCCCTTACCTGCCTGCATTGCTGAAGAGACCCCTTGGTCTCCCATTGAAACCTATTGTGAACCCGACGCCTGTTTGCACACTACACCCAGCCGCCCGTGCCGCTGAGGGTGTACTTTTTGTGCTGACTTGTGTCTCCCCCGGTGCCCTACAAAACCCCCCTGGTCTGCCCTCCGAAGACGCGGATACTTACCTGCTGGCAGACTGGAACCAGGGCACCCCCTTCTCCATTGAAGCCTATGCGTTGTGGGCACCACTTTGACCTCTGCATCTGACTGGCCCTGAGCTGCTGGTGTGGTAACTTTGGGGTTGCCCTGAACCCCCAACGGTGGGCTACCTTGGACCCAACTTTGAACCCCATAGGTGGTTTACTTACCTGCAAAACTAACAAAACACTTACCTCCCCCAGGGACTGTTGAAAATTGCACTGTCTAGTTTTAAAATAAATAGCTATATGCCATTTGTGTGAAAACTGTATATGCTATTTTGCTAATTCAAAGTTCCTAAAGTTCCTAAGTGAAGTACCTTTCCTTTAAAGTATTACTTGTAAATCTTGAACCTGTGGTTCTTAAAATAAACTAAGAAAATATATTTTTCTATACAAAAACGTATTGGCCTGGAATTGTGTCTGAGTGTGTGTTCCTCATTTATTGCCTGTGTGTGTACAACAAATGCTTAACACTACCCTCTGATAAGCCTACTGCTTGACCACACTACCACACAATAGAGCACTAGAATGATCTCTTTTTGCCACTATCTTACCTCTAAGGGGAACCCTTGGACTCTGTGCATACTATTCCTTACTTTGAAATAGTGCATACAGAGCCAACTTCCTACAATATGTCCCAGGGCATAGAAGTCACCTTTCACTGTAGGCAATTCCTCCACCTGAGGGAAAACGATGTAGCTCCGTATGTGTTTCAGCAGGGCAGACAACACTCTGGACAACACGTTTGAGAACATAGGGTGGGACATCCCTGATGCTATGGCCACTGTTGTTTGAAAAGACCCACTTGCTAGGAAATGGAGTACTGACAGCTCCTGCACTAGAGGGGGGATTCCTGTGGGATGGCGGATAGCTGACATCAGGTCTGGCCCCAACTGGGCACACAGTTCCTGGATTGTGGCACGATCAAGCCTGTAGGTGATGATCACATGTCTTTCCTCCATTGTCGACAGGTCCATCAGCGGTCTGTACACCGGAGGATGCCGCCATCTTCTCACATGCCCCAGCGGACGGTGCCGATGGAGGAGAACAGCGAGCACAGAGTCAACCAACTCTGAGGTACTTAAACCCAGCTTACTCTGAACATATTCATAAATTGAAATTTGCCTGTATGAGTGGTTAGGCAAGGCCTAGGTATGTGTGACGCAGTCAAAAATAAAGCTATGTGGGCCCCTGAAATGGCAGCTGCCTGACCTGTAAGGTGGGACAAGGGGATATGAGGTAACTGCGCTGGTGTTGTACACCGTCGCAATAGGCGGTCCAAGACCGCGGCACAATTCTGCATTGGTTAACATTGGACCCTATGGGTCCCAGGAGCCAATGATGATGTACGCCGGCGGTGACGGTACGCACCGCCACGGACGTGACCGGCATTTTCTCTCTGTTCAATCACTCGATACCTGATCTTCGACAGGAGAGGACCTACACTGCAAGTGCTGCTGTGACCTCAGTCTGGAAGAGACAATGGCTCGTGTGTCTGGGGAAAGGGCCCCTGCTTTCAGCATGGAGGAGTTGGAGAAACTTGTGAATGGGGTCCCACCCCCCCCAGAACACGCTACTCTACGGTCCTCCAGACAAACAGGTAAGTACACTGTGAGCATGCTGTATGGGCAATGCCTGTGTGGTGTGGGGTGGATGAAAGATGGGGGGGGTGAGAATGAGGCGTGCATGAAACGACGGTGACTGCATGTGCGTCATGGCAAGGGTAGGGATGCGGGCCAATGACTGTGACAGTGCAGTTGTTAATTACTACTCTTTTTCACCTGTACAATTCCTGTAGGTAAGCGCCCATTCAGAAGAAGGACATCTGGCGTGCCATCACCAAGGAAGTCCGGGCCCTGTCGGTCTACCACAGACCGAGCACCCACTGCCGGAAAAGATGGGAGGCCATTCGCCGCTGGAGCAAAAAGACGGCGGAGGTCCAGATGGGGATGGCCTCCCAATGTGGGAGGGGTGCCCGTCGAACCATGACCCCACTAATGTTCCGGATCCTGGCGGTGGCGTACCCGGAGTTGGATGGGCGTTTGAGGGCATCACAGCAGCCACAAGGGGGTGAATACACTTTCATTCTGCTGATTCAGCGCGCATTGTAGGTGTCTGGGTGGGGGAGGTGGGCTGTGGGTTCCCTTAGGCCAGGGCGAGTTTGGTAGTTAAGTTCCCTTCTTCAGGCAGGCCCTGTGGCACCCCACCCCACCTGTGTACAGTGTCAACTACACCTTGTCAGGCTCCTGTGACATCCATGTCCCAAGTATTGAATAGTGGACCCCAAGTGCGCTGCACAGTGCAGGGGGCTTCTGTGTCTGTCGTGTCTGCCAACGGTAGCGGTATTGCATGCACTGAACATGTCTTTCTTCTGTCTCCCCCCCCCCTTTTTGTGGTCTCCGTGTTCTTGTGGGCATTAGCACCATCAGGTGGAGGAGCAGTGGCACCGGAGCAGGAGGGAGCTGCATCCCACATGGCCCTAGAGGGCGAGACTACGGAGTCCGAATTCACCAGTGGGACGGAGGGCGAGGGGAGCTCCACGCCGGGGACAGGAGCTGACACCAGCGAGACAGACTCATCCTCTGATGGGAGCTCCTTTGCGGTGGCGGCCCCATCTGTGCCCCCCGCATCTACAGGTACAGCCGCCACCCCCCCACCAGCACCGCCCTCCCAGCAGCCCCTTAGCTTTTGCCCCGTGCCTGCTCACCCAGGAGGGTGGACTGGCTTGTAGTGAGTACCAAGGGGTACTTGCACCTTGCACCAGGCCCAGTTATCCCTTATTAGTGTATAGGGTGTCTAGCAGCATAGGCTGATAGATAATGGTAACTTAGCAGAGCAGCTTAGGCTGAACTAGGAGACGAGTGAAGCTCCTACAGTACCACTAGTGTCACTTGCACAATATCATAAGAAAACACAATACACAGATATACTAAAAATAAAGGTACTTTATTATTATGACAATATGCCAAAGTATCTCAGAGTGTACCCTCAGTATGAGGATAGCAAATATACACAAGATATATGTACACAATACCAAAAATATGCAGTATATTCTTAGAAAACAGTGCAAAGAATGTATAGTTACAATAGGATGCAATGGGGACACATAGGGATAGGGGCAACACAAACCATATACTCCAAAAGTGGAATGCGAACCACGAATGGACCCCAAACCTATGTGATCTTGTAGAGGGTCGCTGGGACTATTAGAAAATAGTGAGGGTTAGAAAAATAGCCCACTAAAGTTCCCCAAAGGACATAGAAGTCGTGATAGGGGAATTCTGCAGGAAAGACACAAACCAGCAATGCAACAACGATGGATTTCCAGTCGAGGGTACCTGTGGAACAAGGGGACCAAGTCCAAAAGTCACAAGCAAGTCGGAGATGGGCAGATGCCCAGGAAATGCCAGCTGTGGGTGCAAAGAAGTTGCTACTGGACAGTAGAAGCTGAGGATTCTGCAGGAACGACAAGGGCTAGAGACTTCCCCTTTGGAGGATGGATCCCCCACACCGTGGAGAGTCGTGCAGAAGTGTTTTCCCGCCGAAAGACCGCAAACAAGCCTTGCTAGCTGCAAGTCGTGCGGTTAGCGTTTTTGGATGCTGCTGTGGCCCAGGAGGGACCAGGATGTCGCCAATTGCGTCTGGGGACAGAGGGGGCGTCGAGCAAGACAAGGAGCCCTCTCAGAAGCAGGCAGCACCCGCAGAAGTGCCGGAACAGGCACTTCGAAGAAGAGTGAAACGGTGCTCACCCGAAGTTGCACAAAGGAGTCCCACGTCGCCGGAGAACAACTTAGAAAGTCGTGCAATGCAGGTTAGAGTGCCGTGGACCCAGGCTTGGCTGTGCACAAAGGATTTCTGCCGGAAGTGCACAGAGACCGGAGTAGCTGCAAAAGTCGCGGTTCCCAGCAATGCAGTCTGGCGTGGGGAGGCAAGGACTTACCTCCACCAAACTTGGACTGAAGAGTCACTGGACTGTGGGAGTCACTTGGACACAGTTGCTGGATTCAAGGGACCACGCTCGTCGTGCTGAGAGGAGACCCAGGGGACCGGTGATGCAGTTCTTTGGTGCCTGCGGTAGCAGGGGAAAGATTCCGTCGACCCACGGGAGATTTCTTCGGAGCTACTAGTGCAGAGGGGAGGCAGACTACCCCCACAGCATGCACCACCAGGAAAACAGTCGAGAAGGCGGCAGGATCAGCGTTACAGAGTTGCAGTAGTCGTCTTTGCTACTTTGTTGCAGTTTTGCAGGCTTCCAGCGCGGTCAGCAGTCGATTCCTTGGCAGAAGGTGAAGAGAGAGATGCAGAGGAACTCTGATGAGCTCTTGCATTCGTTATCTAAGGAATCCCCAGGGACAGAGACCCTAAATAGCCAGAAAAGACGGTTTGGCTACTTAGGAGAGAGGATAGGCTAGCAACACCTGAAGGAGCCTATCAGAAGGAGTATCTGACGTCACCTGCTGGCACTGGCCACTCAGAGCAGTCCAGTGTGCCAGCAGCACCTCTGTTTCCAAGATGGCAGAGGTCTGGAGCACACTGGAGAAGCTCTGGATACCTCCTAGGGGAGGTGCAGGTCAGGGGAGTGGTAACTCCCCTTTCCTTTGTCCAGTTTCGCGCCAGAGCAGGGCTAAGGGGTCCCTGAACCGGTGTAGACTGGCTTATGCAGAAATGAGCACCATCTGTGCCCATGAAAGCATTTCCAGAGGCTGGGGGAGGCTACTCCTCCCCTGCCTTCACACCATTTTCCAAAGGGAGAGGGTGTAAAGTCCTTTGTTCTGCCATCCTGGGACAAGCCTGGCTGGACCCCAGGAGGGAAGAAACCTGTCTGAGGGGTTGGCAGCAGCTGCAGTGAAACCCCTGAAAAGGCAGTTTGGCAGTACCAGGGTCTGTGCTACAGACCACTGGGATCATGGGATTGTGCCAACTATGCCAGGATGGCATAGAGGGGGAAATTCCATGATCATAGACATGTTACATGGCCATATTCGGAGTTACCATTGTGACGCGTGTAATGGTGTCCCCGCACTCACAAAGTCCGGGGAATTTGCCCTGAACAATGTGGGGGCACCTTGGCTAGTGCCAGGGTGCCCTCACACTAAGTAACTTTGCACCTAACCTTTACCAGGTAAAGGTTAGACATATAGGTGACTTATAAGTTACTTAAGTGCAGTGGTAAATGGCTGTGAAATAACGTGGACGTTATTTCACTCAGGCTGCAGTGGCAGGCCTGTGTAAGAATTGTCAGAGCTCCCTATGGGTGGCAAAAGAAATGCTGCAGCCCATAGGGATCTCCTGGAACCCCAATACCCTGGGTACCTCAGTACCATATACTAGGGAATTATAAGGGTGTTCCAGTAAGCCAATGTAAATTGGTAAAATTGGTCAATAGCCTGTTAGTGACAATTTGAAAGAAATGAGAGAGCATAACCACTGAGGTTCTGGATAGCAGAGCCTCAGTGAGACAGTTAGTCACTACACAGGTAACACATTCAGGCACACTTATGAGCACTGGGGCCCTGGCTGACAGGGTCCCAGTGACACATACAACTAAAACAACATATATACAGTGGAAAATGGGGGTAACATGCCAGGCAAGATGGTAGTTTCCTACACAACCCCCCCCAAACGAAGGACAATAAGACTAGTCATTCCCTGATGAGTCTTCATTGTCTAAGTGGAAATATCTGCAGAGTCCATCTGCATTGGAGTGGCTACTCCCAGGTCTATGTTCCACTGTATAGTCCATTCCCTGTAGGGATATGGACCACCTCAATAATTTAGGGTTTTCACCTTTCATTTGTTTTAGCCAAAGTAAAGGTTTGTGGTCTGTCTGAACAATGAAGTGAGTGCCAAACAGGTATGGCCTCAACTTCTTCAGTGCCCAGACCACAGCAAAGGCCTCCCTCTCAATGGCAGACCAACGCTTTTATCTAGGGGTCAACCTCCTACTAATAAAAGCAACAGGTTGATCCTGGCCCTCAGAATTAAGTTGTGATAGGACTGCCCCTACTCCTAATTCAGATGCATCAGTTTGGACATAGAATTTTTTAGAGTAATAAGGGCTTTTCAGGACAGGTGCAGAGCACATGGCCTGCTTCAGCTCCTCAAAAGCTTTCTGACAGTTTGCTGTCCATAATACCTTTTTAGGCATTTTCTTGGATGTGAGGTCATTAAGAGGGGCTGCAATGGAGCCATAGTTCTTAATGAACCTCCTGTAATACCCAGTGAGGCCTAGGAAGGCTCTCACCTGAGTCTGAGTAGTAGGGGGAACCCAATCAATAATTGTTTGGATTTTCCCCTGTAGTGGTGCAATCTGTTCCCCACCAACAAGGTGTCCCAGATAAACCACCTTACCCTGCCCTATCTGGCACTTTGAAGCCTTGATAGTGAGGCCTGCCTTTTGCAGGGCCTCCATAACTTTCCATAGGTGGACCAGGTGATCATCCCAGCTGGAGCTAAAGACAGCTATATCGTCCAAATATGCTGCACTGAAAGCTTCCAGCCCTTGCAGGACTGTGTTCACCAACCTCTGAAAAGTGGCAGGTGCATTTTTCAATCCAAAAGGCATTACTGTGAACTGGTAATTGCCTCCAATGGTTGAAAATACAGTTTTAGGTTTAGCATCTTCTGATAATTTGATCTGCCAATACCCTGCAGTCAAATCAAAAGTGCTTAGATACTTGGCAGATGCCAGTGTATCTATGAGCTCATCTACCCTGGGTATAGGGTGAGCATCAGTTTTGGTTACCTGGTTGAGACCTCTGTAGTCTACACAAAACCGCATTTCCTTCTTTCCATCTTTGGAATGGGGTTTTGGTACAAGTACCACAGGAGAAGCCCATGGACTTTCAGAGTGCTCAACCACTCCCAGTTCTAACATTTTCTGCACCTCTTGCTTTATGCAGTCTCTGACATGGTCAGGCTGCCTATAGATCTTACTTTTGACAGGCAAGCTGTCTCCAGTATCTATAGTGTGCTCACACCAAGAAGTGGTACCTGGCACAGTAGAGAAGAGTTCAAAAAACTGACCCAGGAGATTTATGCAATGGTCTTTCTGCTCAGCAGTAAGACAATCAGCCAAAACTACCCCTTCCACCAGAGCATCTTGTTCTGTGGAAGAGAAGAGATCAGGAAGAGGATCACTGTCTTCTTCCTGTCCCTCATCAGTTGCCATGAGCAGGGTGAGATCAGCCCTGTCATAGTAGGGTTTCAGGCGATTGACATGGAGCACCCTAAGGGGACTCCTGGCAGTGCCTAAGTCAACTAAATAGGTGACTTCACCCTTTTTCTCAACAATTGTGTGGGGTCCACTCCATTTATCTTGGAGTGCTCTTGGGGCCACAGGCTCCAAGACCCACACTTCTGCCCTGGTTGGTACTGAACCAAAACAGCCTCTGGTCATGCCATTGCTTCTGGAGCTCTTGGCTGGCCTGAAGGTTTTTACTGGCCTTTTTCATGTACTCAGCCATCCTTGATCTGAGGCCAAGTACACAATCCACAATATCTTGCTTTGGAGCTTTTAAAGGTTGTTCCCAACCCTCCTTGACAAGTGTTAGTTGACCCCTAACAGGGTGTCCAAAGAGGAGTTCAAAGGGGCTGAAGCCCACTCCTTTCTGGGTTACCTCACTGTAGGCAAAAAGGAGGCATGGCAACAGGATATCCCATCTCCTGCTGAGTTTTTCCGGGAGACCCATAATCATGCCTTTGAGGGTTTTATTAAATCTCTCCACCAGTCCATTTGTTTGTGGATGATAGGGTGTGGTGAACTTGTATGTCACCCCACACTCCTTCCACATGGCTTTTAAGTAAGCAGACATGAAATTGCTTCCTCTGTCTGAAACTACCTCTTTTGGGAAGCCCACCCTGGAAACGATTCCCAGGAGGGCCTTTGCCACTGCAGGAGCTGTAGTGGTCCTTAGAGGGATTGCTTCAGGATATCTGGTGGCATGGTCCACTACCACCAAGATAAACCTATTGCCTGAAGCAGTAGGAGGGTCAAGGGGGCCAACTATGTCAACCCCTACCATTTCAAAGGGAACCCCAACCACAGGCAGTGGAATAAGGGGTGCCTTTGGTGTGCCACCTGTCTTGCCACTGGCTTGACAGGTTTCACAGGACTTACAAAATTCCTTTGTGTCCTCAGACATTCTAGGCCAATGAAACAAGGGAACAAGCCTGTCCCAAGTTTTCATTTGCCCCAAATGTCCAGCCAGGGGAATGTCGTGAGCAAGAGTTAGGAGAAACTTTCTGTACTCCTGAGGAATCACTAATCTCCTGGCAGCTCCAGGTTTAGGATCCCTTGCCTCAGTGTACAAGAGGTTGTCCTCCCAGTAAACTCTGTGAGAGTCACTGACATCCCCATTAACTTGTTCGACAGCTTGCTGTCTTAGACCCTCTAGTGTGGGACAGGTTTGCTGTGCCACACTCAGCTCCTCCCTGGCAGGCCCCCCTTCACCCAAAAGCTCAGCAGTGTCTGCTTCCAGCTCCTCTGGTGTAGGTTCTGCACAGGGTGGAAATTCTTCTTCCTCAGAAGTAGAATCCACTGTAGAGGGAGGGATAGTAGGTAGTGCTTTACTTCTACTAGCTCTAGCTTTAGGGAGCACTTGGTCCATTGTTCCAGGATCCAAGTTTTCCTGTCCTTTTTGCTTTTTGGCCTGAGCCCTTATCAAAGCAAAAATATGCCCTGGAATGCCCAGCATTGCTGCATGAGCCTCGAACTCCGCATCTGACCAAGCTGATGTCTCCAAATCATTTCCTAGTAGACAGTCTACAGGTAAATCTGAGGCTACCACAACTTTCTTTGGACCAGTAACCGCCCCCCCAGTTGAGATTTACAACAGCCATGGGGTGGCTAAGTGTGTTGTTGTGAGCATTGGTTACTTGGTACTGGTGACCAAGTAGGTGTTGTTCAGGGTGGACCAGTTTCTCTATCACCATTGTGACACTGGCACCTGTGTCCCTGTAGGCCTGAACCTCAACACCATTTATTAGGGGTAGTTGCTTGTACTTATCCATGTTAAGGGGACAAGCAACCAAGGTGGCTAAATCAATAGCCCCCTCAGAGACTAACACAGCCTCTGTGGTCTCCCTAATCAGACCAACCTCAACTAAGTTACCAAAGGTGAGCCCAGCTACTCCCTTAGATTGGCTATTAGTAGGTTTGCTCCCACCACCACTGCTATTAGTAGGGACACTAGGGCCCATATTTATACTTTTTTAGCGCCGCATTTGCGTCTTAATTTGACGCAAAATCAGCGCAAATTTACAAAATACAATTGTATTTTGTAAGTTTGCGCCGCTTTTGTGTCAAAAATCGGCGCAAATGCGGCGCTAAAAAAGTATAAATATGGGCCTAGGTGTAGCAGTAGGGGTTGTAGTGGTAGGAGGCTTGGTGCTTTTGTTTGGACAACTGGGATCTGTTGTCCAATGGCCTTTTATTTTACATAAATAGCACCATGATTTATTTTCTTTGTTTTGATTTGAAGAGGATTTGGACCCACCACCCCCACCAGAGTGTTTTTGTGGGCCTGATGAAGACTCATTTTTAGATTTGTCCCCACCCTTGTCAGAAGACTTACCATCCTTCTTCTTATTGCCATCTTTGTCACCCCCTGTATGAACTTTTCTGTTCACCCTTGTTCTGACCCATTTGTCTGCCTTCTTTCCCAATTCTTGAGGAGAGGTCAGATCAGAGTCCACCAAGTACTGGTGCAACAAATCAGACACACAATTATTAAGAATATGCTTTCTCAGGATCAAGTTATACAGGCTTTCAAAATCAGTAACTTTACTGCCATGTAACCACCCCTCCAGGGCCTTCACTGAATGGTCAATGAAATCAACCCAGTCTTGTGAAGACTCCTTTTTGGTCTCTCTGAACTTTATCCTGTATTGTTCAGTGGTTAAGCCATAACCATCCAGGAGTGCATTCTTAAGAACTTTGTAATCATTGGCTTCATTTTCTTTCACAGTTAGGAGCCTATCCCTACCTTTTCCACTAAATGATGGCAGCCCACTGCCTTTTAGGGACATCCTGTACAGCACAGGCCCTCTCAAGTGCAGCAAACCACTTGTTAATGTCATCCCCCTCCTTATAAGGGGGAACTATCTTGTGCAGATTCCTGGAATCATGCTCTTTTGCAGGATGACTATGGGGAATACTGCTGCTGCCACCATGGGTTTCAAAACCCAGTTTCTGTCTCTCCTTCTCTACTTCTAAGGTCTGTCTATCCAAATCCAGCTGTTGCTTCTTGAGCTTCAGTCTGGTTTGTTCCACTCTCAATCTATTGAGCTCCCTTTCTAACATTCTGTCATCAGAGTGGGTGGGAGGGACATGCCTTGAAACAGAAGTGTGGTGAGAATGGACAGAAGGAGACCTGTCCCTTACAGAAGGCACCCTAACAGCTTGGTTAACAGAAACATCCCTTCTACTGTGGTGAGAAGGAATACTCTTGCTATGATGTGAGACACCACCATCTGTATGGTGTGACTCCACATCAGTACCAACTATGCTAGACTGTCTAGTAATGGGCAGGCTATGAAGTTTCTTTCCTGAATCTTTTCCTAGGGGAGTCCCTGGATCAGATTGGGAACCATTAGCTACTGTTTCCACAGATGGGGCCCTTTTGGCCTTATCCTGTTCTCTAAGCATGTTAAGTAACAACTCCAAGGAAGGATTCTTCCCTACACTCAAACCTCTTTCTATGCAGAGACTCCTTGCTCCTTTCCAGCTAAGGTGATCATATGCAAGTTTGGACAGATCAACATTTTGGCCTGTGCCAGACATTTTTAGAAAGAGTTTAAGTGATAGAAAAAGTGAAGAAAAAGTTTTTCAGAACTTTTAGAAAGACAGAAAAAAAACTTTTTCAACTTTTTAGATCTTTTTAGCAAGTTTAGAAGTACTTTTCAGCACTTAGAAAAGAGTGAAAAGAGGAAGTGCAAAACTTTTTAGTTATGTGTACACACACTGAACTTGTTTTGTATATTTTTCTCTTATGAAAAATACAATGACAAGAGTGGTAAGTAGTCACAAAGCACTTATCCCACCGCTGCAAAACCAGTGTAGGAGGCCGGACTGGCTTGTAGTGAATACCAAGGGGTACTTGCAACTTGCACCAGGCCCAGTTATCCCTTATTAGTGTATAGGGTGTCTAGCAGCATAGGCTGATAGATAATGGTAGCTTAGCAGAGCAGCTTAGGCTGAACTAGGAGACGAGTGAAGCTCCTACAGTACCACTAGTGTCACTTGCACAATATCATAAGAAAACACAATAAACAGATATACTAAAAATAAAGGACATAGAAGTCGTGATAGGGGAATTCTGCAGGAAAGACACAAACCAGCAATGCAACAACGATGGATTTCCAGTCGAGGGTACCTGTGGAACAAGGGGACCAACTCCAAAAGTCACAAGCAAGTCGGAGATGGGCAGATGCCCAGGAAATGCCAGCTGTGGGTGCAAAGAAGCTGCTACTGGACAGTAAAAGCTGAGGATTATGCAGGAACGACAAGGGCTAGAGACTTCCCCTTTGGAGGATGGATCCCCCACGCCGTGGAGAGTCGTGCAGACGTGTTTTCCCGCCGAAAGACCGCCAACAAGCCTTGCTAGCTGCAAGTCGTGCGGTTAGCGTTTGTGGATGCTGCTGTGGCCCAGGAGGGACCAAGATGTCGCAAATTGCGTCTGGGGACAGAGGGGGCATCGAGCAAGACAAGGAGCCCTCTCAGAAGCAGGCAGCACCCGCAGAAGTGCAGGAACAGGCACTTCGAAGAAGAGTGAAACAGTGCTCACCCGAAGTTGCACAAATGAGTCCCACGTCGCCGAAGACCAACTTAGAAAGTCGTGCAATGCAGGTTAGAGTGCCGTGGACCCAGGCTTGGCTGTGCACAAAGGATTTCCGCCGGAAGTGCACAGAGGCCGGAGTAGCTGCAAAAGTCGCGGTTCCCAGCAATGCAGTCTGGCGTGGGGAGGCAAGGACTTACCTCCACCAAACTTGGACTGAAGAGTCACTGGACTGTGGGAGTCACTTGGACATAGTTGCTGGATTCAAGGGACCTCGCTCGTCGTGCTGAGAGGAGACCCAGGGGACCGGTGATGCAGTTCTTTGGTGCCTGCGGTAGCAGGGGGAAGATTCTGTCGACCCACGGAAGATTTCTTCGGAGTTTCTAGTGCAGAGGGGAGGCAGACTACCCCCACAGCATGCACCACCAGGAAAACAGTCGAGAACGCTGCAGGATCAGCGTTACAGAGTTGCAGTAGTCGTCTTTGCTACTTTGTTGCAGTTTTGCAGGCTTCCAGCGCGGTCAGCAGTCGATTCCTTGGCAGAAGGTGAAGAGAGAGATGCAGAGGAACTCTGATGAGCTCTTGCATTCATTATCTAAGGAATCCCCAGAGACAGAGACCCTAAATAGCCAGAAAAGAGGGTTTGGCTACTTAGGAGAGAGGATAGGCTAGCAACACCTGAAGGAGCCTATCAGAAGGAGTCTCTGACGTCACCTGGTGGCACTGGCCACTCAGGGCAGTCCAGTGTGCCAGCAGCACCTCTGTTTCCAAGATGGCAGAGGTCTGGAGCACACTGGAGGAGCTCTGGACACCTCCCAGGGGAGGTGCACGTCAGGGGAGTGGTCACTCCCCTTTCCTTTGTCCAGTTTCGCGCCAGAGCAGGGCTAAGGGGTCCCTGAACCGGTGTAGACTGGCTTATGCAGAAATGGGCACCATCTGTGCCCATGAAAGCATTTCCAGTGGCTGGGGGAGGCTGCTCCTCCCCTGCCTTCACACTATTTTCCAAAGGGAGAGGGTGTAACACCCTCTCTCAGAGGAAGTCCTTTGTTCTGCCATCCTGGGACAAGCCTGGCTGGACCCCAGGAGGGCAGAAACCTGTCTGAGGGGTTGGCAGCAGCTGCAGTGAAACCCCTGAAAAGGCAGTTTGGCAGTACCAGGGTCTGTGCTACAGACCACTGGGATCATGGGATTGTGCCAACTATGCCAGGATGGCATAGAGGGGGCAATTCCATGATCATAGACATGTTACATGGCCATATTCTGAGTTACCATTGTGAAGCTACATATAGGTAGTGACCTATATGTAGTGCACGCGTGTAATGATGTCCCCGCACTCACAAAGTCCGGGGAATTTGCCCTGAACAATGTGGGGGCACCTTGGCTAGTGCCAGGGTGCCCTCACACTAAGTAACTTTGCACCTAACCTTTACCAGGTAAAGGTTAGACATATAGGTGACTTATAAGTTACTTAAGTGCAGTGGTAAATGGCTGTGAAATAACGTGGACGTTATTTCACTCAGGCTGCAGTGGCAGGCCTGTGTAAGAATTGTCAGAGCTCCCTATGGGTGGCAAAAGAAATGCTGTAGCCCATAGGGATCTCCTGGAACCCCAATACCCTGGGTACCTCAGTACCATATACTAGGGAATTATAAGGGTGTTCCAGTAAGCCAATGTAAATTGGTAAAATTGGTCACTAGCCTGTTAGTGACAATTTGAAAGAAATGAGAGAGCATAACCACTGAGGTTCTGGATAGCTGAGCCTCAGTGAGACAGTTAGTCACTACACAGGTAACACATTCAGGCACACTTATGAGCACTGGGGCCCTGGCTGGCAGGGTCCCAGTGACACATACAACTAAAACAACATATATACAGTGAAAAATGGGGGTAACATGCCAGGCAAGATGGTACTTTCCTACAATCACCTTCGCCCCAGGCACCTCAGGCCCTGCCCCAGTCACCCCTGCTGCCCTCAGTGAGGAGGCCATTGACGTCCTCAGGTCCCTCACTGTTGGGCAGTCTACCATTTTGAATGCCATCCAGGATGTAGAGAGGCAGTTGCAACAAACCACTGCATTCCTGGAGGGCATTCACTCTGGTCAGGCAGCCCTTCAGCAAGCTTTTCAGACTCTGGCCTCAGCACTGATGGCAGCCATTGTCCCTGTCTCTAGCCTTCCCCCATCCAACTTCCTCCACCCAGACCCACACCCCTGTACCTCAGCCTATCCCAAGCACACCATCAGACCAGCATGCACACACCTCAACACAGAAGGGAAGCTCTGGCAAACATAAGCACCACACATCCCACAGGCACTCACGCAAGCATCACACACATGCAGACACAACAACATCCACTACCTCCACTGTGTCCTCCTTCTCCTCATCTCCCTCCTGCCTCCCTGTCTCGTCTCCAGTCACACCTGCATGCACTTCATCCTCAGCCACTATGTCCATCACCAGCACACACACCACCACACCCCGCTCACGTGCAGTCACCACCACCACTACCATTTACACATCCCCTGTGTCCTCTCCCAGTGTGTCCGTGAGGCCACCTCCCAAGGTACACATACGCAGCCACACACCCACCCAACAGCCATCCACCTCACGACAGCCTCCAGGCCATGCACCTTCACCCAAAGTCACCAAACGTACAGCTCCTACAACCACTACATCTTCCTCCACTCCCAAGCCCCCTCAAAGCTACCCGTCCCAGTGTTCCTAACAAACTTTTCCTGTCCAACCTTGACCTCTTTCCCTCACCTCCCCCACCCCTTCAGTCTCCTAGGGCCCGACTCTCCAGGTCCCAAACTATCACCTCAGCCACAACATTGGCGGGACCAGTGGTGCCAGTAGTCACCGGATTATGGAGTGCACCAGGCAGCAGGGCAGCCAGTGTGGCAAGGAGCCACAGCACGGACAGTCCCCCACCTGTCAAGCATCAAAAGTTGGCCAGTGCCCGGCGGGAGAGGGGAAAGAAATCAGCCACTAAAGCCGCTCCCAGGGGTCCAGTTGGGAGTGTGGAGACAGCCGCAACACCATCCAAGGTGGGGAAGGGATACAGTAAAACCGGCAAGTCTGGAAGATCAGCATGGCGGACAAGACCGGCAGCAGCAGCCCGCTGCCCAGGAGAAGACCGCCACAAGATGAACCGCTGCCAAAGACAGGACTGCCAGCAGCAGCCCCACTGCCCAGGAGAAGACCACCAGCAGCCCCGCTGCCACAGACAGGACCGCCAGCAGCAGCCCCGCAGGCCAGGACAAGACCGCCCCCAGCTGAACCGCTGCCAAGGACACCGCTGCCAAGGACACCGCCGCCACCAGCACCGCTGAACAGGACAAGACCGACGCAAGCACTGCTGGCAAGGACACTGCTGCCACCAGCACCGCTGAACAGGACAAGACCGCCACAAGCTGAACTGCTGCTAAGGACTACGCCGTCACAAGCACTGCTGCCAAGGAAACCGCCGCCAACAGCACCTCTGAAGAGGACAAGACCACCACAAGCTACACCGCTGCCAAGGACACCTCTGCCACAAGCACCGCTGCCAAGGACACCGCCACCACAAGACCGCCACAAGCACCGCTGCCAAGGACACCGCCGCCACCAGCACCGCTGAACAGGACAAGACCGCCACAAGCTGAACCGCTGCCAAGGACACCACCGCCACAAGCACCGCTGCCAAGGACACCGCCGCCACCAGCAACGCAGGCCAATGAGCGCCAAAAGCTCTGACGCTACTGAGACCGTCACCAGCAGGATGAAGCACTCTGGGCACAATACCCCCTCCAGAACCAGTGGAGATTGACATCCACTACCTCTGTCCTTGGCAGGATGAAGCACTCTGGGCACAAAGCCCCCTCCAGAACCAGTGGAGTATCACATCCACTACATGAGTCCTTGGCAGGATGAAGCACTCTGGGCACAAAGCCCCCTCCAGAACCAGTGGAGAATGTTATCCACTTGTGAGACTGTGGCTTTGCACTCCCCAGGATTGAACAGTGGGCAAACCACCCACTGTAGAGACTTGAGAGACTGTGGCTTTGCACTCCCCAGGATTGAACAGTGGGCAACCCACCCACTGTAGAGACTTGTGAGACTGTGGCTTTGCACTCCCCAGGATTGAACAGTGGGCAAACCACCCACTGTAGATATTTGAGAGACTGTGGCTTTGCACTCGCCAGGATTGAACAGTGGGCAAACCACCCACTGTAGAGACTTGTGAGACTGGGGCTTTGCACTCTCCAGGATTGCACTGTGGGCATGGAGCCCCCTCGTGGATCTGGCGTCGTGCACTCAACCGGCTGAGGTCCCCCCCCTTCCCCCTGAGGTGCCTGTTTTATTTCCAACTGATGCCCCTGCAGTGTCCTCTCCGTCTTGTTCGGGTATCTTGTGTGGGCCTCGCCCATGCCTTTTGGGCCCAGTGATCCACGGACTATGATGGTGGAATCTCTTGGACTTGTGTTCTTCGTGTATATAATTGTATAAAGTATAAATGTATATATTTGTAAATATTTTTGATGTGTGTAATTGAATATATCACAATTATTTGGCTCATTTCCTTTTGTCCTTGCATTCTTCCAGGGGGGTGTAACTGTAATGTATCATGATGTATTAGTGTGTGTGTTGTAGTGGGTAAGGGTGGGGGTGTTGCATGTTGCGTGTGTGTGTCACTGTTTTTTACCTCCCCCCTCCCCTGTGGCGTAGGTGCAGTACTCACCGTTGTCTTCGCCGCCGGCGTTTGTGCTCCTGGTAGAGGAGCAGGAAGATAAAGGCTGGCAGAATTTGGAGCTCCAGTTCCATGGTGTCCTGGTTCTTAGTGGGGTGTTTAGAGGTCAGCTTTTTCCCTTCGAAGTCCTGTTTCTGCCGTGTTTTTGTTTGCGGTGAATCTGCCCCGGAAAAGGTGGTGGATTGGTGAGTTCTAGTAGTGTGGGCGGTACATTGTCCTCCACCTGTCTGTTGGCGGTTACTGCTGCGGTGTTTGTTTGTACCGCCATGGCGGTCGGAGTGTTAAAGTGGCTGTCTATGTTGGCGGTTTCCGCCACGGTCGTAATTCCATTTTTTTTTTACGCCGGCCTATTGGGGGTTTTACCGACTGCCAGGGTTGTAATGACCACCAAAGTGTCTTTAGTCTCTTAAAAAGCAACAAGTGTCTCTTGCAAGCACAAAGTACCTGGTTTGCGTTCAAAATCTCCGCAAGGAACCGCAGAGGAGGAGATGCTTGGAAAACAGGGAGATGTGCGTCGATTTCTCGGGCCGCAAACAGCGATGCGTCATTGTAGGAGGCTGGACTGGCTTGTAGTGAGTACCAAGGGGTACTTGCACCTTGCACCAGGCCCAGTTATCCCTTATTAGTGTATAGGGTGTCTAGCAGCTTAGGCTGATAGATAATGGTAGCTTAGCAGAGCAGCTTAGGCTGAACTAGGAGACGTGTGAAGCTACTACAGTACCACAAGTGTCACTAGCACAATATCATAAGAAAACACAATACACAGGTATACTAAAAATAAAGGTACTTTATTTTTATGACAATATGCCAAAGTATATTAGAGTGTACCCTCAGTGAGAGGATAGGAAATATACACAAGATATATATACACAATAGCAAAAATATGCAGTATAGTCTTAGAAAACAGTGCAAACAATGTATAGTTACAATAGGATGCAATGGGGAAACATAGGGATAGGGGCAACACAAACCATATACTCCAAAAGTGGAATGCGAACCACAAATGGACCCCAAACCTATGTGACCTTGTAGAGGGTCGCTGGGACTATTAGAAAATAGTGAGAGTTAGGAAAATAACCCTCCCCAAGACCCTGAAAAGTGAGTGCAAAGTGCACTAAAGTTCCCCTAAGGACAAAGAAGTCGTGTTAGAGGAATAATGCAGGAAAGACACAAACCAACAATGCAACAACTGTGGATTTCCAATCTAGGGTACCTGTGGAACAAGGGGATCAAGTCCAAAAGTCACAAGCAAGTCGGAGATGGGCAAATGCCCAGGAAATGCCAGCTGCGGGTGCAAAGAAGCTTCTACTGGACAGAAGAAGCTGAGGTTTCTGCAGGAACGAAAAGGGCTAGAGACTTCCCCTTTGGTGGACGGATCCCTCTCGCCGTGGAGAGTCGTGCAGAAGTGTTTTCCCGCCGAAAGAACGCCAACAAGCCTTGCTAGCTGCAAATCGTGCGGTTAGCGTTTTTGGACGCTGCTGTGGCCCTGGAGGGACCAGGAGGTCGCAAATTGGACCAGGAGAGACAGGGGACGTCGAGCAAGACAAGGAGCCCTCTCAGCAGCAGGTAGCACCCGGAGAAGTGCCAGAAACAGGCACTACGAGGATGCGTGAAACAGTGCTCACCCGAAGTCGCACAAAGGAGTCCCACGTCGCCGGAGACCAACTTAGAAAGTCGTGCAATGCAGGTTAGAGTGCCGTGGACCCAGGCTTGGCTGTGCACAAAGGATTTCCGCCGGAAGTGCACAGGGGCCGGAGTGGCTGCAAAAGTCGCGGTTCCCAGCAATGCAGCCCAGCGAGGTGAGGCAAGGACTTACCTCCACCAAACTTGGACTGAAGAGTCACTGGACTGTGGGGGTCACTTGAACAGAGCCCTGGATTCGAGGGACCTCGCTCGTCGTGCTGAGAGGAGACCCAAGGGACCGGTAATGCAGCTTTTTGGTGCCTGCGGTTGCAGGGGGAAGATTCCGTCGACCCACGGGAGATTTCTTCAGAGCTTCTGGTGCAGAGAGGAGGCAGACTACCCCCACAGCATGCACAAGCAGGAAAACAGTCGAGAAGGCGGCAGGATCAGCGTTACAGAGTTGCAGTAGTCGTCTTTGCTACTATGTTGCAGGTTTGCAGGCTTCCAGCGCGGTCAGCAGTCGATTCCTTGGCAGAAGGTGAAGAGAGAGATGCAGAGGAACTCGGATGAGCTCTTGCATTCGTTATCTAAAGTTTCCCCAGAGACAGAGACCCTAAATAGCCAGAAAAGAGGGTTTGGCTACCTAGGAGAGAGGATAGGCTACTAACACCTGAAGGAGCCTATCAGAAGGAGTCTCTGACGTCACCTGGTGGCACTGGCCACTCAGAGCAGTCCAGTGTGCCAGCAGCACCTCTGTTTCCAAGATGGCAGAGGTCTGGAGCACACTGGAGGAGCTCTAGACACCTCCCAGGGGAGGTGCAGGTCAGGGGAGTGGTCACTCCCCTTTCCTTTGTTCAGTTTCGCGCCAGAGCAGGGCTAAGGGGTCCCCTGAACCGGTGTAGACTGGCTTATGCAGAATTGGGCACCTCTGTGCCCAACAAAGCATTTCCAGAGGCTGGGGGAGGCTACTCCTCCCCTGCCTTCACACCATTTTCCAAAGGGAGAGGGTGTAACACCCTCTCTCAGAGGAAGTCCTTTGTTCTGCCATCCTGGGCCAGGCCTGGCTGGACCCCAGGAGGGCAGATGCCTGTCTGAGGGGTTGGCAGCAGCAGCAGCTGCAGTGAAACCCCAGGAAGGGCAGTTTGGCAGTACCAGGGTCTGTGCTACAGACCACTGGGATCATGGGATTGTGCCAACTATGCCAGGATGGCATAGAGGGGGCAATTCCATGATCATAGACATGTTACATGGCCATATTCGGAGTTACCATTGTGAAGCTACATATAGGTAGTGACCTATATGTAGTGCACGCGTGTAATGGTGTCCCCGCACTCACAAAGTTCAGGGAATTGGCTCTGAACAATGTGGGGGCACCTTGGCTAGTGCCAGGGTGCCCTCACACTAAGTAACTTTGCACCTAACCTTTACCAGGTAAAGGTTAGACATATAGGTGACTTATAAGTTACTTAAGTGCAGTGTAAAATGGCTGTGAAATAACGTGGACGTTATTTCACTCAGGCTGCAGTGGCAGGCCTGTGTAAGAATTGTCAGAGCTCCCTATGGGTGGCAAAAGAAATGCTGCAGCCCATAGGGATCTCCTGGAACCCCAATACCCTGGGTACCATATACTAGGGAATTATAAGGGTGTTCCAGTAAGCCAATGTAAATTGGTAAAAATGGTCACTAGCCTGTTAGTGACAATTTGGAAAGAAATGAGAGAGCATAACCACTGAGGTTCTGATTAGCAGAGCCTCAGTGAGACAGTTAGTCACTACACAGGTAACACATTCAGGCACACTTATGAGCACTGGGGCCCTGGGTTACCAGGGTCCCAGTGACACATACAACTAAAACAACATATATACAGTGAAAAATGGGGGTAACATGCCAGGCAAGATGGTACTTTCCTACAGTCATTTATTTTCCACACAGGGAAGGCTTTGCGTCGATTTCCGGCGGGGATCCTCTTCGGTTGTGGGGTTTTTGGACGCCCCGGGGATGATGCGTTGAAATCCGGCGCTTGCAGGACGAAGTCACAGGGGCTACATCGATCTGGTGGGCGTTGCGTGGAAATTTCTACTGCACAGCAGACACTGCATCAATTCCTCTCAGGAAATCGGGCTGCGTCGTTCCGGCTCAGCTTTGCGTCGATCTGTAGTGTAGCCATTTTTAATATAGCTTTATGCACGTTAGGTTAACATATTAGGCCTCTGTGCACTTTGCCCTAGATACATTTTATTCAGCCTCACACTGTTATTTTACAATAACCCGTTTTACGGTCTTGTTTCATTTCTTTTTATCACACTGTTTAGCTTAGTTCAGCACTGTGTTCTCAAACAATGCATTCTTGCTCACCCTGTGCTTCAGTCAAGGCTACAGTCTGGTACATTGCCGGTACACATGGTAGAAGTTTAGTCTCTAGTGTTCATCCTTACGTAGGGACATTTTCTTAGAACATCTGCGTGTTAGTTATAAAATCACTTTCTAGTCTTAGTACAGGTCAGAGGGAGATTCCGACCAGGAACCTACAACTAGATGCTGACTGCCCCATTGCAGATGCTGATGCAGCTTATAGGCCTTTGCTCAGGTATGAGGGTTGATGTCCTCCCGGGGGAACCTGAAAGGCAGGCTTAGAGTTTCACATGCTGTGCTCATAATATAACTTAGAGAGAACTTAATATAGTTGTACTATGATAGCCTTATTCTTGTGCTTCACTCTCATTGTTACTATTTTAATCCTACTGTGTTGTTTCATTCTGGTTATTGCAGCTCACGCCTTACTATATAAAATGCAGTTGTTTTATTAAACCAGTCTTTAAAACTTAAACTGCCTTTGTCATTTTTATATGAGACTGTACTCTGTATGAGAGCACCGGTTGTGACCTGAGTAACCACGACTTCCCTGGGAAGTACTTAGATGTCATGCGCTCGGCTGCCCAATTGTCTCTTCCCTTCGGGAGAGATAAGGCACTGCTTGTTAGCCGGAGCATAACCCGGATTTGGGGTGACAAGGGTCCTTCACCGTGAGTCACTTAGTCACCCATACTGCGAACGATCTTGCCGCCCAAGAATCCAGTAGTCTCATTAGGATAATGAGAGCCTACGCGACAGATCCAATGGCCGTGCGTCGAATTTCCAGTCACTGTACTGGTGGTGCGGCGGTCTTCTCCTTGCGAAGTCGGGATGCGTCGCTCTGGTTCGCGTGCAGTGATTTTCGCACCGTGATGCAGGCTGTGCATCATTTCTTGCAGGTTGTGAGTCGATTTTCGCCGCATAGGAATTTCTTCTTGCAGGAATAAAGTATTTTTGTTCCAGAGACTTCAGGGAACAGGAGGCAAGCTCTATCCAAGCCCTTGGAGAGCACTTTTCAGCACAGTTAGAGAGCAGCAAGGCAGCAGGGCAACAGCAAGGCAGCAGTCCTTCTCAGAAACCAGTCAGGTGAGTCCTTTGGGCAGCCAGGCAGTTCTTCTTGGAAGGTTGCAGGTTCTGGTTCAGGGTTTCTTCTCCAGGAAGTGTCTGTGACAAGAGTGTCTTGTCAAAAAGTGTCTAAGTTGGTAGGGTCAGAGACCCTGCTCAAATACCCAGTTGTGCCTTTGAAGTTGGGGTGGAGTTCAAAGAGTGGCTTAGAAGTGCACAAGGTCCCCTTTCAGTTCCATCCTGTCTGACAGGGTCCCAGTAGGGATTGTGGCAGTCCTTTGTGTAAGGGCAGGCTACTGTCCATTGGCATGTAGGTGTCAAGCCCTCCACCCTCCCTCCCAGCCCAGGAAGACCCATTCAATATGCAGATGTGTGCAAGTGTGACCGAGCATCCTGTGTTTGGGGTTGTCTGAGTGAATGCACAAGGGAGCTGTCAACTAAACCTAGCCAGACGTGGATTGTAATGCACAGAAGGATTTAAGTGTAGAGAAATGCTCACTTACTAAACGTAGCATTTCTAAAATAGTAATATAAAATCCAACTTCACTCTAAGCAAGATTTTGTATCACCATTCTGGTCATACTAAATATGACCTGGCTACTCCTTTCAGATCAGGATCTACCCCTCAAACAGTATATTAGGGGCCTTAATGCTATCCTATGAAAGGAGCAGGCCTCACAGCAGCGTAAAAACGAATTTAGCAGTTTTACACTACCAGGACATACAGAACACACGTTCATGTCCTGCCTTTTACCTACATAGCACCCTGCCCTATGGGCTACCTAGTCAAAGTGGCAGTGAAATTGCACACACAGGCACTGTAGGAGGCTGGACTGGCTTGTAGTGAGTACCAAGGGGTACTTGCACCTTGCACCAGGCCCAGTTATCCCTTATTAGTGTATAGGGTGTCTAGCAGCTTAGGCTGATAGATAATGGTAGCTTAGCAGAGCAGCTTAGGCTGAACTAGGAGACGTGTGAAGCTACTACAGTACCACTTAGTGTCATATGCACAATATCATAAGAAAACACAATACACAGTTATACTAAAAATAAAGGTACTTTATTTTTATGACAATATGCCAAAGTATCTTAGAGTGTACCCTCAGTGAGAGGATAGGAAATATACACAAGATATATATACACAATAGCAAAAATATGCAGTATAGTCTTAGAAAACAGTGCAAACAATGTATAGTTACAATAGGATGCAATGGGGAAACATAGGGATAGGGGCAACACAAACCATATACTCCAAAAGTGGAATGCGAACCACGAATGGACCCCAAACCTATGTGACCTTGTAGAGGGTCGCTGGGACTATTAGAAAATAGTGAGAGTTAGAAAAATAAACCTCCCCAAGACCCTGAAAAGTGAGTGCAAAGTGCACCAAAGTTCCCCTAAGGACAAAGAAGTCGTGTTAGAGGAATAATGCAGGAAAGACACAAACCAACAATGCAACAACTGTGGATTTCCAATCTAGGGTACCTGTGGAACAAGGGGACCAAGTCCAAAAGTCGCAAGCAAGTCGGAGATGGGCAAATGCCCAGGAAATGCCAGCTGCGGGTGCAAAGAAGCTTCTACTGGACAGAAGAAGCTGAGGTTTCTGCAGGAACGAAAAGGGCTAGAGACTTCCCCTTTGGTGGACGGATCCCACTCGCCGTGGAGAGTCGTGCAGAAGTGTTTTCCCGCCGAAAGAACGCCAACAAGCCTTGCTGGCTGCAAATCGTGCGGTTAGCGTTTTTGGATGCTGCTGTGGCCCTGGAGGGACCAGGAGGTCGCAAATTGGACCAGGAGAGAGAGGGGACGTCGAGCAAGACAAGGAGCCCTCTCAGCAGCAGGTAGCACCCGGAGAAGTGCCAGAAACAGGCACTACGAGGATGCGTGAAACGGTGCTCACCCGAAGTCGCACAAAGGAGTCCCACGTCGCCGGAGACCAACTTAGAAAGTCGTGCAATGCAGGTTAGAGTGCCGTGGACCCAGGCTTGGCTGTGCACAAAGGATTTCCGCCGGAAGTGCACAGGGGCCGGAGTAGCTGCAAAAGTCGCGGTTCCCAGCAATGCAGCCCAGCGAGGTGAGGCAAGGACTTACCTCCACCAAACTTGGACTGAAGAGTCACTGGACTGTGGGGGTCACTTGGACAGAGTCGCTGGATTCGAGGGACCTCGCTCGTCGTGCTGAGAGGAGACCCAAGGGACCGGTAATGCAGCTTTTTGGTGCCTGCGATTGCAGGGGGAAGATTCCGTCGACCCATGGAGATTTCTTCGGAGCTTCTGGTGCAGAGAGGAGGCAGACTACCCCCACAGCATGCACAAGCAGGAAAACAGTCGAGAAGGCGGCAGGATCAGCGTTACAGAGTTGCAGTAGTCGTCTTTGCTACTATGTTGCAGGTTTGCAGGCTTCCAGCGCGGTCAGCAGTCGATTCCTTGGCAGAAGGTGAAGAGAGAGATGCAGAGGAACTCGGATGAGCTCTTGCATTCGTTATCTAAAGTTTCCCCAGAGACAGAGACCCTAAATAGCCAGAAAAGAGGGTTTGGCTACCTAGGAGAGAGGATAGGCTACTAACACCTGAAGGAGCCTATCAGAAGGAGTCTCTGACGTCACCTGGTGGCACTGGCCACTCAGAGCAGTCCAGTGTGCCAGCAGCACCTCTGTTTCCAAGATTGCAGAGGTCTGGAGCACACTGGAGGAGCTCTGGACACCTCCCAGGGGAGGTGCAGGTCAGGGGAGTGGTCACTCCCCTTTCCTTTGTCCAGTTTCGCGCCAGAGCAGGGCTAAGGGGTCCCCTGAACCGGTGTAGACTGGCTTATGCAGAATTGGGCACATCTGTGCCCAACAAAGCATTTCCAGAGGCTGGGGGAGGCTACTCCTCCCCTGCCTTCACACCATTTTCCAAAGGAAAGTGGAAGTTCTTTGTTCTGCCATCCTGGGCCAGGCCTGGCTGGACCCCAGGAGGGCAGATGCCTGTCTGAGGGGTTGGCAGCATCAGCAGCTGCAGTGAAACCCCAGGAAGGGCAGTTTGGCAGTACCAGGGTCTGTGCTACAGACCACTGGGATCATGGGATTGTGCCAACCATGCCAGGATGGCATAGAGGGGGCAATTCCATGATCATAGACATGTTACATGGCCATATTCGGAGTTACCATTGTGAAGCCACATATAGGTAGTGACCTATATGTAGTGCACGCGTGTAATGGTGTCCCCGCACTCACAAAGTTCAGGGAATTGGCTCTGAACAATGTGGGGGCACCTTGGCTAGTGCCAGGGTGCCCTCACACTAAGTAACTTTGCACCTAACCTTTACCAGGTAAAGGTTAGACATATAGGTGACTTATAAGTTACTTAAGTGCAGTGTAAAATGGCTGTGAAATAACGTGGACGTTATTTCACTCAGGCTGCAGTGGCAGGCCTGTGTAAGAATTGTCAGAGCTCCCTATGGGTGGCAAAAGAAATGCTGCAGCCCATAGGGATCTCCTGGAACCCCAATACCCTGGGTACCATATACTAGGGAATTATAAGGGTGTTCCAGTAAGCCAATGTAAATTGGTAAAAATGGTCACTAGCCTGTTAGTGACAATTTGGAAAGAAATGAGAGAGCATAACCACTGAGGTTCTGATTAGCAGAGCCTCAGTGAGACAGTTAGTCACTACACAGGTAACACATTCAGGCACACTTATGAGCACTGGGGCCCTGGGTTACCAGGGTCCCAGTGACACATACAACTAAAACAACATATATACAGTGAAAAATGGGGGTAACATGCCAGGCAAGATGGTACTTTCCTACAGTCATTTATTTTCCACACAGGGAAGGCTTTGCGTCGATTTCCGGCGGGGATCCTCTTCGGTTGTGGGGTTTTTGGACGCCCCGGGGATGATGCGTTGAAATCCGGCGCTTGCAGGACGAAGTCACAGGGGCTACATCGATCTGGTGGGCATTGCGTGGAAATTTCTACTGCACAGCAGACACTGCATCAATTCCTCTCAGGAAATCGGGCTGCGTCGTTCCGGCTCAGCTTTGCGTCGATCTGTAGTGTAGCCATTTTTAATATAGCTTTATGCACGTTAGGTTAACATATTAGGCCTCTGTGCACTTTGCCCTAGATACATTTTATTCAGCCTCACACTGTTATTTTACAATAACCAGTTTTACGGTCTTGTTTCATTTCTTTCTATCACACTGTTTAGCTTAGTTCAGCACTGTGTTCTCAAACAATGCATTCTTGCTCACCCTGTGCTTCAGTCAAGGCTACAGTCTGGTACATTGCCGGTACACATGGTAGAAGTTTAGTCTCTAGTGTTCATCCTTACGTAGGGACATTTTCTTAGAACATCTGCGTGTTAGTTATAAAATCACTTTCTAGTCTTAGTACAGGTCAGAGGGAGATTCCGACCAGGAACCTACAACTAGATGCTGACTGCCCCATTGCAGATGCTGATGCAGCTTATAGGCCTTTGCTCAGGTATGAGGGTTGATGTCCTCCCGGGGGAACCTGAAAGGCAGGCTTAGAGCTTCACATGCTGTGCTCATAATATAACTTAGAGAGAACTTAATATAGTTGTACTATGATAGCCTTATTCTTGTGCTTCACTCTCATTGTTACTATTTTAATCCTACTGTGTTGTTTCATTCTGGTTATTACAGCTCACGCCTTACTATATAAAATGCAGTTGTTTTATTAAACCAGTCTTTAAAACTTAAACTGCCTTTGTCATTTTTATATGAGACTGTACTCTGTATGAGAGCACCGGTTGTGACCTGAGTAACCACGACTTCCCTGGGAAGTACTTAGATGTCATGCGCTCGGCTGCCCAATTGTCTCTTCCCTTCGGGAGAGATAAGGCACTGCTTGTTAGCCGGAGCATAACCCGGATTTGGGGTGACAAGGGTCCTTCACCGTGAGTCACTTAGTCACCCATACTGCGAACGATCTTGCCGCCCAAGAATCCAGTAGTCTCATTAGGATAATGAGAGCCTAAGCGACAGATCCAATGGCCGTGCGTCGAATTTCCAGTCACTGTACTGGTGGTGCGGCGGTCTTCTCCTTGCGAAGTCGGGATGCGTCGCTCTGGTTCGCGTGCAGTGATTTTCGCACCGTGATGCAGGCTGTGCATCATTTCTTGCAGGTTGTGAGTCGATTTTCGCCGCATAGGAATTTCTTCTTGCAGGAATAAAGTATTTTTGTTCCAGAGACTTCAGGGAACAGGAGGCAAGCTCTATCCAAGCCCTTGGAGAGCACTTTTCAGCACAGTTAGAGAGCAGCAAGGCAGCAGGGCAACAGCAAGGCAGCAGTCCTTCTCAGAAACCAGTCAGGTGAGTCCTTTGGGCAGCCAGGCAGTTCTTCTTGGAAGGTTGCAGGTTCTGGTTCAGGGTTTCTTCTCCAGGAAGTGTCTGTGACAAGAGTGTCTTGTCAAGAAGTGTCTAAGTTGGTAGGGTCAGAGACCCTGCTCAAATACCCAGTTGTGCCTTTGAAGTTGGGGTGGAGTTCAAAGAGTGGCTTAGAAGTGCACAAGGTCCCCTTTCAGTTCCATCCTGTCTGACAGGGTCCCAGTAGGGATTGTGGCAGTCCTTTGTGTAAGGGCAGGCTACTGTCCATTGGCATGTAGGTGTCAAGCCCTCCACCCTCCCTCCCAGCCCAGGAAGACCCATTCAATATGCAGATGTGTGCAAGTGTGACCGAGCATCCTGTGTTTGGGGTTGTCTGAGTGAATGCACAAGGGAGCTGTCAACTAAACCTAGCCAGACGTGGATTGTAAGGCACAGAAGGATTTAAGTGTAGAGAAATGCTCACTTACTAAACGTAGCATTTCTAAAATAGTAATATAAAATCCAACTTCACTCTAAGCAAGATTTTGTATCACCATTCTGGTCATACTAAATATGACCTGGCTACTCCTTTCAGATCAGGATCTACCCCTCAAACAGTATATTAGGGGCCTTAATGCTATCCTATGAAAGGAGCAGGCCTCACAGCAGCGTAAAAACGAATTTAGCAGTTTTACACTACCAGGACATACAGAACACACGTTCATGTCCTGCCTTTTACCTACATAGCACGCTGCCCTATGGGCTACCTAGTCAAAGTGGCAGTGAAATTGCACACACAGGCACTGTAGGAGGCTGGACTGGCTTGTAGTGAGTACCAAGGGGTACTTGCACCTTGCACCAGGCCCAGTTATCCCTTATTAGTGTATAGGGTGTCTAGCAGCTTAGGCTGATAGATAATGGTAGCTTAGCAGAGCAGCTTAGGCTGAACTAGGAGACGTGTGAAGCTACTACAGTACCACTTAGTGTCATATGCACAATATCATAAGAAAACACAATACACAGTTATACTAAAAATAAAGGTACTTTATTTTTATGACAATATGCCAAAGTATCTTAGAGTGTACCCTCAGTGAGAGGATAGGAAATATACACAAGATATATATACACAATAGCAAAAATATGCAGTATAGTCTTAGAAAACAGTGCAAACAATGTATAGTTACAATAGGATGCAATGGGGAAACATAGGGATAGGGGCAACACAAACCATATACTCCAAAAGTGGAATGCGAACCACGAATGGACCCCAAACCTATGTGACCTTGTAGAGGGTCGCTGGGACTATTAGAAAATAGTGAGAGTTAGAAAAATAAACCTCCCCAAGACCCTGAAAAGTGAGTGCAAAGTGCACCAAAGTTCCCCTAAGGACAAAGAAGTCGTGTTAGAGGAATAATGCAGGAAAGACACAAACCAACAATGCAACAACTGTGGATTTCCAATCTAGGGTACCTGTGGAACAAGGGGACCAAGTCCAAAAGTCACAAGCAAGTCGGAGATGGGCAAATGCCCAGGAAATGCCAGCTGCGGGTGCAAAGAAGCTTCTACTGGACAGAAGAAGCTGAGGTTTCTGCAGGAACGAAAAGGGCTAGAGACTTCCCCTTTAGAGGACGGATCCCACTCGCCGTGGAGAGTCGTGCAGAAGTGTTTTCCCGCCGAAAGAACGCCAACAAGCCTTGCTAGCTGCAAATCGTGCTGTTAGTGTTTTTGGATGCTGCTGTGGCCCTGGAGGGACCAGGAGGTCGCAAATTGGACCAGGAGAGAGAGGGGACGTCGAGCAAGACAAGGAGCCCTCTCAGCAGCAGGTAGCACCCGGAGAAGTGCCAGAAACAGGCACTACGAGGATGCGTGAAACGGTGCTCACCCGAAGTCGCACAAAGGAGTCCCACGTCGCCGGAGACCAACTTAGAAAGTCGTGCAATGCAGGTTAGAGTGCCGTGGACCCAGGCTTGGCTGTGCACAAAGGATTTCCGCCGGAAGTGCACAGGGGCCGGAGTAGCTGCAAAAGTCGCGGTTCCCAGCAATGCAGCCCAGCGAGGTGAGGCAAGGACTTACCTCCACCAAACTTGGACTGAAGAGTCACTGGACTGTGGGGGTCACTTGGACAGAGTCGCTGGATTCGAGGGACCTCGCTCGTCGTGCTGAGAGGAGACCCAAGGGACCGGTAATGCAGCTTTTTGGTGCCTGCGATTGCAGGGGGAAGATTCCGTCGACCCATGGAGATTTCTTCGGAGCTTCTGGTGCAGAGAGGAGGCAGACTACCCCCACAGCATGCACAAGCAGGAAAACAGTCGAGAAGGCGGCAGGATCAGCGTTACAGAGTTGCAGTAGTCGTCTTTGCTACTATGTTGCAGGTTTGCAGGCTTCCAGCGCGGTCAGCAGTCGATTCCTTGGCAGAAGGTGAAGAGAGAGATGCAGAGGAACTCGGATGAGCTCTTGCATTCGTTATCTAAAGTTTCCCCAGAGACAGAGACCCTAAATAGCCAGAAAAGAGGGTTTGGCTACCTAGGAGAGAGGATAGGCTACTAACACCTGAAGGAGCCTATCAGAAGGAGTCTCTGACGTCACCTGGTGGCACTGGCCACTCAGAGCAGTCCAGTGTGCCAGCAGCACCTCTGTTTCCAAGATTGCAGAGGTCTGGAGCACACTGGAGGAGCTCTGGACACCTCCCAGGGGAGGTGCAGGTCAGGGGAGTGGTCACTCCCCTTTCCTTTGTCCAGTTTCGCGCCAGAGCAGGGCTAAGGGGTCCCCTGAACCGGTGTAGACTGGCTTATGCAGAATTGGGCACATCTGTGCCCAACAAAGCATTTCCAGAGGCTGGGGGAGGCTACACCTCCCCTGCCTTCACACCATTTTCCAAAGGGAGAGGGTGTAACACCCTCTCTCAGAGGAAGTTCTTTGTTCTGCCATCCTGGGCCAGGCCTGGCTGGACCCCAGGAGGGCAGATGCCTGTCTGAGGGGTTGGCAGCATCAGCAGCTGCAGTGAAACCCCAGGAAGGGCAGTTTGGCAGTACCAGGGTCTGTGCTACAGACCACTGGGATCATGGGATTGTGCCAACCATGCCAGGATGGCATAGAGGGGGCAATTCCATGATCATAGACATGTTACATGGCCATATTCGGAGTTACCATTGTGAAGCCACATATAGGTAGTGACCTATATGTAGTGCACGCGTGTAATGGTGTCCCCGCACTCACAAAGTTCAGGGAATTGGCTCTGAACAATGTGGGGGCACCTTGGCTAGTGCCAGGGTGCCCTCACACTAAGTAACTTTGCACCTAACCTTTACCAGGTAAAGGTTAGACATATAGGTGACTTATAAGTTACTTAAGTGCAGTGTAAAATGGCTGTGAAATAACGTGGACGTTATTTCACTCAGGCTGCAGTGGCAGGCCTGTGTAAGAATTGTCAGAGCTCCCTATGGGTGGCAAAAGAAATGCTGCAGCCCATAGGGATCTCCTGGAACCCCAATACCCTGGGTACCATATACTAGGGAATTATAAGGGTGTTCCAGTAAGCCAATGTAAATTGGTAAAAATGGTCACTAGCCTGTTAGTGACAATTTGGAAAGAAATGAGAGAGCATAACCACTGAGGTTCTGATTAGCAGAGCCTCAGTGAGACAGTTAGTCACTACACAGGTAACACATTCAGGCACACTTATGAGCACTGGGGCCCTGGGTTACCAGGGTCCCAGTGACACATACAACTAAAACAACATATATACAGTGAAAAATGGGGGTAACATGCCAGGCAAGATGGTACTTTCCTACAGTCATTTATTTTCCACACAGGGAAGGCTTTGCGTCGATTTCCGGCGGGGATCCTCTTCGGTTGTGGGGTTTTTGGACGCCCCGGGGATGATGCGTTGAAATCCGGCGCTTGCAGGACGAAGTCACAGGGGCTACATCGATCTGGTGGGCGTTGCGTGGAAATTTCTACTGCACAGCAGACACTGCATCAATTCCTCTCAGGAAATCGGGCTGCGTCGTTCCGGCTCAGCTTTGCGTCGATCTGTAGTGTAGCCATTTTTAATATAGCTTTATGCACGTTAGGTTAACATATTAGGCCTCTGTGCACTTTGCCCTAGATACATTTTATTCAGCCTCACACTGTTATTTTACAATAACCCGTTTTACGGTCTTGTTTCATTTCTTTTTATCACACTGTTTAGCTTAGTTCAGCACTGTGTTCTCAAACAATGCATTCTTGCTCACCCTGTGCTTCAGTCAAGGCTACAGTCTGGTACATTGCCGGTACACATGGTAGAAGTTTAGTCTCTAGTGTTCATCCTTACGTAGGGACATTTTCTTAGAACATCTGCGTGTTAGTTATAAAATCACTTTCTAGTCTTAGTACAGGTCAGAGGGAGATTCCGACCAGGAACCTACAACTAGATGCTGACTGCCCCATTGCAGATGCTGATGCAGCTTATAGGCCTTTGCTCAGGTATGAGGGTTGATGTCCTCCCGGGGGAACCTGAAAGGCAGGCTTAGAGTTTCACATGCTGTGCTCATAATATAACTTAGAGAGAACTTAATATAGTTGTACTATGATAGCCTTATTCTTGTGCTTCACTCTCATTGTTACTATTTTAATCCTACTGTGTTGTTTCATTCTGGTTATTGCAGCTCACGCCTTACTATATAAAATGCAGTTGTTTTATTAAACCAGTCTTTAAAACTTAAACTGCCTTTGTCATTTTTATATGAGACTGTACTCTGTATGAGAGCACCGGTTGTGACCTGAGTAACCCCGACTTCCCTGGGAAGTACTTAGATGTCATGCGCTCGGCTGCCCAATTGTCTCTTCCCTTCGGGAGAGATAAGGCACTGCTTGTTAGCCGGAGCATAACCCGGATTTGGGGTGACAAGGGTCCTTCACCGTGAGTCACTTAGTCACCCATACTGCGAACGATCTTGCCGCCCAAGAATCCAGTAGTCTCATTAGGATAATGAGAGCCTAAGCGACAGATCCAATGGCCGTGCGTCGAATTTCCAGTCACTGTACTGGTGGTGCGGCGGTCTTCTCCTTGCGAAGTCGGGATGCGTCGCTCTGGTTCGCGTGCAGTGATTTTCGCACCGTGATGCAGGCTGTGCATCATTTCTTGCAGGTTGTGAGTCGATTTTCGCCGCATAGGAATTTCTTCTTGCAGGAATAAAGTATTTTTGTTCCAGAGACTTCAGGGAACAGGAGGCAAGCTCTATCCAAGCCCTATGGAGAGCACTTTTCAGCACAGTTAGAGAGCAGCAAGGCAGCAGGGCAACAGCAAGGCAGCAGTCCTTCTCAGAAACCAGTCAGGTGAGTCCTTTGGGCAGCCAGGCAGTTCTTCTTGGAAGGTTGCAGGTTCTGGTTCAGGGTTTCTTCTCCAGGAAGTGTCTGTGACAAGAGTGTCTTGTCAAGAAGTGTCTAAGTTGGTAGGGTCAGAGACCCTGCTCAAATACCCAGTTGTGCCTTTGAAGTTGGGGTGGAGTTCAAAGAGTGGCTTAGAAGTGCACAAGGTCCCCTTTCAGTTCCATCCTGTCTGACAGGGTCCCAGTAGGGATTGTGGCAGTCCTTTGTGTAAGGGCAGGCTACTGTCCATTGGCATGTAGGTGTCAAGCCCTCCACCCTCCCTCCCAGCCCAGGAAGACCCATTCAATATGCAGATGTGTGCAAGTGTGACCGAGCATCCTGTGTTTGGGGTTGTCTGAGTGAATGCACAAGGGAGCTGTCAACTAAACCTAGCCAGACGTGGATTGTAAGGCACAGAAGGATTTAAGTGTAGAGAAATGCTCACTTACTAAACGTAGCATTTCTAAAATAGTAATATAAAATCCAACTTCACTCTAAGCAAGATTTTGTATCACCATTCTGGTCATACTAAATATGACCTGGCTACTCCTTTCAGATCAGGATCTACCCCTCAAACAGTATATTAGGGGCCTTAATGCTATCCTATGAAAGGAGCAGGCCTCACAGCAGCGTAAAAACGAATTTAGCAGTTTTACACTACCAGGACATACAGAACACACGTTCATGTCCTGCCTTTTACCTACATAGCACGCTGCCCTATGGGCTACCTAGTCAAAGTGGCAGTGAAATTGCACACACAGGCACTGTAGGAGGCTGGACTGGCTTGTAGTGAGTACCAAGGGGTACTTGCACCTTGCACCAGGCCCAGTTATCCCTTATTAGTGTATAGGGTGTCTAGCAGCTTAGGCTGATAGATAATGGTAGCTTAGCAGAGCAGCTTAGGCTGAACTAGGAGACGTGTGAAGCTACTACAGTACCACTTAGTGTCATATGCACAATATCATAAGAAAACACAATACACAGTTATACTAAAAATAAAGGTACTTTATTTTTATGACAATATGCCAAAGTATCTTAGAGTGTACCCTCAGTGAGAGGATAGGAAATATACACAAGATATATATACACAATAGCAAAAATATGCAGTATAGTCTTAGAAAACAGTGCAAACAATGTATAGTTACAATAGGATGCAATGGGGAAACATAGGGATAGGGGCAACACAAACCATATACTCCAAAAGTGGAATGCGAACCACGAATGGACCCCAAACCTATGTGACCTTGTAGAGGGTCGCTGGGACTATTAGAAAATAGTGAGAGTTAGAAAAATAAACCTCCCCAAGACCCTGAAAAGTGAGTGCAAAGTGCACCAAAGTTCCCCTAAGGACAAAGAAGTCGTGTTAGAGGAATAATGCAGGAAAGACACAAACCAACAATGCAACAACTGTGGATTTCCAATCTAGGGTACCTGTGGAACAAGGGGACCAAGTCCAAAAGTCACAAGCAAGTCGGAGATGGGCAAATGCCCAGGAAATGCCAGCTGCGGGTGCAAAGAAGCTTCTACTGGACAGAAGAAGCTGAGGTTTCTGCAGGATCGAAAAGGGCTAGATGTAGGAAAGTACCATCTTGCCTGGCATGTTACCCCCATTTTTCACTGTATATATGCTGTTTTAGTTGTATGTGTCACTGGGACCCTGGTAACCCAGGGCCCCAGTGCTCATAAGTGTGCCTGTATGTGTTACCTGTGTAGTGACTAACTGTCTCACTGAGGCTCTGCTAATCAGAACCTCAGTGGTTATGCTCTCTCATTTCTTTCCAAATTGTCACTGACAGGCTAGTGACCATTTTTACCAATTTACATTGGCTTACTGGAACACCCTTATAATCCCCTAGTATATGGTACTGAGGTACCCAGGGTATTGGGGTTCCAGGAGATCCCTATGGGCTGCAGCATTTCTTTTGCCACCCATAGGGAGCTCTGACAATTCTTACACAGGCCTGCCACTGCAGCCTGAGTGAAATAACGTCCACGTTATTTCACAGCCATTTTACACTGCACTTAAGTAACTTATAAGTCACCTATATGTCTAACCTTTACCTGGTAAAGGTTAGGTGCAAAGTTACTTAGTGTGAGGGCACCCTGGCACTAGCCAAGGTGCCCCCACATTGTTCAGAGCCAATTCACTGAACTTTGTGAGTGCGGGGACACCATTACACGCGTGCACTACATATAGGTCACTACCTATTTGTAGCTTCACCATGGTAACTCCGAATATGGCCATGTAACATGTCTATGATCATGGAATTGCCCCCTCTATGCCATCCTGGCATTGTTGGTACAATTCCATGATCCCAGTGGTCTGTAGCACAGACCCTGGTACTGCCAGACTGCCCTTCCTGGGGTTTCTCTGCAGCTGCTGCTGCTGCCAACCCCTCAGACAGGCATCTGCCCTCCTGGGGTCCAGCCAGGCCTGGCCCAGGATGGCAGAACAAAGAACTTCCTCTGAGAGAGGGTGTGACACCCTCTCCCTTTGGAAAATGGTGTGAAGGCAGGGGAGGAGTAGCCTCCCCCAGCCTCTGGAAATGCTTTGTTGGGCACAGAGGTGCCCAATTCTGCATAAGCCAGTCTACACCGGTTCAGGGACCCCTTAGCCCCTGCTCTGGCGCGAAACTGGACAAAGGAAAGGGGAGTGACCACTCCCCTGACCTGCACCTCCCCTGGGAGGTGTCCAGAGCTCCTCCAGTGTGCTCCAGACCTCTGCCATCTTGGAAACAGAGGTGCTGCTGGCACACTGGACTGCTCTGAGTGGCCAGTGCCACCAGGTGACGTCAGAGACTCCTGCTGATAGGCTCCTTCAGGTGTTAGTAGCCTTTCCTCTCTCCTAGGTAGCCAAACCCTCTTTTCTGGCTATTTAGGGTCTCTGTCTCTGGGGAAACGGCAGATAACGAATGCATGAGCTCAGCCGAGTTCCTCTGCATCTCCCTCTTCACCTTCTGATAAGGAATCGACCGCTGACCGCGCTGGAAGCCTGCAAACCTGCAACATAGTAGCAAAGACGACTACTGCAACTCTGTAACGCTGATCCTGCCGCCTTCTCGACTGTTTTCCTGCTTGTGCATGCTGTGGGGGTAGCCTGCCTCCTCTCTGCACCAGAAGCTCCGAAGAAATCTCCCGTGGGTCGACGGAATCTTCCCCCTGCAACCGCAGGCACCAAAAAGCTGCATCTCCGGTCCCTTGGGTCTCCTCTCAGCACGACGAGCGAGGTCCCTCGAATCCAGCGACACCGTCCAAGTGACCCCCACAGTCCAGTGACTCTTCAGCCCAAGTTTGGTGGAGGTAAGTCCTTGCCTCACCTCGCTGGGCTGCATTGCTGGGAACCGCGACTTTGCAAGCTTCTCCGGCCCCTGTGCACTTCCGGCGGAAATCCTGTGTGCACAGCCAAGCCTGGGTCCACGGCACTCTAACCTGCATTGCACGACTTTCTAAGTTGGTCTCCGGCGACGTGGGACTCCTTTGTGCAACTTCGGCGAGCACCGTTTCACGCATCCTCGTAGTGCCTGTTTCTGGCACTTCTCCGGGTGCTACCTGCTTCAGTGAGGGCTCTTTGTCTTGCTCGACGTCCCCTCTCTCTGCAGGTCCAATTTGCGACCTTCTGGTCCCTCCTGGGCCCCAGCAGCGTCCAAAAACGCCAAACGCACGATTTGCGTGTAGCAAGGCTTGTTGGCGTCCATCCGGCGGGAAAACACTTCTGCACGACTCTCCAAGGCGTGGGGGATCCATCCTCCAAAGGGGAAGTCTCTAGCCCTTGTCGTTCCTGCAGTATTCACAGTTCTTCAGCCTAGTAAGAGCTTCTTTGCACCAACCGCTGGCATTTCTTGGGCATCTGCCCATCTCCGAGCTGCTTGTGACTTTTGGACTTGGTCCCCTTGTTCCACAGGTACCTTCAGACAGGAATCCATCGTTGTTGCATTGCTGATTTGTGTTTTCCTTGCATTCTCCCTCTAACACGACTATTTTGTCCTTAGGGGAACTTTGGTGCACTTTGCACTCACTTTTCAGGGTCTTGGGGTGGGTTATTTTGCTAACTCTCACTATTTTCTAATAGTCCCAGCGACCCTCTACAAGGTCACATAGGTTTGGGGTCCATTCGTGGTTCGCATTCCACTTCTGGAGTATATGGTTTATTGTTGCCCCTATCCCTATGTTTCCCCATTGCATCCTATTGTAACTATACATTGTTTGCACTGTTTTCTAAGACTATACTGCATATTTTTGCTATTGTGTATATATATCTTGTGTATATTTCCTATCCTCTCACTGAGGGTACACTCTAAGATACTTTGGCATATTGTCATTAAAATAAAGTACCTTTATTTTTAGTATAACTGTGTATTGTGTTTTCTTGTGATATTGTGCATATGACACTGAGTGGTACTGTAGTAGCTTCACACGTCTCCTAGTTCAGCCTGAGCTGCTCTGCTAAGCTACCATTATCTATCAGCCTAAGCTGCTAGACACCCTATACACTAATAAGGGATAACTGGGCCTGGTGCAAGGTGCAAGTACCCCTTGGTACTCACTACAAGCCAGTCCAGCCTCCTACATTGGTTGTGCAGTGGTGGGATAAGTGCTTGAGACTACTTACCACTCTTGTCATTGTACTTTTCATAAGAGAAAAATATACAAAACAAGGTCAGTGTATATACACATAGCCAAAAAGTTTTGCATTTCCTCTTTTCACTCTTTTCTAAGTGCTGAAAAAGTACTACTAAACTTTCAAAAGGTTCTTAAAAGTTTAAAAAGTTTTTTTCTGTCTTTCCAAAAAGTTCTGAAAACTTTTTTCTCTTTTGTCTATCACTTTAACTCTCTCTAAAAATGTCTGGCACAGGCCAAAAAGTTGAACTGTCCAAACTTGCATATGATCACCTTAGCTGGAAAGGAGCAAGGAGTCTCTGCATAGAGAGAGGTTTGAGTGTAGGGAAGAATCCTTCCTTAGAACTCTTAATCAATATGCTTAGAGTACAAGATAAGGCCAGAAGTGCCCAATCTGTAGAAAAAGTAGCTAATGGTTCTCAATCTGATCCAGGGACTCCCCCAGGAAAAGGTTCAGGAAAGAAACTTCTCAGCCTGCCCATTACTAGACAGTCTAGCATAGTTGGTACAGAGGTTGAATCACATCATACTGATGATGTGCTCTCACATTATACTGGTAGCCAAGCTGTTAGGGTGCCCTCTGTAAGGGACAGGTCTCCTTCTGTTCATTCCCATCATACCTCTGTATCTAGAAATGTCCCTCCCACCCACCCTGATGACAGATTGTTGGAAAGGGAGCTCAATAGATTGAGAGTGGAGCAAACCAGACTGAAGCTTAAGAAGCAACAGCTGGATTTGGATAGACAGTCTTTAGAAATAGAGAGGGAAAGACAGAAAATGGGTTTAGATACCCATGGTGGCAGCAGCAGTATTCCCCATAGTCATCCTGCAAAAGAGCATGATTCCAGGAATCTGCATAAGATAGTTCCCCCTTACAAGGAGGGGGATGACATTAACAAGTGGTTTGCTGCACTTGAGAGGGCCTGTGCTGTACAGGATGTCCCTCAAAGGCAGTGGGCTGCTATCCTATGGCTATCATTTACTGGAAAAGGTAGGGATAGGCTCCTTACTGTAAAAGAAAATGATGCTAACAATTTCCAAGTTCTTAAGAATGCACTCCTGGATGGTTATGGCTTAACCACTGAACAGTACAGGATCAAGTTCAGAGATACCAAAAAGGAGTCTTCACAAGACTGGGTTGATTTCATTGACCAGGCAGTGAAGGCCTTGGAGGGGTGGTTACATGGCAGTAAAGTTACTGATTATGACAGCCTGTATAACTTAATCCTGAGAGAGCATATTCTTAATAATTGTGTGTCTGATTTGTTGCACCAGTACTTGGTGGACTCTGATCTGACCTCTCCCCAAGAATTGGGAAAGAAGGCAGACAAATGGGTCAGAACAAGAGTGAACAGAAAAGTTCATACAGGGGGTGACAAAGATGGCAACAAAAAGAAGGATGGTAAGTCTTCTGACAAGGGTGGGGACAAATCTAAAAATGAGTCTTCATCAGGCCCACAAAAACACTCTGGTGGGGGTGGTGGGCCCAAACCCTCCTCTAATCAGAACAAGGAAAAGAAACCATGGTGCTATTTATGTAAGATAAAAGGCCATTGGACAACAGATCCCAGTTGTCCAAAGAAAGGCACCACAGCTCCTACCACTACAACCCCTACTGCTACACCTAGTGTCCCTACTAATAGCAGTGGTGGTGGGAGCAAACCTACTAATAGCCAATCCAAGGGAGTAGCTGGGCTCACTTTTGGTAATTTAGTTGGGGTTGGTCTGATTAGGGAGACCACAGAGGCTACTTTAGTCTCTGAAGGGGCTATTGACTTAGCCACTTTGGTTGCTTGCCCCCATAACTTGGAGAAGTACAAGCAACTAACCCTAATAAATGGTGTTGAGGTCCAGGCCTACAGGGACACAGGTGCCAGTGTCACAATGGTGATTGAGAAACTGGTGCACCCTGAACAACACATACTTGGACACCAGTACCAAGTAACCGATGCTCACAACATAACACAAAGCCACCCCATGGCTGTTGTAAATCTCAACTGGGGGGGGGTATCTGGTCCAAAGAAAGTTGTGGTAGCTTCAGATTTACCTGTAGACTGTCTATTAGGGAACGATTTGGAGACATCAGCTTGGTCAGATGTGGAGTTGGAGGCCCATGCAGCAATGCTGGGCATCCCAGGGCATATTTTTGCTTTGACAAGGGCTCAGGCCAAAAAGCAAAAAGGACAGGGAAGCTTGGATCCTGGAACAATGGACCAAGTGCTCCCTAAAGCTAGGGCTAGTAGAAGCAAACCACTTCCTACTATCCCTCCCTCTACAGTGGATTCTACTTCTGAGGAAGAAGAATTCCCTCCCTGTGCAGAACCTACACCAGAGGAGCTGGAAGCAGACACTGCTGAGCTTTTGGGTGAAGGGGGGCCTGCCAGAGAGGAGCTGAGTGTGGCACAGCAAACCTGTCCCACATTAGAGGGTCTCAGACAGCAAGCTGTCAAACAGGCTAATGGGGATGTCAGTGACTCACACAGAGTTTACTGGGAGGACAACCTCTTGTACACTGAGCAAAGGGATCCTAAACCTGGAGCTGCCAGGAGATTAGTGATTCCTCAGGAGTACAGAAAGTTCCTCCTAACACTGGCACATGACATTCCCTTAGCTGGGCACCTGGGTCAAATGAAAACTTGGGACAGATTGGTACCACTGTTTCATTGGCCTAGGATGTCTGAGGACACAAAAGATTTTTGTAAGTCCTGTGAAACCTGTCAAGCCAGTGGCAAGACAGGTGGCACTCCAAAGGCACCCCTTATCCCACTGCCTGTGGTTGGGGTTCCCTTTGAAAGGGTAGGGGTTGACATAGTTGGCCCCCTTGACCCTCCTACTGCTTCAGGCAATAGGTTTATCTTAGTGGTAGTGGACCATGCCACAAGGTATCCTGAAGCAATTCCTTTAAGGACCACTACAGCTCCTGCAGTGGCAAAGGCCCTCCTGGGAATATTTTCCAGGGTGGGCTTCCCAAAGGAAGTAGTATCAGACAGAGGAAGCAATTTCATGTCTGCATACTTAAAGGCCATGTGGAAGGAGTGTGGTGTAACTTACAAGTTCACAACACCCTATCATCCACAAACAAATGGACTGGTGGAGAGATTTAATAAAACTCTCAAAGGCATGATTATGGGACTCCCTGAAAAACTCCGCAGGAGATGGGATATCCTTCTACCATGCCTCCTTTTTGCCTACAGGGAGGTACCCCAGAAAGGAGTGGGCTTCAGCCCCTTTGAACTTCTTTTTGGACACCCTGTTAGGGGTCCACTCACACTTGTAAAGGAGGGTTGGGAACAACCTTTAAAAGCTCCTAAGCAGGATATTGTGGATTATGTACTTGGCCTCAGATCAAGGATGGCTGAGTACATGAAAAAGGCCAGTAAAAACCTTCAGGCCAGCCAAGAGCTCCAGAAGCAATGGCATGATCAGAAGGCTGTTTTGGTTCAGTACCAACCAGGGCAGAAAGTGTGGGTCTTGGAGCCTGTGGCCCCAAGAGCACTCCAAGATAAATGGAGTGGTCCACACACAATTGTTGAAAAGAAGGGTGAAGTCACCTACTTGGTTGACTTAGGCACTGCCAGGAGTCCCCTTAGGGTGCTCCATGTCAATCGCCTGAAACCCTACTATGACAGGGCTGATCTCACCCTGCTCATGGCAACAGATGAGGGACAGGAAGAAGACAGTGATCCTCTACCTGATCTCTTCTCTTCCACAGAACAAGATGCTCTTGTGGAAGGGGTAGTTTTGGCTGATTGTCTTACTGCTGAGCAGAAAGATAATTGCATAAATCTCCTAGGACAATTTTCAGAACTCTTCTCCATTGTGCCAGGCACCACTTCTTGGTGTGAGCACACTATAGATACTGGAGACAGTTTACCTGTCAAAAGTAAGATCTATAGGCAGCCTGACCATGTCAGGGACTGCATAAAGCAAGAAGTTCAGAAGATGTTGGAACTAGGAGTGGTTGAGCACTCTGACAGTCCATGGGCTTCTCCTGTGGTACTGGTACCAAAACCCAATTCTAAAGATGGAAAGAAGGAAATGAGGTTTTGTGTAGACTATAGAGGTCTCAACTTAGTAACCAAAACAGATGCTCACCCTATACCCAGGGCAGATGAGCTAATAGATACACTGGCATCTGCCAAGTATCTAAGCACTTTTGATTTGACTGCAGGGTATTGGCAGATCAAAATGTCAGAAGATGCTAAACCTAAGACTGCATTTTCTACCATTGGAGGACATTACCAGTTTACTGTAATGCCTTTTGGTTTGAAAAATGCACCTGCCACTTTTCAGAGGTTGGTGAACACAGTCCTGCAAGGGCTGGAAGCTTTCAGTGCAGCATATTTGGATGATATAGCTGTCTTTAGCTCCAGCTGGGATGATCACCTGGTCCACCTTTGGAAAGTTTTGGAGGCCCTGCAAAAGGCAGGCCTCACTATCAAGGCTTCAAAGTGCCAGATAGGGCAGGGTAAGGTGGTTTATCTGGGACACCTTGTTGGTGGGGAACAGATTGCACCACTTCAGGGGAAAATCCAAACTATTATTGATTGGATTCCCCCTACCACTCAGACTCAGGTGAGAGCCTTCCTAGGCCTCACTGGGTATTACAGGAGGTTCATTAAGAACTATGGCTCCATTGCAGCCCCTCTTAATGACCTCACATCCAAGAAAATGCCTAAAAAGGTATTATGGACAGCAAACTGTCAGAAAGCTTTTGAGGAGCTGAAGCAGGCCATGTGCTCTGCACCTGTCCTGAAAAGCCCTTGTTACTCTAAAAAATTCTATGTCCAAACTGATGCATCTGAATTAGGAGTAGGGGCAGTCCTATCACAACTTAATTCTGAGGGCCAGGATCAACCTGTTGCTTTTATTAGTAGAAGGTTGACCCCTAGAGAAAAGCGTTGGTCTGCCATTGAGAGGGAGGCCTTTGCTGTGGTCTGGGCTCTGAAGAAGTTGAGGCCATACCTGTTTGGCACTCACTTCATTGTTCAGACAGACCACAAACCTCTACTTTGGCTAAAACAAATGAAAGGTGAAAATCCTAAATTGTTGAGGTGGTCCATATCCCTACAGGGAATGGACTATACAGTGGAACATAGACCTGGGAGTAGCCACTCCAATGCAGATGGACTCTCCAGATATTTCCACTTAGACAATGAAGACTCATCAGGTAATGGCTAGTCTTATTGTCCTTCGTTTGGGGGGGGGTTGTGTAGGAAAGTACCATCTTGCCTGGCATGTTACCCCCATTTTTCACTGTATATATGCTGTTTTAGTTGTATGTGTCACTGGGACCCTGGTAACCCAGGGCCCCAGTGCTCATAAGTGTGCCTGTATGTGTTACCTGTGTAGTGACTAACTGTCTCACTGAGGCTCTGCTAATCAGAACCTCAGTGGTTATGCTCTCTCATTTCTTTCCAAATTGTCACTGACAGGCTAGTGACCATTTTTACCAATTTACATTGGCTTACTGGAACACCCTTATAATCCCCTAGTATATGGTACTGAGGTACCCAGGGTATTGGGGTTCCAGGAGATCCCTATGGGCTGCAGCATTTCTTTTGCCACCCATAGGGAGCTCTGACAATTCTTACACAGGCCTGCCACTGCAGCCTGAGTGAAATAACGTCCACGTTATTTCACAGCCATTTTACACTGCACTTAAGTAACTTATAAGTCACCTATATGTCTAACCTTTACCTGGTAAAGGTTAGGTGCAAAGTTACTTAGTGTGAGGGCACCCTGGCACTAGCCAAGGTGCCCCCACATTGTTCAGAGCCAATTCACTGAACTTTGTGAGTGCGGGGACACCATTACACGCGTGCACTACATATAGGTCACTACCTATTTGTAGCTTCACCATGGTAACTCCGAATATGGCCATGTAACATGTCTATGATCATGGAATTGCCCCCTCTATGCCATCCTGGCATTGTTGGTACAATTCCATGATCCCAGTGGTCTGTAGCACAGACCCTGGTACTGCCAGACTGCCCTTCCTGGGGTTTCTCTGCAGCTGCTGCTGCTGCCAACCCCTCAGACAGGCATCTGCCCTCCTGGGGTCCAGCCAGGCCTGGCCCAGGATGGCAGAACAAAGAACTTCCTCTGAGAGAGGGTGTGACACCCTCTCCCTTTGGAAAATGGTGTGAAGGCAGGGGAGGAGTAGCCTCCCCCAGCCTCTGGAAATGCTTTGTTGGGCACAGAGGTGCCCAATTCTGCATAAGCCAGTCTACACCGGTTCAGGGACCCCTTAGCCCCTGCTCTGGCGCGAAACTGGACAAAGGAAAGGGGAGTGACCACTCCCCTGACCTGCACCTCCCCTGGGAGGTGTCCAGAGCTCCTCCAGTGTGCTCCAGACCTCTGCCATCTTGGAAACAGAGGTGCTGCTGGCACACTGGACTGCTCTGAGTGGCCAGTGCCACCAGGTGACGTCAGAGACTCCTGCTGATAGGCTCCTTCAGGTGTTAGTAGCCTTTCCTCTCTCCTAGGTAGCCAAACCCTCTTTTCTGGCTATTTAGGGTCTCTGTCTCTGGGGAAACGGCAGATAACGAATGCATGAGCTCAGCCGAGTTCCTCTGCATCTCCCTCTTCACCTTCTGATAAGGAATCGACCGCTGACCGCGCTGGAAGCCTGCAAACCTGCAACATAGTAGCAAAGACGACTACTGCAACTCTGTAACGCTGATCCTGCCGCCTTCTCGACTGTTTTCCTGCTTGTGCATGCTGTGGGGGTAGCCTGCCTCCTCTCTGCACCAGAAGCTCCGAAGAAATCTCCCGTGGGTCGACGGAATCTTCCCCCTGCAACCGCAGGCACCAAAAAGCTGCATCTCCGGTCCCTTGGGTCTCCTCTCAGCACGACGAGCGAGGTCCCTCGAATCCAGCGACACCGTCCAAGTGACCCCCACAGTCCAGTGACTCTTCAGCCCAAGTTTGGTGGAGGTAAGTCCTTGCCTCACCTCGCTGGGCTGCATTGCTGGGAACCGCGACTTTGCAAGCTTCTCCGGCCCCTGTGCACTTCCGGCGGAAATCCTGTGTGCACAGCCAAGCCTGGGTCCACGGCACTCTAACCTGCATTGCACGACTTTCTAAGTTGGTCTCCGGCGACGTGGGACTCCTTTGTGCAACTTCGGCGAGCACCGTTTCACGCATCCTCGTAGTGCCTGTTTCTGGCACTTCTCCGGGTGCTACCTGCTTCAGTGAGGGCTCTTTGTCTTGCTCGACGTCCCCTCTCTCTGCAGGTCCAATTTGCGACCTTCTGGTCCCTCCTGGGCCCCAGCAGCGTCCAAAAACGCCAAACGCACGATTTGCGTGTAGCAAGGCTTGTTGGCGTCCATCCGGCGGGAAAACACTTCTGCACGACTCTCCAAGGCGTGGGGGATCCATCCTCCAAAGGGGAAGTCTCTAGCCCTTGTCGTTCCTGCAGTATTCACAGTTCTTCAGCCTAGTAAGAGCTTCTTTGCACCAACCGCTGGCATTTCTTGGGCATCTGCCCATCTCCGAGCTGCTTGTGACTTTTGGACTTGGTCCCCTTGTTCCACAGGTACCTTCAGACAGGAATCCATCGTTGTTGCATTGCTGATTTGTGTTTTCCTTGCATTCTCCCTCTAACACGACTATTTTGTCCTTAGGGGAACTTTGGTGCACTTTGCACTCACTTTTCAGGGTCTTGGGGTGGGTTATTTTGCTAACTCTCACTATTTTCTAATAGTCCCAGCGACCCTCTACAAGGTCACATAGGTTTGGGGTCCATTCGTGGTTCGCATTCCACTTCTGGAGTATATGGTTTGTGTTGCCCCTATCCCTATGTTTCCCCATTGCATCCTATTGTAACTATACATTGTTTGCACTGTTTTCTAAGACTATACTGCATATTTTTGCTATTGTGTATATATATCTTGTGTATATTTCCTATCCTCTCACTGAGGGTACACTCTAAGATACTTTGGCATATTGTCATTAAAATAAAGTACCTTTATTTTTAGTATAACTGTGTATTGTGTTTTCTTGTGATATTGTGCATATGACACTGAGTGGTACTGTAGTAGCTTCACACGTCTCCTAGTTCAGCCTGAGCTGCTCTGCTAAGCTACCATTATCTATCAGCCTAAGCTGCTAGACACCCTATACACTAATAAGGGATAACTGGGCCTGGTGCAAGGTGCAAGTACCCCTTGGTACTCACTACAAGCCAGTCCAGCCTCCTACACTAGAGACTTCCCCTTTGGTGGACGGATCCCTCTCGCCGTGGAGAGTCGTGCAGAAGTGTTTTCCCGCCGAAAGAACGCCAACAAGCCTTGCTAGCTGCAAATCGTGCGGTTAGCGTTTTTGGACGCTGCTGTGGCCCTGGAGGGACCAGGAGGTCGCAAATTGGACCAGGAGAGAGAGGGGACGTCGAGCAAGACAAGGAGCCCTCTCAGCAGCAGGTAGCACCCGGAGAAGTGCCAGAAACAGGCACTACGAGGATGCGTGAAACGGTGCTCACCCGAAGTCGCACAAAGGAGTCCCACGTCGCCGGAGCCCAACTTAGAAAGTCGTGCAATGCAGGTTAGAGTGCCGTGGACCCAGGCTTGGCTGTGCACAAAGGATTTCCGCCGGAAGTGCACAGGGGCCGGAGTAGCTGCAAAAGTCGCGGTTCCCAGCAATGCAGCCCAGCGAGGTGAGGCAAGGACTTACCTCCACCAAACTTGGACTGAAGAGTCACTGGACTGTGGGGGTCACTTGGACAGAGTCGCTGGATTTGAGGGACCTCGCTCGTCGTGCTGAGAGGAGACCCAAGGGACCGGTAATGCAGCTTTTTGGTGCCTGCGGTTGCAGGGGGAAGATTCCGTCGACCCATGGAGATTTCTTCGGAGCTTCTGGTGCAGAGAGGAGGCAGACTACCCCCACAGCATGCACAAGCAGGAAAACAGTCGAGAAGGCGGCAGGATCAGCGTTACAGAGTTGCAGTAGTCGTCTTTGCTACTATGTTGCAGGTTTGCAGGCTTCCAGCGCGGTCAGCAGTCGATTCCTTGGCAGAAGGTGAAGAGAGAGATGCAGAGGAACTCGGATGAGCTCTTGCATTCGTTATCTAAAGTTTCCCCAGAGACAGAGACCCTAAATAGCCAGAAAAGAGGGTTTGGCTACCTAGGAGAGAGGATAGGCTACTAACACCTGAAGGAGCCTATCAGAAGGAGTCTCTGATGTCACCTGGTGGCACTGGCCACTCAGAGCAGTTCAGTGTGCCAGCAGCACCTCTGTTTCCAAGATGGCAGAGGTGTGGAGCACACTGGAGGAGCTCTGGACACCTCCCAGGGGAGGTGCAGGTCAGGGGAGTGGTCACTCCCCTTTCCTTTGTCCAGTTTCGCGCCAGAGCAGGGGCTAAGGGGTCCCTGAACCGGTGTAGACTGGCTTATGCAGAACTGGGCACATCTGTGCCCAAGAAAGCATTTCCAGAGGCTGGGGGAGGCTACTCCTCCCCTGCCTTCACACCATTTTCCAAAGGGAGAGGGTGTCACACCCTCTCTCAGAGGAAGTTCTTTGTTCTGCCATCCTGGGCCAGGCCTGGCTTGACCCCAGGAGGGCAGATGCCTGTCTGAGGGGTTGGCAGCAGCAGCAGCTGCAGTGAAACCCCAGGAAGGGCAGTTTGGCAGTACCAGGGTCTGTGCTACAGACTGTAGGAGGGTGGACTGGCTTGTAGTGAGTACCAAGGGGTACTTGCACCTTGCACTAGGCCCAGTTATCCCTTATTAGTGTATAGGGTGTCTAGCAGCTTAGGCTGATAGATAATGGTAGCTTAGCAGAGCAGCTTAGGCTGAACTAGGAGACGTGTGAAGCTACTACAGTACCACTTAGTGTCATATGCACAATATCATAAGAAAACACAATACACAGTTATACTAAAAATAAAGGTACTTTATTTTTATGACAATATGCCAAAGTATCTTAGAGTGTACCCTCAGTGAGAGGATAGGAAATATACACAAGATATACAGTATATACACAATAGCAAAAATATGCAGTATAGTCTTAGAAAACAGTGCAAACAATGTATAGTTACAATAGGATGCAATGGGGAAACATAGGGATAGGGGCAACACAAACCATATACTCCAAAAGTGGAATGCGAACCACGAATGGACCCCAAACCTATGTGACCTTGTAGAGGGTGGCTGGGACTATTAGAAAATAGTGAGAGTTAGAAAAATAACCCTCCCCAAGACCCTGAAAAGTGAGTGCAAAGTGCACTAAAGTTCCCCTAAGGACAAATAAGTCGTGTTAGAGGAATAATGCAGGAAAGACACAAACCAACAATGCAACAACTGTGGATTTCCAATCTAGGGTACCTGTGGAACAAGGGGACCAAGTCCAAAAGTCACAAGCAAGTCGGAGATGGGCAAATGCCCAGGAAATGCCAGCTGCGGGTGCAAAGAAGCTTCTACTGGACAGAAGAAGCTGAGGTTTCTGCAGGAACGAAAAGGGCTAGAGACTTCCCCTTTGGTGGACGGATCCCTCTCGCCGTGGAGAGTCGTGCAGAAGTGTTTTCCCGCCGAAAGAACGCCAACAAGCCTTGCTAGCTGCAAATCGTGCGGTTAGCGTTTTTGGACGCTGCTGAGGCCCAGGAGGGACCAGGAGGTCGCAAATTGGACCAGCAGAGAGAGGGGACGTCGAGCAAGACAAGGAGCCCTCTCTGAAGCAGGTAGCACCCGGAGAAGTGCCAGAAACAGGCACTACGAGGATGCGTGAAACGGTGCTCACCCGAAGTCGCACAAAGGAGTCCCACGTCGCCGGAGACCAACTTAGAAAGTCGTGCAATGCAGGTTAGAGTGCTGTGGACCCAGGCTTGGCTGTGCACAAAGGATTTCCGCCGGAAGTGCACAGGGGCCGGAGTAGCTGCAAAAGTCGCGGTTCCCAGCAATGCAGCCCAGCGAGGTGAGGCAAAGACTTACCTCCACCAAACTTGGGCTGAAGAGTCACTGGTCTGTGGGGGTCACTTGGACAGAGTCGCTGGATTCGAGGGACCTCGCTCGTCGTGCTGAGAGGAGACCCAAGGGACCGGTAATGCAGCTTTTTGGTGCCTGCGGTTGCAGGGGGAAGATTCCGTCGACCCACAGGAGATTTCTTCGGAGCTTCTAGTGCAGAGAGGAGGCAGACTACCCCCACAGCATGCACAAGCAGGAAAACAGTCGAGAAGGCGGCAGGATCAGCGTTACAGAGTTGCAGTAGTCGTCTTTGCTACTATGTTGCAGGTTTGCAGGCTTCCAGCGCGGTCAGCAGTCGATTCCTTGGTAGAAGGTGAAGAGAGAGATGCAGAGGAACTCGGATGAGCTCTTGCATTCGTTATCTAAAGTTTCCCCAGAGACAGAGACCCTAAATAGCCAGAAAAGAGGGTTTGGCTACCTAGGAGAGAGGATAGGCTACTAACACCTGAAGGAGCCTATCAGAAGGAGTCTCTGACGTCACCTGGTGGCACTGGCCACTCAGAGCAGTTCAGTGTGCCAGCAGCACCTCTGTTTCCAAGATGGCAGAGGTCTGGAGCACACTGGAGGAGCTCTGGACACCTCCCAGGGGAGGTGCAGGTCAGGGGAGTGGTCACTCCCCTTTCCTTTGTCCAGTTTCGCGCCAGAGCACAGGCTAAGGGGTCCCTGAACCGGTGTAGACTGGCTTATGCAGAACTGGGCACATCTGTGCCCAAGAAAGCATTTCCAGAGGCTGGGGGAGGCTACTCCTCCCCTGCCTTCACACCATTTTCCAAAGGGAGAGGGTGTCACACCCTCTCTCAGAGGAAGTTCTTTGTTCTGCCATCCTGGGCCAGGCCTGGCTGGACCCCAGGAGGGCAGATGCCTGTCTGAGGGGTTGGCAGCAGCAGCAGCTGCAGTGAAACCCCAGGAAGGGCAGTTTGGCAGTACCAGGGTCTGTGCTACAGACTGTAGGAGGGTGGACTGGCTTGTAGTGAGTACCAAGGGGTACTTGCACCTTGCACTAGGCCCAGTTATCCCTTATTAGTGTATAGGGTGTCTAGCAGCTTAGGCTGATAGATAATGGTAGCTTAGCAGAGCAGCTTAGGCTGAACTAGGAGACGTGTGAAGCTACTACAGTACCACTTAGTGTCATATGCACAATATCATAAGAAAACACAATACACAGTTATACTAAAAATAAAGGTACTTTATTTTTATGACAATATGCCAAAGTATCTTAGAGTGTACCCTCAGTGAGAGGATAGGAAATATACACAAGATATACAGTATATACACAATAGCAAAAATATGCAGTATAGTCTTAGAAAACAGTGCAAACAATGTATAGTTACAATAGGATGCAATGGGGAAACATAGGGATAGGGGCAACACAAACCATATACTCCAAAAGTGGAATGCGAACCACGAATGGACCCCAAACCTATGTGACCTTGTAGAGGGTGGCTGGGACTATTAGAAAATAGTGAGAGTTAGAAAAATAACCCTCCCCAAGACCCTGAAAAGTGAGTGCAAAGTGCACTAAAGTTCCCCTAAGGACAAATAAGTCGTGTTAGAGGAATAATGCAGGAAAGACACAAACCAACAATGCAACAACTGTGGATTTCCAATCTAGGGTACCTGTGGAACAAGGGGACCAAGTCCAAAAGTCACAAGCAAGTCGGAGATGGGCAAATGCCCAGGAAATGCCAGCTGCGGGTGCAAAGAAGCTTCTACTGGACAGAAGAAGCTGAGGTTTCTGCAGGAACGAAAAGGGCTAGAGACTTCCCCTTTGGTGGACGGATCCCTCTCGCCGTGGAGAGTCGTGCAGAAGTGTTTTCCCGCCGAAAGAACGCCAACAAGCCTTGCTAGCTGCAAATCGTGCGGTTAGCGTTTTTGGACGCTGCTGTGGCCCAGGAGGGACCAGGAGGTCGCAAATTGGACCAGCAGAGAGAGGGGACGTCGAGCAAGACAAGGAGCCCTCTCTGAAGCAGGTAGCACCCGGAGAAGTGCCAGAAACAGGCACTACGAGGATGCGTGAAACGGTGCTCACCCGAAGTCGCACAAAGGAGTCCCACGTCGCCGGAGACCAACTTAGAAAGTCGTGCAATGCAGGTTAGAGTGCTGTGGACCCAGGCTTGGCTGTGCACAAAGGATTTCCGCCGGAAGTGCACAGGGGCCGGAGTAGCTGCAAAAGTCGCGGTTCCCAGCAATGCAGCCCAGCGAGGTGAGGCAAAGACTTACCTCCACCAAACTTGGGCTGAAGAGTCACTGGTCTGTGGGGGTCACTTGGACAGAGTCGCTGGATTCGAGGGACCTCGCTCGTCGTGCTGAGAGGAGACCCAAGGGACCGGTAATGCAGCTTTTTGGTGCCTGCGGTTGCAGGGGGAAGATTCCGTCGACCCACGGGAGATTTCTTCGGAGCTTCTAGTGCAGAGAGGAGGCAGACTACCCCCACAGCATGCACAAGCAGGAAAACAGTCGAGAAGGCGGCAGGATCAGCGTTACAGAGTTGCAGTAGTCGTCTTTGCTACTATGTTGCAGGTTTGCAGGCTTCCAGCGCGGTCAGCAGTCCATTCCTTGGCAGAAGGTGAAGAGAGAGATGCAGAGGAACTCGGATGAGCTCTTGCATTCGTTATCTAAAGTTTCCCCAGAGACAGAGACCCTAAATAGCCAGAAAAGAGGGTTTGGCTACCTAGGAGAGAGGATAGGCTACTAACACCTGAAGGAGCCTATCAGAAGGAGTCTCTGACGTCACCTGGTGGCACTGGCCACTCAGAGCAGTCCAGTGTGCCAGCAGCACCTCTGTTTCCAAGATGGCAGAGGTCTGGAGCACACTGGAGGAGCTCTGGACACCTCCCAGGGGAGGTGCAGGTCAGGGGAGTGGTTACTCCCCTTTCCTTTGTCCAGTTTCGCGCCAGAGCAGGGCTAAGGGGTCCCCTGAACCGGTGTAGACTGGCTTATGCAGAATTGGGCACATCTGTGCCCAACAAAGCATTTCCAGAGGCTGGGGGAGGCTACTCCTCCCCTGCCTTCACACCATTTTCCAAAGGGAGAGGATGTAACACCCTCTCTCAGAGGAAGTTCTTTGTTCTGCCATCCTGGGCCAGGCCTGGCTGGACCCCAGGAGGGCAGATGCCTGTCTGAGGGGTTGGCAGCAGCAGCAGCAGCAGTGAAACCCCAGGAAGGGCAGTTTGGCAGTACCAGGGTCTGTGCTACAGACCACTGGGATCATGGGATTGTGCCAACCATGCCAGGATGGCATAGAGGGGGCAATTCCATGATCATAGACATGTTACATGGCCATATTCGGAGTTACCATTGTGAAGCCACATATTGGTAGTGACCTATATGTAGTGCACGGGTGTAATGGTGTCCCCGCACTCACAAAGTTCAGGGAATTGGCTCTGAACAATGTGGGGGCACCTTGGCTAGTGCCAGGGTGCCCTCACACTAAGTAACTTTGCACCTAACCTTTACCAGGTAAAGGTTAGACATATAGGTGGCTTATAAGTTACTTAAATGCAGTGTAAAATGGCTGTGAAATAACGTGGACGTTATTTCACTCAGGCTGCAGTGGCAGGCCTGTGTAAGAATTGTCAGAGCTCCCTATGGGTGGCAAAAGAAATGCTGCAGCCCATAGGGATCTCCTGGAACCCCAATACCCTGGGTACCTCAGTACCATATACTAGGGAATTATAAGGGTGTTCCAGTAAGCCAATGTAAATTGGTAAAAATGGTCACTAGCCTGTTAGTGACAATTTGGAAAGAAATGAGAGAGCATAACCACTGAGGTTCTGATTAGCAGAGCCTCAGTGAGACAGTTAGTCACTACACAGGTAACACATTCAGGCACACTTATGAGCACTGGGGCCCTGGGTTACCAGGGTCCCAGTGACACATACAACTAAAACAACATATATACAGTGAAAAATGGGGGTAACATGCCAGGCAAGATGGTACTTTCCTACACAACCCCCCCCCCAAACGAAGGACAATAAGACGAGCCATGACCTGATGAGTCTTCATTGTCTAAGTGGAAATATCTGGAGAGTCCATCTGCATTGGAGTGGCTACTCCCAGGTCTATGTTCCACTATATAGTCCATTCCCTGTAGGGATATGGACCACCTCAACAATTTAGGATTTTCACCTTTCATTAGTTTTAGCCAAAGTAGAGGTTTGTGGTCTGTCTGAACAATGAAGTGAGTGCCAAACAGGTATGGCCTCAACTTCTTCAGTGCCCAGACCACAGCAAAGGCCTCCCTCTCAATGGCAGACCAACGCTTTTCTCTAGGGGTCAACCTCCTACTAATAAAAGCAACAGGTTGATCCTGGCCCTCAGAATTAAGTTGTGATAGGACTGCCCCTACTCCTAATTCAGATGCATCAGTTTGGACATAGAATTTTTTAGAGTAACAAGGGCTTTTCAGGACAGGTGCAGAGCACATGGCCTGCTTCAGCTCCTCAAAAGCTTTCTGACAGTTTGCTGTCCATAATACCTTTTTAGGCATTTTCTTGGATGTGAGGTCATTAAGAGGGGCTGCAATGGAGCCATAGTTCTTAATGAACCTCCTGTAATACCCAGTGAGGCCTAGGAAGGCTCTCACCTGAGTCTGAGTGGTAGGGGGAATCCAATCAATAATTGTTTGGATTTTCCCCTGAAGTGGTGCAATCTGTTCCCCACCAACAAGGTGTCCCAGATAAACCACCTTACCCTGCCCTATCTGGCACTTTGAAGCCTTGATAGTGAGGCCTGCCTTTTGCAGGACCTCCAAAACTTTCCATAGGTGGACCAGGTGATCATCCCACTGGAGCTAAAGACAGCTATATCGTCCAAATATGCTGCACTGAAAGCTTCCAGCCCTTGCAGGACTGTGTTCACCAACCTCTGAAAAGTGGCAGGTGCATTTTTCAAACCAAAAGGCATTACAGTAAACTGGTAATGTCCTCCAATGGTTGAAAATGCAGTCTTAGGTTTAGCATCTTCTGACAATTTGATCTGCCAATACCCTGCAGTCAAGTCAAAAGTGCTTAGATACTTGGCAGATGCCAGTGTATCTATGAGCTCATCTGCCCTGGGTATAGGGTGAGCATCAGTTTTGGTTACTAAGTTGAGACCTCTATAGTCTACACAAAACCGCATTTCCTTCTTTCCATCTTTGGAATGGGGTTTTGGTACCCGTACCACAGGAGAAGCCCATGGACTGTCAGAGTGCTCAACCACTCCTAGTTCTAACATTTTCTGGACCTCTTGCTTTATGCAGTCCCTGACATGGTCAGGCTGCCTATAGATCTTACTTTTGACAGGTAAACTGTCTCCAGTATCTATAGTGTGCTCACACCAAGAAGTGGTACCTGGCACAGTAGAGAAGAGTTCAGAGAATTGATCTAGGAGATTTATGCAATGGTCTTTCTGCTCAGCAGTAAGACAATCAGCCAAAACTACCCCTTCCACCAGAGCATCTTGTTCTGTGGAAGAGAAGAGATCAGGTAGAGGATCACTGTCTTCTTCCTGTCCCTCATCAGTTGCCATGAGCAGGGTTAGATCAGCCCTGTCATAGTAGGGTTTCAGGTGGTTTACATGGAGTACCCTAAGGGGACTCCTTGCAGTGCCTAAGTCAACTAAATAGGTGACTTCATCCTTTTTCTCAACAATTGTGTGGGGACCACTCCATTTATCTTGGAGTGCTCTTGGGGCCACAGGCTCCAAGACCCACACTTTCTGCCCTGGTTGGTACTGAACCAAAACAGCCTTCTGATCATGCCATTGCTTCTGGAGCTCTTGGCTGGCCTGAAGGTTTTTACTGGCCTTTTTCATGTACTCAGCCATCCTTGATCTGAGGCCAAGTACATAATCCACAATATCCTGCTTAGGAGCTTTTAAAGGTTGTTCCCAACCCTCCTTTACAAGTGTGAGTGGACCCCTAACAGGGTGTCCAAAAAGAAGTTCAAAGGGGCTGAAGCCCACTCCTTTCTGGGGTACCTCCCTGTAGGCAAAAAGGAGGCATGGTAGAAGGATATCCCATCTCCTGCGGAGTTTTTCAGGGAGACCCATAATCATGCCTTTGAGAGTTTTATTAAATCTCTCCACCAGTCCATTTGTTTGTGGATGATTGGGTGTTGTGAACTTGTACGTTACATCACACTCCTTCCACATGGCCTTTAAGTATGCAGACATGAAATTGCTTCCCCTGTCTGATACTACTTCCTTTGGGAAGCCCACCCTGGAAAATATTCCCAGGAGGGCCTTTGCCACTGCAGGTGCTGTAGTGGTCCTTAAAGGAATAGCTTCAGGATATCTTGTGGCATGGTCCACTACCACTAAGATTAATCTATTGCCTGAAGCAGTAGGAGGGTCAAGGGGGCCAACTATGTCAACCCCTACCCTTTCAAAGGGAACCCCAACCACAGGCAGTGGAATAAGGGGTGCCTTTGGGGTGCCACCTGTCTTGCCACTGGCTTGACAGGTTTCACAGGACTTACAAAATTCCTTTGTGTCCTCAGACATTCTAGGCCAATGAAACAGGGGAACAAGCCTGTCCCAAGTTTTCATTTGTCCTAGATGCCCAGCTAGGGGAATGTCATGTGCCAGGGTTAGGAGGAACTTTCTGTACTCCTGAGGAATCACTAATCTCCTGGCAGCTCCAGGTTTAGGATCCCTATGCTCAGTGTACAAGAGGTTGTCCTCCCAGTAAACTCTGTGAGAGTCACTGACATCCCCATTAGCCTGTTTGACAGCTTGCTGTCTGAGACCCTCTAATGTGGGACAGGTTTGCTGTGCCACACTCAGCTCCTCTCTGGCAGGCCCCCCTTCACCCAAAAGCTCAGCAGTGTCTGCTTCCAGCTCCTCTGGTGTAGGTTCTGCACAGGGAGGGAATTCTTCTTCCTCAGAAGTAGAATCCACTGTAGAGGGAGGGATAGTAGGAAGTGGTTTGCTTCTACTAGCCCTAGCTTTAGGGAGCACTTGGTCCATTGTTCCAGGATCCAAGCTTCCCTGTCCTTTTTGCTTTTTGGCCTGAGCCCTTGTCAAAGCAAAAATATGCCCTGTGATGCCCAGCATTGCTGCATGGGCCTCCAACTCCACATCTGACCAAGCTGATGTCTCCAAATCATTCCCTAATAGACAGTCTACAGGTAAATCTGAAGTTACCACAACTTTCTTTGGACCAGTAACCCCCCCCCAGTTGAGATCTACAACAGCCATGGGGTGGCTAAGTGTGTTGTTGTGAGCATCGGTTACTTGGTACTGGTGACCAAGTAGGTGTTGTTCAGGGTGGACCAGTTTCTCTATGACCATAGTCACACTGGCACCAGTGTCCCTGTAGGCCTGAACCTCAACACCATTTATTAGGGGTAGCTGCTTGTACTTATCCATATTAAGGGGACAAGCAACTAAGGTGGCTAAATCAATAGCCCCCTCAGAGACTAACACAGCCTCTGTGGCCTCCCTAACAAGGCCAACCCCAACTAAGTTACCAATAGTGAGCCCAGCTACTCCCTTGGATTGGCTATTAGTAGGTTTGCTCCCACCACCACTGCTATTAGTAGGGACACTAGGTGTAGCAGTAGGGGTTGTAGTGGTAGGAGGCTTGGTGCCTTTCTTTGGACAACTGGGATCTGTTGTCCAATGGCCTTTTATTTTACATAAATACCACCATGGTTTCTTTTCCTTGTTCTGATTAAAAGAGGATTTGGGCCCACCACCCCCACCAGAGTGTTTTTGTGGGCCTGATGAAGACTCATTTTTAGATTTGTCCCCACCCTTGTCAGAAGACTTACCATCCTTCTTTTTGTTGCCATCTTTGTCACCCCCTGTATGAACTTTTCTGTTCACCCTTGTTCTGACCCATTTGTCTGCCTTCTTTCCCAATTCTTGGGGAGAGGTCAGATCAGAGTCCACCAAGTACTGGTGCAACAAATCAGACACACAATTATTAAGAATATGCTCTCTCAGGATCAAGTTATACAGGCTGTCATAATCAGTAACTTTACTGCCATGTAACCACGTGGACGTTATTTCACTCAGGCTGCAGTGGCAGGCCTGTGTAAGAATTGTCAGAGCTCCCTATGGGTGGCAAAAGAAATGCTGCAGCCCATAGGGATCTCCTGGAACCCCAATACCCTGGGTACCTCAGTACCATATACTAGGGAATTATAAGGGTGTTCCAGTAAGCCAATGTAAATTGGTAAAAATGGTCACTAGCCTGTTAGTGACAATTTGGAAAGAAATGAGAGAGCATAACCACTGAGGTTCTGATTAGCAGAGCCTCAGTGAGACAGTTAGTCACTACACAGGTAACACATTCAGGCACACTTATGAGCACTGGGGCCCTGGGTTACCAGGGTCCCAGTGACACATACAACTAAAACAACATATATACAGTGAAAAATGGGGGTAACATGCCAGGCAAGATGGTACTTTCCTACAGGCACAGATGGTGCCGCCACCACAAGGGAGCTCCCATCGGCGGACGAGTCCATGTCGCTGGTTGGTGATCCGGTGGCCGACGTGAAGCTCCCCTCGCCCTCCGTCCCACTGGTGCATTCTGAGCCCGTGGTGTGGCCCTCCATGGCCATGTGGGATGCCGCTCCCTCGTGCTCCGGTGCCACTGTACCTCCGCCTGATGATGCTGATGCGCATAAGAACAGGGAAAGCACAAAAAGGGGGGGGGGAGACAGAAGAAGAACAGGTTGAGTGCATGGCATACCGCTACCGTTGGCGGACAATACAGACTACCCCCTGCACTACGCCGTGCTCCTGGCCTCTGCAGATGCAATTCCTGGGATCTGGCCTACATGGCTATGGCAGACATCTGCACACATGGATGTCACAGGGGTATCTATACCTGTACTTGGCACTATGCTGCGGTGGGGTAGAGTGCCACATGGCCTGCATTACAGAGGGGCCTAGTCTACATATTTCTGGCTGGCCTAGGTACACCCACAGCCCTCCTCCCCCACCCAGACCCCTCCACTGCACGCTAACTCTGCAGAATGAGGTATTACTCACCCCCTTGTGTCTGCTATGATGCCCTCAAGCACCCATCCAACTCAGGGTACGCCACCACCAGGATCTGGAACATCAGGGGGATCATGGTGCGACGGGCATCCCTCCCACGTTGGGAGGCCATCCCCAGCGGAGCCTCCGCCGTCTTCTTGCTGCAGCGGCGAATGTCCTTCCATCTCTTCCGGCAGTGGGTGCCCCGTCTCTGGTGGGCCCCCAGGGTCCAGACGTCCTTGGCGATGGCACGCCAAATGTCCTTCTTCTGGTGGGCGCTGACCTACATGACATGCTCAAGGGGAGAAGAGAAGCCATTACCAACTGCACCGTAGATGTAAATGTCCCCCCTCCCTACCCTTGCCATGTGGCACATGCATTCACATGCATTCATGTTCCCTGAACTCTGCCCCCTTCCTTCTTACAACCAGCCCTCTCCACCCAGGCCTAGCCCATACAACGTGCTCCCTGTGTACTTACCTGTTGGTCTGGAGGACCGTAGAGTAACGTGTACTGGGGGAGGACCCCATCCACTAGTTTCTCCAACTCCTGAGCAGTGAAGGCAGGGGCCCTTTCCCCAGACGCAGCAGCCATCGTCGCTTCCAGACCCAGGTCACAGCAGCACTTGCAGTGTAGGTCCTCTCCTGTCGAAGGTCAGGTATCTAGTGATTGAACAGATAGAAAATGGCGGTGACGTCCGCGGCGGTGACGTCCGCGGCGGTGCGTATCATCACCGCCGTCGCACTTGTTCATTGGCTCCTGGGACCCATAGGGTCCAATGTTAACCAATGCAGCATTGCGCCGCGGTCTACAACCGCCTACCGCGACGGTGTGCAACGCCAACGCAGTTACCCCACAATCCCATTGTCCCAGTGGAGAGGCCAGGCAGCCGCCATTTCAAGGGCCCACATGGCTTCATTTACTTCTGCGTCACACATAGCTAGGCCTACACACAACACACATGCAGGAAGGGTTTGGTGTTGTATTCTGTGTAACTGTGGGTACATACCTTGATAAAAATTGACTCGGTCGTCGCTGTTGTCCTTCCTAGGCACCGTCAGCTGGGACATTTGAGAAGCTGGCGGAATCCTCCAGTGTACCGACTGCTGGTGGACCTGTTGACAATGGAGGAGCGACATGTCATCGTCACCTACCAGTTTGACCGTGCCACAATCCAGGAACTATGTACCCAGTTGGAGCCAGACCTGATGTCACCAATCCGCCATCCGACTGGAATCCCCCCTGACGTGCAGGTGCTGTCAGTGCTCCATTTCCTTGCAAGTGGGTCTTTTCAGACAACAGTGGCCATGGCATCAGGGATGTCCCAGCCTATGTTTTCAAACGTCCTGTCCAGAGTATTGTCTGCCCTGCTGAAACACGTAAGGAGATACATCATTTTCCCTGAGGTGGAAGATTTGGCTACAGTGAAAGGTGACTTCTTTGCCCTTGGACATATCCCCAACATCATAGGTGCTATTGATGGAACCGATGTAGCTCTGGTCCCCCCCCACAGGAGTGAACAGGTGTACAGGAACAGGACGAGTTATCATTCTATGAATGTACAGATGATCTGTTTGGCAGACCAGCACATCTCCCAGGTAAATGCTATGTTCCCTGGCTCAGTGCATGACGCCTACATCCTGCGGAATAGCAGCATCCCTGATATGATGGGTCAACTCCAGAGGCACCGTGTGTGGCTATTAGGGGACTCTGGTTACCCCAACCTGTCCTGGCTATTGACCCCAGTGAGGAATCCCAGGACCAGGGCAGAGGAACGGTACAATGAGGCCCATGGGCGGACTAGGAGGGTGATCGAACGCACCTTCGGCCTCCTGAAGGCCAGGTTCAGGTGCCTCCATATGACAGGTGGTTCCCTATTCTACTCACCGAAGAAGGTGTGCCAGATCATCATTTCCTGCTCCATGCTTCACAATCTTGCATTGCGACGCCAGGTGCCTTTTCTGCAGGAGGATGGTCCAGATGACAGTGTTGTGGCAGCTGTGGAGCCCGTGGAGCCTGTGGACAGTGATGAGGAGGAAGCTGAGGAAGAAGACAACGGCAACAGGGAGTCAGTCATACAGCAATATTTCCAGTGACACACAGGTGAGAACAATTACATTGTTACCATTACATTCACTGTCATACGTCTTCCTCTATCCTGTGTGTAATTTAATGGGCTTATTTGGTAATTGAGTTGTTCCTTTCCATTACGGTTAGACAGGTGTGGTTACCAACGTGTGTCATCTGCATGCATCCTTCAAGGACTTGTGATGTGTGACATAGGTATGTTGCCTTTACCAGTAGAAACGCTTTTTTACACTGTCATTGATAATACATATTACCAAATCATAGACTGACTCCAGATTGTTTTATGTTTCAAGGGTGTTTATTTAAGTGCTCAAAAATGGAGGGGGGTTGTAAAAGGGTGGTGGGTGATGGTGGAGGAATGTCCATGGCAGAGTCCAGTCTATTAGTCTCACAGGTACACTGCCCATCTGGGCACAGGAAGTGGAGCTGGGGCAGTTAAAGTATGGACAGGGTAACAAAGTGGGACAGTGGGAGGACAATCAGGGTGGTCTCATTTCCTGGTGGGGGTCTTGCCATCTTGCTCTGTTCTGTTCCTGGATGTCTGTGCCCGCTTGCATGGTGGTTGTCTGTCTGCAGGGGGTGGGGCGCTGGTGTGGTGGTCCTGTGGCGGGGCGTCCTGTCCACTAGCGCCGGCGGAGGTGGTGGGCAGTTCTTCGTCCTGGCTAGTGTCAGGGGCCCCTTGGAGTGCCACAGTGTCCCTCAAGGTCTGCTGTATGTCCTTCAGCACCCCTACGATGGTGCCCAAGGCGGAGCTGTTGGTTGTGAGCTTCTCCCTGAACCCCAAATACTGGTCCTCCTGCAGGCGCTGGGTCTCCTGAAACTTGACCAGGACCGTCGCCATCGTCTCCTGGGAGTGGTGGTAGGCTTCCATGATGGAGGGTTGGGCCTCGTGGAGAATGGGTTCCCTTGGCCTGTCGCCCCCTGTCACACAGCACCCCTCCCAGTTCCCCTGTGTTCCTGTGCCTCCATCCCCTGGACCGTGTGCCCACTACCACTGCCCCCAGATCCCTGTTGTTGTTGGGGTGGTGGGTTTTCCTGGGTTCCCTGTAGTTGTGGATACACCACTGATTGACCTGTCCTGGGTACGGAGGTTTGGGCCCGCTGGGTGGGTGCTGTGCTGGTGTTACCAGAGGGTGGAAGGTCAGTGTTGGGCTGTGCCTGTGCAAGGGGAACCGACTGTCCCGAGGCCCACGATGGTCCGGGCTGGTCATCAGGATCCAGTAGGGCAGAGCTGCTATCGTCACTGTGGGCCTCTTCTGTGGGTGGAGTGGAGTTGTCTGGACCCTCTGGGGTGGTGTAGGTCCTTCGTGATCCTGCAGGGGCATGATTATTGCATGTGTGTGTGTCATGGTGTGCAATTGGTGGCTCACCGTGTACCCCAGTGCGAGCATTCCTGTGTGGGGGCTTGTGTGATGATGGTTGGGGGGGTGTTCTGGGTATGTGCAGTGTGCATGCTTTGGTTAGGGGTGACCATGCTTAGTTGTGTCATGCAGGGCTTGATGTTGGGATGTGTGGTTTGTGTTATTAGTACATTATTGAGGAGTTGGTGTGATAGGGGAGGGTATGAGGATGGGGGTGTGTGATAGCATGCAGATAAGGTGGGGGATATGAAAGTTAAGAATTGACTTATCAGTGTCCATTCCTCCACCGACTCCTCCGAGGCCCTCTGGATGCATGATGGTCAAGACTTGCTCCTCCCATGTTGTTAGTTGTGGGGGAGGAGGTGGGGGTCCACCGCCAGTCCGCTGTACCGCGATGTTGTGCCTGGAGACCACTGAACGCCCCTTCCACCGTAGGTCGTTCCACCTCTTCCTGATGTCCTCCCGATTTCTTGGATGCTGTCCCACATCGTTGACCCTGTCCACTATTCTGCGCCATAACTCCATCTTCCTGGCTATGAATGTGTGCTGCACCTGTGAGCCAAATAGCTGTGGCTCTACCCGTAGGATTTCCTCCACCATGACCCAGAGCTCCTCCTCGGAAAAGCGGGGGTGTCTTTGGCGTGACATGGGGTGGTGTGGGTGATGTGTGGGGTGGTGTATGTGTTGATGAGTGTGGTGATGTGTGGTGGTGTGTGGTGTTTTGTGCGTGGAAGTAGTGTGGTTGATGGTGTTGTGTGGCTCTGTGTGGTGGGATTGTCTAATCTGTGCTATCTCTCTGGCCTTCGTCTCAGATTTTTGGTCGTAGGGGTTTGTGGGTGATGTGGGTGTGTGTTTTATATAGTGTTGGGTGTGTGGGAGTGGTGTTTGTATATCAGGTGTGTGTTTTGAATTGTCCAATGTGGGGGTGTTTTGGAGATGTGTGTGTATTTTGAGCGCTGCGGTGTGTACCGTCAATAGAATACCGCGGTTGAAAGACCGCCGCGTGGATTCGTGTGTCGTAATAGCATGGGCGTGTTTCTGTTGGCGTGGAGGTGGAGGTTTTGTTATCGCCAGTTTTACACTGACCTTTGGTGTGGCGGACTTGTGTGGGTGTCTGAATTTCGGCGGATTCCAAGTTGTGTGTTATAATAGCTGTGGCTGAATTCCGCGGCCGCGGCAGTGTATTGGCGGTCTTCTACACGGCGGTAAGCGGCTTTTACCGCCAATGTTGTAATGACCCCCATAGTTTTTGGCATGGTTACACCCACTTTTTGCCTGCTGTCAGTATGTTTGGCTGTTTTGACTGCTAACCAGGACCCCAGGATCCCAGTGATTATGCTCTCTCCCTCTAAATTTGGTTGCTTAGGACTTTTCACACCCCAGAATTGGCATACTGGTGCCCCATATAAGTCCCTAGTATATGGTACTTACATATCTAGGGCATTGGGGCATCAGTAGTTCCACATGGGCTGCACCCTTTCACTACAGGTCGCTGTCCCAGGTCACTGTAAGGCACCCCTATGGTAGGCCCTCCTAGCCTAGAGGGCAGGGTGCAGGTACCTGTATGTGAGGGCACCCCTGCATGAGCAGAGGTGCCCCTACGAACTCGGGGAAGCCATTTTGCCCTGTGTCCAGCTACATAATGGTAACTCCGAACCTGGGCATGTTTGGTATCAAACATGTTGGAACCATACCCCAATACTGTTGCCAGTATTGGTTATATGATTCCATGTACTCTGGGGGATCCTTACAGGACCCCCAGCATTGCTACTACCAGTCTTCTGGGGGTATCCGGGCAGCCCGCGCTGCTACCACCCCTCAAGCCAGGTTTCTGCCCTCCTGCTGCTTGAGCAGCTCAGGCAAAAGAAGGTAGAACAAAGGATTTCCTGTGGGAGAGGGAGGTAACACCCTCTCCCTTGGAAATAGGTTTTACATTGCTTGGGAGGGGTAGCCTCCCCAAGCCACAGGCATGCTTTGAAGGGCACATTTGGTGCCCTCCTTGCATAAACCAGTTTGCACCAGTCCAGGGACCCACGGTCCCTGCTCTGGGGCGAAACTGGACAGAGGGGAGTGACCACTCTCCTGTCCATCACCATCCTAGCGTTGGTGGCCAGAGTTCCTCCAGGTGGCCACTTGATTCTGCCATCTTGAATCCAAGGTCGGCAGAGGCCCCTGGGAGCATTTGAGTGGCCAGGTCAGGTAGATGATATCACAGCCCACTCCTGATAGGTGGTCACCCTGCTAGGTGACCAATCCCCCTTCCTGGGCTATTTACGGTCTCCCTCTCGGGTGGGTCCTCAGATTCGACGTGCAAGATTCCAGCAGGACTCCTCTGCATCGTTTACTTCATCTTCTGACCACTGGGACTGCAACTGGACCCTCCAGGAACCGACAATCTGCAACTTCAGCGACGACTCAGCTCTGCAACATTGTTTTTCCAGCTCCTTCCAGCAACTGCAACATCTCCCCGGCTGTGCATCCTCTGAGAGCAGCGAGTCTGCACAAGAAGTAAGAACGAATCTCCCTTGAAGTGAAGGAGTCAATCCCCTGCATCTGCAGGCACCAACTGCAACGACGACCTGCTGCGTGGATCTGCTCAACACAGGGGGTAGTCTGGAGTGGTCACCTTGGTCCGATCTACCAGCTGTCCAACTTGGGAGACGGTAAGCCCTTGATTCTCCTTGCAGGATAGTATCCCTGTGCACTGCGACTCTTGCAGCTACCAAGGCTGGTTTGTTCCTCCTCCAAGGAATCTTCAGGCTCTGTGTAGCCCCATTCCCCAACACTCCTTCTTGCAAAGCACAGTCTCCTGCCTGCTGCTCCAGCAACGTGGGACTCCTCTTCAGGTGTGCTGAATGGGCCTCACTGTGACTGCTGTGCCTGCTGCCAGTAGGTTGCCTGTGGGGGCTGCCTCCTCTTCCTGTGACTCTCCTGACTGCTGAGAGTCACCCCAGACTCCTCTTCTTGGGTTGAGTCCACTGGGCCTTGCTAGTCCTCTTCAGCCTTGCATAACTTCTTCTGCGTCTCTTGCATTTGCCAAGGCTTGCTGGTGGTTTACCAGCACCACTAACCGACTGCATCTCGATCGCCGACATGAGACACCACTTGCATCACTGCTGGGACTCCTCTTCATCTCCGGTGCTGCACTGCTGGCCTTTTTCGTCCACCGTCGACCTGGTCCTGCATCCACAGAAGGGTGGGTAGTGGCTCCTGCCACCACCGGACACTCCAATACGGACTGGACTCGGTCTCCTTCCTTTGCAGGTCCTCTTCTGTCAGGATCCACCTTTGGGTTCTTCCAGTCTTGGTTGGGTCTTGCATAATCGTTTTTGAAAGTCCTCCTATTGGTTTTGGGGAAAACCACATCCTTACCTCTGCTCTCCTGGTTGCTGGGGGTCACACTGGTACTCACCTCTTGTGGTTCCTATTTCTTCCAGCTCCCTTCTACTGATTCCACTTCCTTGGGCGGGGGACTGCCTTTTACATTCCACTTTTTTAGTATATTGTTTGGCCCTCTCGTAGGGCTCTCACTGTTTAACTCTACTTTTGCCAGTGCTTATTGCTTTCTATGCTCTTTATTGCTGATGTATATATAATAGTGTGTTTACTTACCTCCAGTTGGGGGACAGCCTATTCAGTATTCTAGTATTTGTGTTACTATAATAAAACACCTTTAATTTTGTAAAACTGTGTGGTTCTTTCATGTGTGATAGTGCTGTGTGACTACCGTGGTATTACATAAGCTTTGTATGTCTTCTAGATATGTCTTGGCTGCTCATCCACAGCTACTGCTAGAGAGCCCTGGCTTCCTAAACACTGCCTACACTTCACTAATAGGGGATACCTGGACCTGGTATAGGGTGATACCGCCATAGGTGTCCACCACACACCAGGCCAGTGTCCTACAAGGTACTTCAATTTGAAACTGGAAAACTTGTTGGAAGATCTCCTTCAGGCCGGGGATTGGATGGCCAAATCGGATTTAAAAGATGTCTATCTGAGGATTCCAATCTTTGCCCTGAACAGTCCTTTTCTTGAGGTTCAATGGTTAAACAAGCGGTTAGAATTCAAAGTCCTTCCATTGAGGCTGTCATCAGCTCCTTGGTGTTTTACAAAACACCAAGGAGTTGTGGAACACCTACAGACACATAGGCCCTCATTACAACATTAGCGGTAAATGCCGCTTACCGCTGTGCAGAAGACCGCCAACACACTGCCAGGGCCGCGGAATTCTGCTACAGCTATTACGACCCACAGCTCGGAATCCTCCAAAATTCAGACACCCACACAAGTCCGCCACACCAAAGGTCAGTGACAAACTGCCGATAACAAAACCTCCTCTGTCACGCCAACAGGAATATGCCCACAATATCACGACCCACGAATTCACGCGGCGGTCATTCAACCATGGTATTCCATTGGCGGTACACACCGCCACGCTCAAAATACACACACATTTACAAAACACAACCACATTGGACAAATCAAAATACACACACCTGATACACATACACACACCACGCCAACACACCCAATACAATATAAAACACACACCTACATTACCCACAAACCCTCACAACAAACAATTTGGAAGAAGCAGAGAGACAGCAAAGCAAAGACCACACCAGCATACAGAGGCACACAACACCATCACACATACACATCACAGGCCATCACAGAGCCTCCCCCCTCAGGAAACACCAGCACAGCACCCACCCAGCGGGCCCATACCTCTGTCCCCAGGACACGTCAAGCAGCAGTGTGTCCACCACTACAGGGAACACAGGCTAACCCACCACCACAAGAACAACAGGGACCTGGGGGCAGTGGCAGTGGGCACACGGTCCAGGGGACAGAGGCCCAGGAAAACCGGGGAACTGGGAGGTCTGCTGTGCGACAGGGGAAGTACAGGCCCAGGGAACCCACTCTCCGCGAGGCCCTCTCCAACATCATGGGAGCGTACGATCATTCCCAGGAGACGATGGCAACAGTACTGGCCAAGTTTCAGGAGACCCAGCGGCTGCAGGAGGAACAGTATTTGGGGTTCAGGGAGGAACTCAAGTCCATCAATACCCCCCCTGGGCACCATTGTAGGGGTGCTGAAGGACCTTGTGAACACCAGGAGGGACACTGTGGCACAAAAAGGGGCCCCTGACACTAGCCTGGATGATGAACTGCCCACCACCTCCGCCGGCGCTAGTGGACAGGAGGCACCGCCACAGGACCACGACACCAGCACCCCACCCCCTGCAGATGGAGAACCACCCCGCAAGCTGTCCCTGAGATCCAGGACAGACAGAGAGCAATGCCAAGACCCCCGCCAAGAAATGAGACCACCCTGAGTGTCATCCTTCTGTCCCACTTTGTCACCCTGTCCATCCTTAAACTGCCCTAGCTCCACTTCCTATGCCCCTTTGGACAATGCACCTGTGAGACAAATAGACTGGACTCTGCCATGGACGTTCCTCCACCATCACCCCTGCCCATTTTAAAACCCCATCCACAATTTATCACTTAAATAAACACCCTTGAATCACAAAACAAGCTGGAGTCAGTCTGTGCTTTCACAAATGTGTATTTGCAATAACTGAGGGAAATAGCAATGTCCATTGTAATGTTAACATAACAATGTCACACAGCTCTAGTCCATGAGGTAACATAACAGAGGTCACACAGTGAGACCCACATCTGTGAAATCGAAGGGGAAAGTGACAAATTAGGGTCCATACACTGGGTGAAAGTGACAGACAGATGATAGGTTGAACAATTGTATCAGATGAAGGAGGCAGTGATGTCTTCTTACCTGTGTCTCACTGGAAGTATTGCTGGATCACAGTGTTTCTGTTGTCAGAAAAGGCACCTGTCATCGCAAAGCCAAGTTGTGCAGCAGACAGCAGGCCACGATGATCTGGCACACCTTATTTGGTGAGTAGTATAGGGAACCACCTGTCATATGGAGGCACTGGAATCTGGCGTTCAGGAGGCCGAAGGTCCTCTCTATAACCCTCCTAGTTCGCCCATGTGCCTCATTGTAGCGTTCCTCTACCCTTGTCCTGGGATTCCTCACTGGGGTCAGTAGCCATGACAGGTTGGGGTAGCCAGAGTCACCTGCAAATGTCGAGGGACAACTGTTAGACACACACTAACCCTTAGGGACAACCCCAGACCCAGACAACTAATCACACTGTATAGAGTCCTTTTCCTCACCTAATAGCCACACACGGTGCCTCTGGAGTTGCCCCATCACATAAGGGATGCTGCTATTCCTCAGAATGTAGGCGTCATGCATTGAGCCAGGGAATTTGGCGTTCACATAGGAGATGTACTGGTCTGCCAAACACACCATCTGCACATTCATAGAATGGTAGCTCTTCAGGTTCCTGTACACATGTTCACTCCTGCGGGGGGTACCAAGGCCACATGTGTCCCATCAATGGCACCTATGATGTTGGGGATATGTCCCAGGGCATAGAAGTCACCTTTCACTGTAGGCAAATCCTCCACCTGAGGGAAAACGATGTAGCTGCGCATGCGCATGTGTTTCAGCAGGGCAGACAACACTCTGGACAACACGTTTGAGAATGTAGGCTGGGACATCCCTGATGCTATGGCCACTGTAGTTTGAAAAGACCCACTTGCCAGGAAATGGAGTACTGACAGCACCTGCACTAGAGGGGGGATTTTCTGTGGGATGGCGGATAGCTGACATCAGGTCTGGCTCCAACTGGGCACACAATTCCTGGATTGTGGCACAATCAAGTCTGTAGGTCACAATTACATGTCACTCTTCCATTGTTGACAGGTCCACCAGCGGTCTGTACACCGAAGGATGCCGCCATCTCCTCACCTGCCCCAGCGGACGTGCACTATGGAGGAGAACATCGATCAGAGGGTCAGCCAACACTGAGGTACTGAAAAAACAACTTTTTTGCACATATTTGTCATTCCACTATGTGCCTGTCTTAGTGTGTATGCAAGGCTTAGATATGTGTGACGCATTTAAAATTAATGCCATGTGGCCCCCTGAAATGGCGGCTGCCTGACCTGTAATGTGGGACAAGAAGATATGAGGTAACTGTGCTGGCGTTGTACACCATCACGGGTGGCAGTCGAAGTCTGCGGCGCAATCCTGCATTGGTTAACATTGGACCCTATGGGTCCCAGGAGCCAATGACGATGTACTCTGGCGGTGACGATACGCACTGCCGTGGACGTGACTGCCATTTTCTCTCTGTTCACTCACTTGATACCTGATCTTCAACAGCAGAGGACCTACACTGCTGTGACCTCAGTCTGGACACAACGATGGCTCATGTGTCTGTGGAAAGGGCCCCTGCCTTCACATCGAAGGAGTTGGAAAAACTAGTGGATGGGGTCCTCCCCCAGTACACGCTACTCTACGGTCCTCCAGACAAACAGGTGAGTACACTGTGAGCATGCTGTATGGGCAATGCCTGTTTGGAGTGGTGTGGATGGGAGATGTGGGGGGTGAGGTGTGCATGATCGGACGGTGAGGGTATGTGCGTCAGGGCAAGGGTAGGTACGTGGGCCTATGACTGTGACGGTCCGTACGGTTAATGTTGTACCTTTTCCCCTGTACTATTCCTGTAGGTCAGCGCCCTCCAGAAGAAGGATATTTGGCGGGCCATCGCCAAGGACGTCCGTGCCCTGGGGGTCCACCACAGACGGAGCACCCATTGCCGTAAAAGATGGGAGGACATTTGCCGCTGGAGCAAGAAGATGGCGGAGGCCCAGCTCGGGATGGCCTCCCAATGTGGGAGGGATGTCCGTTGCACCATGACCCCCCTGATGTTCCGGATCCTGGCGGTGGCATATCCGGAGTTGGATGGGCGCTTGAGGGTATCACAGCAGCCACAAGGGGGTGAGTACAGTCACATCCATTGGTTCCCCTAGGCTAGGGTGAGCCTTGTAGGCTGGCTAAGTGGCACCCCAACCCCACCAGTAGTAAGAGCCATCTACACCTAGTCAGGCTCCTGTGACTTCCATGTGTGGAGCAATGGGTCATAGGCCGTGTACCCCATGTCCCTGTGAGGAATTAGGGAACTCCAAGTGCATGGCGTAGTGCAGAGGGCTGCTGTGTCTGTAGTGTCCGCCAACGGTAGCTGTATTGCATGTACTGAACATGTCTTTCTACTTTCTTTCCCCCCCTTTTTTGTGATCTCCCTGTTCTTGTGTGCATTAGCATCATCAAGCAGAGGAGCTGTGCCACCGGAGCAGGAGGGAGCTGCATCCCACATGGCCCCGGAGGGCGAGACTACGGACTTAGAATTCACCAGTGGGACGGAGGGCGAGGGGAGCTCCACGGCTGAGACTGGAGCAGAGACTGGCGACACCGACTCCTCCTCTGATGGGAGCTCCCTTGCGGTGGCGGGCCCCTCTGTGCCCCCCGCATCTACAGGTACAGCCGCCACCCCCCCTACCAGCAACGCCCTCCCAGCAGCCCCTCAGCGTGTGCCCCGTGGCCGCTCACCCGGGAGGGTGGGCATCTCCTTCACCCCAGGCACCTCAGGCACTGCCCCAGTCAGCCCTGCTGCCCCCAGTGAGGAGGCCATTGACCTACTGAGATCCCTCACTGTTGGGCAGACTACCATTCTGAATGCCATCCAGGGTGTAGAGAGGCAGTTGCAACAGACAAGTGCATACCTGGAGGGCATTCATTATGGTCAGGCAGCCCAACAGCGAGCATTTCAGACTCTGGCCTCAGCACTGATGGCAGCCATTGCCCCTGTGTCCAAGGCCCCCCCTCCAACTTCCTCCACCCAGACCCAATCCCCAGTACCTCAGCATATCCCAAGCACACCATCAGACCAGCATGCACACACCTCAACACACATGGGTAGCTCTGGCAAACATAAGCACCACACATCCCACAGACACTCACACAAGCGTCATACCCATGCAAACATACCAACATCCACTGCCTCCACTGTGTCCCCCTCTTCCACGTCTCCCTCCTCCCTCCCAGTCTTGTCTACACTCACACCAGCATGCACTACATCCTCAGCCACTACCTCCATTACCAGCACGCCCATCACCAAACACCGCTCACGTGCACTCACCACCCCCACTACCATTCACACATCCCCTGTGTCCTCTCCCAGTGTGTCTGTGAGCCTTCCTCCCAAACTACACAAGTGCAGTCACACACCCACCCAACAGCCATCCACCTCACGACAGCCTCCAGCCCATGCACCTTCACCCAAGTCAGCAAACGAACACCTCCTACAACCACTACCTCTTCCTCCACTCCCAAACCCCCTCCATCCACCCATCCCAGTGTGTCTAAAAAACTTTTCATGTCAAACCTTGACCTCTTCCCTTCACCTCCCCCACCCCTTCCATCCCCTAGGGCCTGCCTTTCCAGGTCCCAACACAGCACCTCGGCCACCACATCACCGGGCACAGTGGTGCCAGCAGTAACCGGCTTCAGGAGTGCGCCATGCAGCAGGGCTGCCAGTGTCCCAAGGAGCGAGGCCAAGGACATTCCCCCACCTCCAAAACAGAAGAAGTTGCCCACATCCCGGAGGGAGAAGGCCAAAACACCTGCCACCAAGGGCTCAGCCAAGACAATAGCTGGGAGTGGCAAGACAGCTGCGCCACCATCCAAGGTGGGGAACGGCTTGAAAAAAAAAGGCAAGTCAACGTCGCCGCCAACCTGCACTGCGGACCAGACCGTCACCGGCACCGCCACATGCACCGCCGCCACGGGCACCGCCGCCAGCACCCAAGATACTGAGCCCTTCACCAGCACCGCAGACACTGTGCCCTCCAGCAGCACCGCGGTCAGTGAGCCCGCCACCAGCACTGCCGCCAATGACACCGCTGCCAGCACCGAGGACAGTGAGCCCGCCACCAGCACCGCCGCTCATGACACCGCCGCCAGCACCGAGGTCACTGAGCCCGCCACCAGCACTGCTGCCCAATGACCGGCGCAAGCACCACCGCTACTGAGCCCGCCCCCAGCACCGCCAGCGGCCAGGCCACATCCTGAGCCAGTGGCACCACCGCAGACATGGCTGCCATCCCCAGTGGTCATTCGGATGAGGCTGGTGGTCAGTTCCACTCCCCAGGAAAAAACAGTGGGTAAACCACCCACTGGAGAGACTTGAGAGACTGTGGCTTTGCACTCCCCAGGATAAAGCAGTGGGCAAACCACCCACTGGAGAGACTTGAGAGACTGTGGCTTTGCACTCCCCAGGATACATCAATGGGCATGGAGCCCCCTCGTGGAGCTGCTGTCGTGCACTCATCTGGCTGAGGTGCCCCCCCTTCCCTTCTCCCTGAGGTGCCTGTTTTTTTTTAATCTGAAGCCCCTGCCGTGTTCTCTCCTTTTCGGTCGGGTATCCTGTGTGGGCCTCAACCATGCATTTTGGGCCCTGTGGTCCAAGGACTATATTGCTGTAGTACCTGGACTTGAACTCTTGGTGTACATACTTGTTTATAGTGTATATACATTTTTGCTTAATGGATTTTACATGATTACAATCGTTCAACTAATTTCCTTTTGTCATTGCGTTCTTCCAGGGGGGCTTGGGGGGTGTAAATGTAATGTATCAACATGTATTTGTGTGTGTGTTGTAGTGGTTGAGGGTGGGGGTGGGGGTGTTGCGAGTGTGTGTCACTCTCTTTTCCCTCCCCCCTCCCCTGTGTCGCTGCCGTCGGTCGTGCTCCTGGTAGAGGAGCACGAAGACAATCGCAGGGAGTATTTGGAGTTCTGGCTCCATGGCATCCTGGTTCCTCATGGCCTGTGTAGAGGTGAGTGTTTCCCATTCCAAGTCCTGTTTCTGCCGTGTTTTTGTTTGCGTTGAATCAGCCCCGGAAAAGGTGGCGGATTTGCCTCTCATAATAGTGCGGGCGGTACATCGTCTTCCGCCTGACTGTTGGCGGTGACCGCCATGCTGTTTGTCTGTACCGCCATGGCGTTCGGAGTGTTGAAGTGGCTGTCTATGTTGGCGGTTTCCGCCGTGGCCGTAATCCCATGTTTTTTCCGCTGGCCTGTTGGCGGTCTTAACGCCGCGTTAACACCGACCGCCAGGGTTGTAATGAGGGCCATAGAGTGTGTCTTATATATCTAGACAAAATTATCCTAGTGGCTCAGAACCCCATCACGGTGATGCACTATCTGTCCTGGGATGATTCGCTTGCTTCATGACTGGGCAATATTCGTGCTTCAGGACCAAGGGTTTGTCATAAACTCAGAGAAATCAATTTAGCCTCCAATACAATCCAGAGAGTTTCTGGGTTTTGTGTCAAAGCTCTGAGCCAAACAGGAGACCTTTGGGACTGCTAAGGGACAACAGAAGGTTGTTAGTGCTGGTTCCCAATCACAAACTAAAAGCAATCAGGAAGGAACTTCAGTCTGCACTGAGCAGAGACAATTTCCCTGCGTTTATTGGCTTGGATACTGGGGCTCTTAACCTCTTTCTTTCAAGCGATTTTTCCAGGCCTGCTCCATTATAGGGTGCTACTGCGAGTGAAGTTCCTTCATCTTTGCAAGGGCCTTGCATACTCTGATCTGGTCTCATTATAGCTCCAAGCCAGGACAGAACTGACATGGTGGCTCGAGCACATGGAAGCGTGGAATGGCAGGGCAATCTTTGGATGCCTTCCGGCTGTCACGCCAGAGTCGAATGCCAGCCACTGGAGATGGCGTGCATGGCATGTGAGCGTAGCCACAGGGCACTGGTTGTAGGAGGCTGGCTTGTAGTGGGTACCAGAGGTGCTTACACCTTGTGCCAGGTCCAGTTATCCCATATTAGTGTAGAAGAGGTGTTTCTAGCAGCTTAGGCTGATAGAAGGTAGCTATGGCAAAGCAGCTTAGGCTGAATTAGGAGACATGTAAAGCTCCTACTATACCACTCATATCATATGCACAATATCATAAGAAAACACAATACAGAGTTACTAAAAATAAAGGTACTTTATTTTTATGACAATATGCCAAAGGTATCTCAGTGAGTACCCTCAGTATGAGGATAAGTTATATACACAAGATATATGTACACCAACCAAAATTAGGTAAGTAATAGCAAGAAAAGTAATGCAAACAGTGTAGAATTACAATAGATTGCAATCGAAGCACATAGGTATAGGGGCAACACAAACCATAAACTCCAAAAGTGGAATGCGAACCGCGAATGGACCCAAAACCTATGTCAGCTTGTAGAGGGTCACTGGGACTGTAAGAAAACAGTGAGGGTTAGAAAAATAGCCCACCCCAAGACCCCGAAAAGTAGGTGTAAAGTGCACCTACTACCCCCAGAGAGCACAGAAGTCGTGATAGGGGGATTCTGCAAGAGGAACAACACCAGCAATGCAACAACAGTGGATTTCCGGACCTGAGTACCTGTAAGGGAAGGGGACCAAGTCCAAGAGTCGCGACAGTGTCGAGAGTGGGCAGGAGCCCAAGAAATGCCAGCTGAGGATGCAAGGAAGCTGCCACCTGTTGGAATAAGCTTGGTGTTCTACAAGAACGAAGAGGACTAGGAACTTCCCCTTTGGAGGATGGATGTCCCACGTCATGAAGAAGCTTGCAGAGGTGTTCCCACGCAGAAAGACCGCAATCAAGCCTTGCTAGCTGCAAGGGGCGTGGTTAGGGTTTTTGGATGCTTCTGTGGCCCAGGAGGGACTAGGATGTCGCCACTTGGATGAGGAGACAGAGGGGGCGCCCAGCAAGTGAGGGAGCCCTCGCAGAAGCAGGCAGCACCTGCAGAATTACCCAGACAGGCACTTAGAAGAGGAGTGAACCGGAGTCCACCCGAAGTTACAAAAGGGAGTCCCACGACGCCGGAGGACAACTCAGAAGGTTGTTCACTGTAGGTTAGAGTGTTGGGGACCCAGGCTTGGCTGTGCATGAAGGAAATCCTGGAAGAGTGCACAGGAGCCGGAGCAGCTGCAAATCACGCGGTACCCAGCAATGCATTCTAGCGTGGGAAGGCAAGGATTTACCTCCACCAGACTTGGACTGAAGAGTCACTGGACTGTGGGAGCCACTTTGACAGGGTTGCTGAGTTCCAGGGACCATGCTCGTCGTGCTGAGAGGGGACCCAGAGGACCAGTGATTCAGTCTTTTGTTGCCTGCGGTCGCAAGGGGAAGATTCCGTCGACCCACAGGAGATTTCTTCAGAGCTCCTGGTGCAGAGAGGAGGCAGGCTACCCCCAGAGCATGCACCACCTGGAAACAGTTGAGAAAGCCAGCAGGATGAAGCGATACAAGGTTGCTAGTAGTCGTCTGGCTACTTTGTTGCGGTTTTGCAGGCGTCCTGAGCAGTCAGCGGTCGATCCTTTGGTAGAAGGTGAAGAGGGAGATGCAGAGGAACTCTTGTGAGCTCTTGCATTCGTTATCTAAAGAATTCCCCAAAGCAGAGACCCTAAATAACCAGAAACGGAGGTTTGGCTCCCTAGGAAGCAGGATAGGCTAGTAAGAAAGGTAAGAGCCTATCAGAAGGAGTCTGTGACGTCACCTGCTGGCACTGGCCACTCAGAGTAGTCCAGTGTGCCAGCAACACCTCTGAATCCAAAATGGCAGCGGTCTGGTGCACACTGGAGGAGCTCTGGGCACCTCCCCTGGGAGGTGCAGGTCAGGGGAGTGGTCACTCCCTTTCCCTTTGTCCAGTTTCGCGCCAGAGCAGGGCTGGGGGATCCCTGAACCGGTGTAGACTGGCTTATGCAAAGATGGGCAGCATCTGTGCCCATCAAAGCATTTCCAGAGGCTGGGGGATGCTACTCCTCCCCTGCCTTTCTCACCTTTTCCAAAGGGAGAGGGTGTAACACCCTCTCTCTGAGGAAGTCCTTTGTTCTGCCTTCCTGGGCCAGGGCTGCCTGGACCCCAGGGGGGCAGAAACCTGTCTGAGGGGTTGGCAGCAACAGCAGCTGCAGTGAAAACCCCGGAAAGGCAGTTTGGCAGTACCCAGGGTCTGTGCTAGAGACCCGGGGGATCATGGAATTGTCTCCCCAATACCAGAATGGTATTGGGGTGACAATTCCATGATCTTAGACATGTTACATGGCCATGTTCGGAGTTACCATTGTGACGCTACACATAGGTCGTGCCCTATGTGTAGGGCAGTCGTGTAATGGTGTCCCCGCACTCACAAAGTCTGGAGAAATTGCCCTGAACAATGTGGGGGCACCTTGGCTAGTGCCAGGGTGCCCACACACTAAGTAACTTGGCACCCAACCTTCACCAGGTGAAGGTTAGACGTATAGGTGACTTATAAGTTACTTATGTGCAGTGAAAATGGCTGTGAAATAATGTGTGGCAGGCCTGTGTACGAATTGTCTGAGCTCCCTATGGGTGGCAAAAGAAATGCTGCAGCCCATAGGGATCTCCTGGCACCCCAATACACTGGGTACCTCAGTACGATATACTAGGGAATTACATGGGTGTAACATGCCAGGCAAGATGGTACTTTCCTACACAGTCCATGTAGAATTTAGCTTTTTCTGCTTCTAAGAAAACTAAACGGTCTTAATGCACATGTAATCAGATCTAAGCTAGTGAAGATGGGAACAGCCGAGTCCAATCCCCAAAAACTTGAAATGTGTTAAAGTGACAGTGATAACTTAAGCCCTTCTGTGCCCAGGATGTAATGGTTACGTCCTGAGGCACAGTGCTCGTAACCATTACGTCCTGGGCACAGAGCCCAGAGGGAGCGCCAGCGCTCCCTTTGTGGGGTTCCCGCCCACCAAGGCAGGGATGGACCTTCCACCCCGACCCCATCCACCACCCCCTGTGACGTCAGCGCGCAATCACGTGCTGATTGTCACAAGGCCTCCTCCCATCGCGCTGGAAGATCAGTTTCCAGCGCAATCTCTTCCGATCACGTGGAGGAGGCCGAGAGACTTCAAAGGGAAGGAAAGTTATTTTCTTCCCTTTGAAGTCTCTCTCAGCGTTTTGGCAGCCGGATTACAAGCAATCCGGCTGCTAAAACGCCCACTAGACACCAGGGATTTTATTTTTTGAATGAAATTGGCATGAGGGAGCGACCCCTTGGGCAAGGGTCACTCCCCTAGGGGGCAAATTATATTTAGGCCAATTCTGCCCCCCTTGGGGGCAGATTGGCCTATTTTTATGAGGCCAATCTGCCCCCAAGGGGGACAGAAACCACTAGACACCAGGGAGTTTGTTTTTTTCTGCGAATTTCACACAAGGGGAGCGACCCCTTAGGCAAGGGTCGCTCCCAAAGGGGGCATTTTTGTTAAAGCCCTTTCTACCCCCCCTTGCGGCAGAAACCTCTAGGCACCAGTAATCTTTGTTTTTTTTGTTTTGTATTTTTGAGGTGGGGAGCGACCCCTTAGGCAAGGGTCGCTCCCCTAGGGGGCAAATTATATTTAGGCCATTTCTGCCCCCCTTGGGGGCAGATTGGCCTATTTTTATGAGGCCAATCTGCCCCCAAGGGGGACAGAAACCACTAGACACCAGGGAGGTTTTTTTTCTGCTAATTTCTCGCAAGGGGAGCAACCCCTTAGGCAAGGGTCGTTCCCCTGGGGGGCAAATTTATTTTAGGCCACTTCTGCCCCCCTGGGGGGCAGATCAGCCTATTTTAATTAGGCCGATCTGCCCCCAAGGGGGGCAGAAACCACTAGGTACCGGGAACTTTTTTTGTTGTTGTTGTTTTACAGATGGGGAGCGACCCCTTAGGCAAGGGTCGCTTCCCTGGAGGGGCAAATTGTATTTAGGCCATTTCTGCCCCCTTTGGGGCAGATCTGCCGATTTTAGGTCAATCTGCCCACAAGGAGGGCAGAAACCACTAGGCACTGGGGATCTTTTTTTTTGCGCCAACGTCACGCAAGGGGAGCGACCCCGTAGGCAAGGGTTGCTCCCCAGGGGGGTGGGGGAGCAAATTAATTTTAGGCCATTTCTGCCCCCCCCCTGGGGGCAGATCGGCCTATTGTTAAAACCTCTAGGCGCCAGAGCAAAAAAAAATTTGTGTTTGTTTTTTTGGAGATGGGGCGCGACCCATTAGGCAAGGGTCGCTCCCCTGGGGGGCAAATTGTATTTAGACCATTTCTGCCCCCCTTGGGGGCAGATCAGCGGATTTTAGGTCAATCTGCCCCCAAGGGGGGCAGAAACAACTAGGCACCAGGGATCTTTTTTTTCCGCCAATGTCACGCAGGGGGAGCGACCCCTTAGGTAAGGGTCGCTCCCTGGGGGGGTTTGGGGGGCAAATTTATTTTAGCCCATTTCTGGCCCCCCCTGGGGCTGGCTGACCTAGAGGCCAAAATCTACAGGTAGGCACTTTGCAAAAAACACCTCTGTTTTCTGTGAAAAAATGTGATGTGTCCACGTTGTGTTTTGGGCCATTTACTTTCGTGGGCGCTAGGCCTACCCACACAAGTGAGGTACCATTTTTATTGGGAGACTTGGGGGAACATTGGGTGGAAGGAAATCTGTGGCTGCTCTCAGATTCCACAACTTTCTGTCACCGAAATGAGAGGAAAAAGTGCTTTTTTGGCCAAATTTTGAGGTTTGCAAAGGATTCTGGGTAACAGAACCTGGTCAGAGCCCAACAAGTCACCCCATCTTGGATTCCACTAGGTGTCTAGTTTTCAAAAATGCGCTGGTTTGCTAGGTTTCCCCAGGTGCCGGCTGAGCTAGAGGCCAAAATCCACAGGGAGGCACTTTGCAAAAAACACCTCTGTTTTCTGTGAAAAAATATGATGTGTCCACGTTGTGTTTTGAGCCATTTCCTTTCGTGGGCGCTAGGCCTGCCCACACAAGTGAGGTACCATTTTTATCGGGAGACTTGGGGGAACACAGAATAGCAAAACAAGTGTTATTTCCCCTTGTCTTTCTCTACATTTTTTCCTTCCAAATGTAAGGCAGTGTGTAAAAAAGACGTCTATTTGAGAAATGCCCTGTAATTCACATGCTAGTATGGGCACCCCGGAATTCAGAGATGTGCAATTAACCACTGCTTCTCAACACCTTATTTTGTGGCCATTTTGGAAATACAAAGGTTTTCTTGATACCTATTTTTCACTTTTTATATTTCAGCAAATAAATTGCTGTATACCCGGTATAGAATAAAAACCCATTGCAAGGTGCAGCTCATTTATTGGCTCTGGGTACCTAGAGTTCTTGATGAACCTACAAGCCAGATATATCCCCGCAACCAGAAGAGTCCAACTGACGTAATGGTATATTGCTTTCAAAAATCTGACATCGCAGGAAAAAGTTACAGAGTAAAACGTGGAGAAAAATGGCTGTTTTTTTCACCTTAATTTCAATAGTTTTTTATTTCAGCTTTTATTTTCTGTAGGAAACACTTGTAGGATGTACACAAATTACCCCTTGCTGAATTAAGAATATTGTCTACCTTTCAGAAATGTTTAGCTTTCTGGGATCCAGCACTGGTTTCTCACCCATTTTGGTCACTAACTGGAAGGAGGCTGAAAGCACAAAAAATAGTAAAAATGGGGTATGTCCCAGTAAAATGTCAAAATTGTATTGAAAAATTAAGTTTTCCAATTCAGGTCTGCCTGTTCCTGAAAGCTGGCAAGATGGTGATCTTGCCAACGCAAACCCTTTGTTGATGCCATTTTCAGGGAAAAAACCATGAGCTGCCTTCTGCAGCCCTTTTTTCCCATTTTTTGGAAAAAAACAAAATTGTCACTGTATTTTGGCTAATTTCTTGGTCTCCTTCAGGGGAACCCACAAAGTCTGGGTACCGCTAGAATCCCTAGGATGTTGGAAAAAAAGGACGCAAATTTGGCGTGGGTAGCTTATGTGAACAAAAAGGTATGAGGACCTAAGCGCAAACTGCCCCAAATAGCAAAAAAAGGCTCGGCACAGGAGGGGGAAAAGGCCTGGCAGCGAAGGGGTTAATGACACTGACTGGTCAAGATAAGCAAAACGCGTGTGTAACGGAAGAGTGGGAAGTCTTGCTAGCACTGTGGCTACAGAGAGATCAGGCGAGTCTCAGTGGCTATATATAATTCCTCACTGCCCCGTGACAACTGGGACTTCTTGAATAACTTGGTCGCCATAGACTTGTTCAAATTCCTCACAGTCAAGGAAAGAAGGGGCAAATGAGATCTAAGTTGAGTAAGGAAGAAAGGGAGGCCCTTAACACATTACACTATGACAACAGCATTATTGTAAAGCTGCCTGATGAGGCAGCAAAGGTCGTTTTGATGAATGTTTGGAATTATGGACAAGAGGCTTTTCGACAATTGTTTAATACAGATTGCTAAGAATTGCCTGATGTTGACAAATTTAAAAACTCGATGAGACAATACTATGACTATGGGGGTCATTACAACCTCGGCAGTCTTGCAAGAAGACCGCCGAGGCTGCAGGAGACAGAATACCGCCATTGCCAGTGGTATTCCTGGCTCCCTATTATGACATTTCCACTGGGCCAGCGGACAGTAACAGTGTTACCGTCCGCTGGCCCAGCGGAAATGTCACATCAACATTGCTGCCGGCTCATAATAGAGCTGGCGGCAATGCTGATGTGCAGCGGGTGCAGTAGCACCCGTCGCACATTTCACTGCCCGAAATTCGGCAGTGAATTGCGCAACGGGGCTATGCCTGGGGGCCCCTGCACTGCCCATGCCATGTGCATGGGCAGTGCAGGAGCCCCAGGGGCACCCCAAGTCCCCTTACCGCCAGCCTTTCGATGGCGGTGTTTACCGCCACGGACAGGCTGGCGGTCGGGGACTCATAATCCCCAGGGCAGCGGTGCTTGCACCGCTGCCCTGGGGATTATGACCGCCAGGCGGAAACCTGGCAGAAAATTGGAGGGGCCGGCGGTATGGCCGTGGCTATTGCGCCACAGTCATAATTGCTGGCAGAACACCGCCAGCCTGTTGGCGGTGTTACCGCCACCTTACCGCCGGCCGCCAGGGTCGTAATGACCCCCTATATATGGGAGTGGCAAAATCAAGGTTTGATCAATTATGATGATTTTCATTTTTGAAAACACTTCCTTCCTACATTCTTACCTTCTACTGAAAAATAATAAGAAAATATATAAGAACCCTGCTAGAGCAGCAGGGAGGCCCACAGTGTACTACAACAGCTAACTGGAAAACACAGCAATATACAAGACCCATTTCATGCTGAATCTTGTGGTGTGCTCCCATCATATTGTAAAGATAGTAGGGATTTTGTATGATCTATATCCAATATACAATGGGAGAAATCATATCTGATGATTACCTAGGATGTCATTATGCACTTATGTATAAAGCACACACAAGAACACACAAGCACGTTTTCGCAATAGTGTGAGGTTGTTATTCAGCTCGACCCACTTTCGTGCCACTTTCCAATGCCTTTGGTATGTTCCTGTTTGTAATCAGTTGTAGAGAGAATTTTACACTCCTTGGGAGTAGGGCCTACAACGCCTTTCATTTGTCAAAATTGTTTTGATGTATGGAATATATGTTTACCAAAATTAAAAATAGAGATCTAGCAATGATATCTTTGTTTAGAAAATACTTTATCATCCGTTGACAGTGATCTGGGATATCCACTTAATTTTCAAACACACACAATATGACGTCAAATACTCATTTTCTGATATAGAACGATTTATTATTTGGTTCCAATCCAGTTAAGGAATAGAATCAGGAAAAGTAGGTAATAAAAAAAGCAAGTAAGCATGTCACTTATTGTCTAACCGTACCTCAAAGAAGGCGATTATACAATGGCGTCTTAATTCCAAGTTCATAACTAACGGCTTTACAGTAACTTAAACTGAGCTGAAACAATCTGAAACTCTGAAACTTAACAAAGAATTAGTAAAAGCCTCAGGAAAGCCCCAGACTTGTGTGCAAAAGCAGGGACTGAAGCATGTGTTGGTTGCATCTCGCTTAAAAGCTGACAATATTCTGAATAATAATTATCACATTTCTGGAAACTTGAACTGGATTGGAAACAAATGTTTATTCAATCGGGATATGTCACAAAATGAATATTTGGCATGAAATTGTGTGTGTTTGAAAATAAAGTGCATACTCTGGCTATTTGAGCTCACTGTCAACAGATAATACAATGTTTTCAAAGCAAAGATATAATTGCTGGATCTCTCTATATTTGTAATCTAGTTTTGGCATTGTACACTCCTTGCAATAGACCAATAACTCTATATGACTATACACTGATGTTTATGACAATGATAGGCGTTTGCCTAAACAACAATATTTTCATATTTAAAGATAAATATTGCAGCTAAATCTCAAACAGCAATGGACGCCTGCTCCTCCCCCCCAAACTAGGGACATTTATTCATGGGAGGAGCAGTTGGTCTGGACATCATAAAATGAAGATATGACAAACCATGTACTGATTTGGATCAGGTGTACAGAGAACCTTTTTTCTGCGGTCGGATGGAAGTAGGGAAATGGCTGAAAGATTCATCCAGAGATCTCAACCTAAAATTCTCTTATGAGATCAGTAATTAATCTTTCAATTGCTTGGATATCCGCACTGAACGAGAGAAGGGCACCATGGTCACAAGCCTACAAAGAAAGAAAACACAGGGAATTGCAAATAGTGCGCATCCTCAGAAACTGATAGACAGTATGGCCTCTAGTGAAATGCTATGGGCCAGTAAAAATTGTGACAGCCAAGAAGCATATGAGGAGGAAGTAAAAAACATGCTTCTAACATTTAGAGCAGAGCATACTCCAATAAAGCCCTACAAAAGCAAAAACCAAGAACAGGGATAAACTAGAGTTTAAATCAAACACACCCACAGAGGGACCTGACAATACCATAAAGTTCATCACTAAATACAATGTGAGTTACACAGAAGCAAAGGACAGAATAACAATTGGAAAATGTAAAAAGGTGGTTGGGCCGATATTACCTCGCATCCCTCCATCACTTATTATAAAGCCCCATCCCTCAAGAACCACCAAATCCATAGCTATGTGGACAAGTCAGTGAGAGAAAGCGACCATCTAACATAAAGGGTTTCAGAAAGTATGGAAAATGTTAGGCTTGCAAACCAGTTGTCAACAGATAAGGGGTTATTCTGTCTAATGGAAAGAAAAAGCTTATCATCAATCAATTCATATCCTGTAGCACAAATTTCTGTCTATATGTGTTAGAATGTACATGCCATAAAACAATTATTGGCAGCATTACTTTCCTCATTTGTGAGTGATGGAGCACAAGAGAGCCATCAAACATGCTGGATAAACTTTTCCCAGTGGCTAGACATTTTGAGGAATGCCATGATAGGAATGTGGACTCTGTTTCTTTGGCCTTTACAGGATTCAGAAGGTGATCAAGAGAATAAATTAAGGCAAATTGAGTCCAGATAGATTTTAGAGCTGGTACCATGGAACCCATGGGCCTGAATAAAGATGTGAAATTACACATGCACATATGATGGATACTGATGTTGAAAGTACATCTATGTGAACAGGAGGGGAGATTTCCCTGCAAGATTAAAAATATATATTTTTACATTTCTCATAGCACTCAAAGCAAAGAGGGGGATAACTGACACAAGGCAATTTTGATAATTGTCAACATGAAAGCACCAGCCAGTTGTCTTGAAATCAGCTATGTCAGCTTTTGGCAACAGGGCCCACTGGGGAAGTATAACTTTATATGACTGAAGAATGGAGCCCACTGAGGCCTTGAAACTGACAAAGAAAAAGTATTATCTATAAATGGGATTGGTAGAAATTATATGCCCACTGGTGCTCTCTCTCTGGTTATAGTATTCCAGCTCGCATTGTATTATTATACCCCCACTGTCAAGTCCCGAGAGATATATTCATACATGAGGTTCTACTCTTAATCACAGGAACAGAGCATTGAGTAATATAATATGAAACTTACCTGGCATTGTCCTCAATCTAATGTCAATGCAGAAAGAAGCACATTCAAATCCGCCCTAGCAGGCTACCACCAAATGACCTGGAGCACCGACTGCGCCACTCTGGCAGACCGCATTGATGCCAGCACTAACAGAGGCAAAGAAGCTGTTGCCATTGTGAAAGATTTCATCTCACCATCGGCCACCTCCATCACCCTCTCGCAGGACGTCTGCAATAATCTCCCTCAATTCTTCAGTAACACACTCACCTCCACCTGAAGCAACTTCAGCCCAGGACCGAACCTGACACACCTCATCAATCCCCTTCCAATCTTATTCAAAGAACCACTGCTAACCACATGACCCACCATCACCTCAGAAGAAACCGCTGCCACCATAAAGTCTACCCACTCATGGGCCCCATCGGACCCCCTACTCCCACCACGCCTACTCTAGAGGCCTGTAACCTATCAGCATTATTCTCACACTCATTCAGAATGCCTCCACTTCTATTGTGACCTCCCCAGATGCTTGGACATATGTAAATGTCCTTCCATTGCTGTCAAAACTCTGAGCTGACCCTTCAACTTTCGCCACCTGCAGACCGATCCCCCTGCTACCATTCCCGGCAAAAGTCTTTGAGAAAATCATCAACAGGAACCTCACCATATACCTTAATGACCACTAATTACTTGACACCATTCACCTTGGTACAAGACCCAACCACAGCATGGAAACTGCCCTTATCACTGCCAAGGATGACATCCACATGGCGCTGTACAGAATGTTGTAAGACCCATTGCTAGATTTGGCATCCTTGGAGTGGTCTCCCCTAACTTTTTGCCTCTGTTCCCCAGGTTGATGATGTGTGTTGGACTCTGTTTTTGTTGTTTTTGATACTCTAGGCACTTTACCACTCCTATCTAGTGCTAAATTGCAAGTGTTCCTATGTAAAATGTGTGTGTAATTTGCTTTCCATGATTGGCATATTTGATTTACTAGTAAGTCCCTAGTACAACGCACTAGAGGTGCCCAGGGCCTGTAAATCAAGTACTACTAGTGGGCCTACAGCACTGGCTGTGCCACCCACATTAGTAGCCCAGTAAACATGGCTCATTACATGAAAGACACCCCTAAGGTAGGCCCGAGGTAGCCCCATGGGCAGGGTGCAGTGTATGTTTAAGGTAGGTATATGTCCAGACAGTGAAATACTGCCAAATTCGGTTTTCACTGTGCAAGGCCTATCTCTCTCATAGGTTAACATGGTTAAATATTATTAAAGTGCAGATTCCCTTTGGGAGCAGATAGAAATGTGGAGTTTAGGGTCTCTGAACTCACAATTTTAAAATACTTATTTTAATAAAGTCTGTTTTTAGGTTGTGTGTTTGAAAATGGCACTTTTAGAAATTAGGCATTTTCCTGCTTAAACCATTCTGTGACTCTGCCTGTTTGTGGATTCCCTGTCTGGGTCAGTTTAACAGTTTGGCTGTTTGCACCTCTTCTCTAGACAGTGACACAAAGGGAGCTGGGGTGTAGCCTGCATATCCTGATGAGCCATCTGTGCTGGGAGGGAGGGGACGACTGGTCACTCACACCTGAAAGGGCTATGCCTGCCCTCACACAATGTAGTCTCCAACCATCTGGTGTGTGTCTGGGGCCTGGCCAAGGCAGGATCTTACAAAAAAGAGAAACTTTCCTTTGAAGTTTGCCTTCTTCAAAGGCAAAAAGGGGTATAAGTAGTGGACCCAAACCCCCTGAAAATTAGATCACTTCTGGAATCAAGAGGAACCTTTGCCAAGGGGAAGAGCTGAGGACAAGTACTGTCCCTGCCTATCACTGTGCTTTGTTAGGCTATTCTGCAGTTGCTGCTTCTGCCTGTGAAAGGGACAAAGACTGGACTTTGTTGTGCATTCCTGCTTGAGAAGAATCTCCAAGGGCTTTAACTGGGCTAGACTCCTTTTGTTGAAGTCTCAGGGCCATCAAAGACTTCCCCCTGACTTGCTGCTGAGACTCCTGTCCTGCCAAGTGGTGCCCTATCCAGTTCCTGGGCCCTTGAAAGGTGAGGCTGGCAGACAAGAACTGAAAATCCATTCACAGAACGTTGTGCAGGGAAATTTACGGTGCACCTTCTGCAACAAGGCTGATGAACGACGCGCCACAGGCTTTGCAGCTAAAATGAACGCTCACCCTGCATCGCGGCTGGGAGATCGACGCAACACGGCTACAGAAACGACGCGCAACACCTGCTTACGGAGGCTGATAACGAAGCACACCCCACGCAGTGCGGTTTTCTAACATCGTGTGACCAGATTTTCCACGCATCGTCCCTGGGCATCCAAGTCAATCCGACTATGCGAGGATCCAAGGCCCTTCGTCTGGAAATCAACACACCATCACTCTTTTGCGAGGGAGAAAAACGACACATCGCCGACACAACCAGAGGAGGAAACGACGCACAGCCTCACTTGTGAGTAAGGAATCGACGCATCGATATCCTTTTCTGATGCACGCTCACCTGTGTGGCTTTATTTCTGACGCTAACCAGGTACAACAGCATTCTCACTATTTTCTAAGGAGTAAGACTCTTTTCAAAATTCATATCTTGACTTGTGTATGTTGGATTTTTGTTGTTTTTGTCTTTTTTTTTTGTTTTGTTTAGATAATTATTACCTATTTTTCGAAACTTGTGTTGTGTCATTTTGTAGTGGTTTGCTGTATTACTGTGTGTGCTGGTACAAATACTTTACGCATTGCTTCTGAAGTTAAGCCTGCCTGTTCGTGCCAAGATACCAAGGGGGTGAGTGGGGGTTAACTGAGGGTGATTCTCCTTTACCCTGACTTGAGTGAGGGTCCTAGCTTGGACAAGGGGTAACCTGATTGCCAACCAAAGACCCCATTTCTAACACCCATGCTCAGTCTTGATTTTATATTTCCGTTTTCTTGACTTCTTTTTCTGATGGTGAGCTAGGACTGATACGCCACCCCCCCCCCAACCACCCAGGCCAAGAACCTTGGGATCATCGACAGCAAACTCAACATGACTGCTCAAGTTAATGCAATCACTGCCAAATGCGCACCCGGAAAACCGTCACTCGTGCTCTGGTCACAAGGAAGCTGAACTATGGGAACACCCTCTACGTTGGGGGTCAACAAAAAACTCACTAAAGGCCTGAAAAAATTCAGAACTCAGCAGCCAAAATCACTCTCGACCTCCCATCCCACACTCACATAAGGCCACCCCTGAAAGAGTTCCAATGGCTCCCCATTCACAAACAAGCATGATTCAAAGTCCTCACTCACACTGCAAAAGAACTACACAACACTGTCCCAGCATAGCTGAACAATTTCATCTGCTTTCACAAACCTTTCAGACACCTCTGTTTGACCAGACTCCTACCTGCACAAATCCCGCACCTATGGAAAACAAGACATGGTGGTCGAACCTTCTCCTACACCGCTCATAAAGCCTGGAGTGACCTGTCGCTCTTCTATTTTCTTGAATTCTGCATGAAGTAGAAGACCAGGCTTTTTGCCTAGTCCCACTAGGACACAGATGTGCCTAAATTCACACCTACTCAGGCCAGGATATCCTCCTGGGTGATAGTGCTCTCTACAAATTTGCATAACATAATGAAGCACAGATTTCCCCCATTTTGCACAATAACGTTATGCTGTATATTTAATATGATATTATTTTTACTGCTTGGTTTTAACCAATTTGTATTATATTGTTTTATTTATAATGCATTGATATTATTACTTTTGGTATGCTTTTATGACAATGAAGAAAAGCAAAGTATTGATTGATTGAAATCACTGATGACATCATAAAAAGATTATTCCTAGGTTCCTGTCTGGATATGGAAATGTCTTTTGATGGATAATTGTACCTGCGTATTGCTCAACGCTTGAATAGCCAGCCCACCAGAACACACCTATCAATTTTTTTAAAAATAGTCTTATCTGATTGGCTGAGGTGACTCTTTCTCTAGTCTGACATTTTGGAATCCCAGATCATCAGCTGGTTCTGCGACTCTAGAACAATTTCACTGTTTGATCACAACAGGAAAAATATTGCGTTCACTATTACTGATGCAGGGACTCAATCATTGCATCCTGAAAGTAAATCTGAAAGGGTAAAGGAGGGTGACAATATGAGCAAACACTGACTCCCCACCCTCGCCCAATCCTCCTCCCACCAGTGCAGGTGGATAGGCCTTAGCGACCTCCATTGTGTATTCATTTTTTTTTTTTTTTTTTTAAGTATTTTGCTCCTGGGTTCCCTGAGCCAGTGGCTGAGTTTGCGGTTAACCCAGCGAGGCCTGTGGGTGCCTCAAAACATGCCTGGGAACAGTAAATTAAGAGTAAGCTTCACAGCTGGTGCCACAAACCCATGGCAAGATTTGTGGACGTATGTTTGCCAATTGCTTGGTTTGTGGCTCAGGTTCTGGCTCAGCGTATCTAGCACAGGTCTGTCCAGCTAGCCATAGGCCGTACACCGCAGTAGTTGGCCTTCTACCAGGACGTGATGCTGGACCTAATTCCATCTCATTATGAAACTGTTTGTTCTCTACAGCAAAATGCATAATCTCTCTATCTGCAGCCCGGTCAGGATGATGATTTCTTGGAGCTGTGTCCGTCCTCTCTGTCTGCAGCCCAGTCAGGAGAGTTCGCTGCACGGTGTGCAGCCCTCTCCCTCGTCGGTGGTTTGGAGCCCTGATGCCCTGACGCCCTGAAGCCCTGGAGCCCTGGAGCCCTGGAGCCCTGAAAGCAGGGGAAAGGCCTGGATGGCTCAACACTCTGCAGCCGCACTTCCCAGCTGCACTGTCCGCCCGGGGGAGTGCCGGAGCCAACACAGCGGAAACTGCAGCTTTCCCCCAGGTGAGCTGCCCGCTGGAGCATACCTGAGTTCGCTGGAGCCTCCCAAACCAGCACTAGCGACAGCAACAAGGCAAGAGGCCCCCTGCAACCCCGCGGACCCCTGTGGAAGCAGCCCGACCGCGTGTGCGTCTTGCGAGGGGCCAAGGGGCCCCATCTTAAGACCCCCCCAGCTCCACCTAGCTGGGGAGCAACTAGGAGCAACTTGGAGGGCAGACTGAAGCGCGCGCCAAGCCCACGCCAAGCCCACTCTAAAAGTTCAAGGCCCTGGGCCAAGACGCCATCCCTCAGCAGGCCCCCAGGGCCCCAGTACCCCCGTACCCTCGGGAGGCAGACGAGCAGCAGGGAGGGGAAAGAGCAACACTCCCAGGCACCTGGTCTCCAAAACATCGCCTGTCCACCTGCAACCCCCTGCCCCCAGCCTCAACCTCACTCGGCCCCACCCAACTTGGACCTGGACCCGGACCGGGCTTCAACGGGGCATCACCACGACTAGGGCCACACCTGTGTGTAGGACTGTGCAGGCGCAGCAACCCAGACTGCACTGGTCCTCGATCCTTGGTCCCCCGGCCCTCGCCATCCCGAAGAGTCCCAAAGAAGTGACCACAGGGCAGAGTGTGGGAGCGTGGAAGTGCGCCAGCTCAGCGCACGGCAACAGCAGCGAGCAGGGGAGCCAGAGCTCGAATCTAGACAAACGAATCTACAAACAAATCTATAAACGGTCCATGTACAAACTACGGTCACAATTCAATCTAACTCAATTCAAGCTCCCCAAGAACAGAAAGCAGTAAGAGGCAGCCCGGTTAACTCCTGAGTGCATCAGTACCGGAATTACCGCACATCAGCATCCCAGGCTAGCGGTTTCGACACCTGTCCGTCGCTCAACAACGCAAGGAGAAATCAAGTAAAGTGGCACGTCACGTCACCCACAATCCAATAAGGAGGTTGCGCCAGTCAGCGGTTGGCAGTTGGAGTGCCCCCTGGGGCAACTCATCACTGCGAGAAAAGAGCTATAAAAGAGCTAGCAAACACTTCCATTGCCTATCCGCGACCACTCCCAACGGAAAGCCTCCTCAAGTAGACCACCACTTTACTAGCAAACTAGCAAACAGATTGACCAATCAGGGAAAGGAGTATGAGATCAGGTAAAGCACGAAGTATGCCACCAGTCAACCCACATATTAAACAAAGAGGAAAAGGAAAAGAGACCCGGCATCGGACGGAGCAGCAGTAAAAAGGCGCAAGCAGTGACTTGGATCACCCCACTCCATGCAGGAGACTCTCCCCAGCCAACGGATCAGGCAGGGGACTGGCTAAACAAACCTCTAGCATGGAAGACACAAACTGGGGAGAACCAGACCCTCGGAAAGTTGGGAGCCCTCCACCCAATCACCTCAAGATAACTGACTACGTTGCTGCTGTAACAACTCATGGTGCCAGAAAAAGGTCTAGATCGCCGGCACCAAGTAAACGATCCGTAGGGGGTGGCCTATCACCCATTTTCGATCTGCAGACGCAAGGAAGTTTCGGAGAGAGTCCCAGAGTGATTTCACCTATCCCCGCCCCTCTTTCTCCAACAATAGTGATCATAAGAAAGCAGCCTCTGAAAGTAGATGCCCGTGCATTGCCCAGGTTCCCCGCACTTATGTACCAGGAGCGTCCCCTGCTCTCGGGCAAGAGAAAACCACAAGGAGCGCCAGCTCAGATCCTGCCAAGTACCACCGGACATCCAGCTCAGTAAACCAATCGATTCTGGACTCAGAGATGGTAGCAACTGTGGAAATCCTAGAACCAGACCCACAGCAAGGCGGCCCCCTGTGCCAAAGCCTCAAACTCCATTCCTTCCCAATGCTTGGATGTGAAAGTGAGGAACTGGAGCTCTGGAACACGGAACAGGGTTGTCAAACTAGATCACCCAAAGAAGAAAAAGCAATAGCCACTCAGAATCATGTCCGTAAAGCAACAAAAATTGAAGGTACCCTAAGTGGGGCTTACAAATCCAACTCACAACCACAACCACGACCCCCAGATCCCATAAGGGCAGACGACATGTGGGCTGCAATTCTAAACTCAATGCAAGCAACGGTTATGGCTCTGCAGTTTCACTCAAATAAAATGGATATCCAAGTAGACTTGTTAAATACAATGGCAGTATTTGTCGCCGGTATCGACAGCAAGCTGGAAGAGTTAAATGCCTTAATAATTAGGGCGCAAGCTAAACAAGTTAATGATTTTACCATCTGCTCCTGCAAGGAGGTGGTAGATAAATTGTCTCAACTGCCGCAAATCCTCGAAGGAACACTGAGAGAAATCGTCCGGAATGATGAACACACACACACTACTCTCCTTGTTACCATGCTAACATCTGCCACACTTGTGTAAAGCCAAGAGGAGAGGCTCCGTCCCCCTCAAACAGCCTCACCGTTGACCATAAGAGAGAAAAGAATTCAGGCAGAAAGTAACTCTTCAGCAAGCTTCTGTATGGAAATTACGTAGAATCATCTTTCGTCGCAAGCTACTGCCAAGCCTGGGAACTCTGAGAAACCCTTAACTCGGTTTCTATCGAAAAGAGATCCAAAACAGGCAAGAAAAGGAAGGAGGTCTGCATGATCGCTGCAATTATCCTTCTTAAAAACCACCTAAATCATCCTACATGAACAAAGCCAGGAGCACATTGCACCCAGTGGAAGGCATAACAGAGACACCTCTGTTCCAGCAAGTACCAGCACCGACACAAAACCAGGAGTAAAGTCCCCTTCTGACTCAATAGGTGCTGTCCAGCCAATAAAGTCCCCTTTGGGGCCCCCCGCAGCAGTTGGTAAACATACGGACAATTGTACAAGTCCCCAAAGGGACCAGCAGAGCACAAAGTCAAAAACCACTATGATTTGACAAGTCAGACAACCATCACAGGCAATGTCAAGTAGTAAGAGGAATGTCCATGCACAAGGCTGGGTGAAGTGGCCTACATGGAACATAACAAGCATGCAGAGCAAATCCAGGCCTCTCAAACAGGTACACAAAATAACAAGCCAAATTACCAGCTGCTCTGGATTCCGGAATTCACCTCAAGATCCTCCACAGATGTTCTCAATCGTTGTACTATTTTAAGACTCATAAAAGCACTCCCGGATCTACAGCATGTGGCCTCGGATGACATTGCTGCAATTAAGTGTATTCAAGCCAGAGGCAGCCAACCCACCGACTCCACGTTTACTATCTTTGCAGAGCCGGTCCTACCCAAACAGATTATGGAGAGAAGGGACCTTTTGAAAGCCTGGGGTATTGAGGTGGCAATCTATAAAGGTGATCGATATCCACCCCCACTACTAGATTCTCAACAGCTGGAAATGCCCAAAGGCACGTGGTCCGTCTTGCATGGAGCACGCGCAGCCATCCCTCACAGCAGTCTCTGAAGTAACGATTAACGACAGAAGACCTCCCAAATCTCCGTTGAAAGTTCAAATACGGAAAGAGGAAGGCAGGAAAAGAATGGTTCTAGGTCAGAGATCCCACCATGGAAGGGAATGGGTAGCGTTGGCCTCTCCTCCAGGAGCAATGGGTAACAGCTGAACTGCTGAAGAATCATCCCCACAAGGCATATTGAACATCTGCTCATGCCAAAATGGAAGAAGGGGCCACAAGCAGGCATGCACGAGCGCTGCTTTTGTCATCTGGCGGAAGAAACCCTGGTACATGTGGTCTGCATCTGCCCAGCCCTGGCTGTTGAAAGAAAATGCTTACTGAAAAAAGAACTAAATGGCTTAGGGATTAGATCCTGTAGACAAGCACTAATCCACAAAACACCATATTGAATGTTAGACTGGTTCAATTGTTGGAAATTCTTTCCAGTAAAATAACATCTGCTGAAACAAGCCTGTGATAGGGAGGGGCAAATAGAGACAAAATCCATCTACTTTAAGAAAAACACATCAAAGAAAGGAAGGTTTCTTGGTAACATCGCAGGTCACACAGCCAGACCACTATGAAGTTTTGTACCAGTAACCAGATTCAAGTAGGAGCAAATCAACTTTGTAGATTGTATTTAAATCCTCCCAGTTTTTCATAATTTTATGTAATATATATGTTTTATTGCATTAATATTGTTCTGTTAAATTTTACATTGAAGGATTTATTTTATGGTTTTAATTAACTAATAAAATAAACATTCTCTCTCTTCTCATAATCCAGTAAGAATTAAAAACTCCAGCTGTTCATCTAGAGAAATTAAGGTGCTCATGCAGGAGCCATTTGCTGCAGAAATGTAAAAGAAATTTCAAATAAGGTAATCTGGGCCTGTAAAATGGAATAAAGATAGTATAGTTGAAATACAGCTTCCCAACCAAACCACAAATTCTGAAAATGCATTTGACTCATTAAATCAAGCACTGGCAAAGCAAATATGTGTCACCTTAGGGGCCAATTGGTTTTGTCAACGGCTTTAACCCATGTTGTAGAGCATCCTCAATGCTGTCCATCGGGCTAACAAAACAAACAAAAAAATAAAAAAACACAAATGCACCATTATATGGCAGACATCTAATTTTGTAGGCAGCAATGCATGAGTCTGTCTACAAAATTATGTTTTTTTTAATTATTTACCCATTTTTATCAGTAAATAACAAACATAGTGCAAAAGGTTTTTTTGTTTGAATGGTGGGTGTACATGAGCAAATCAGATGATGGGGAGAAGAATCACAAAGAATGCTGTTGTTGAAGCATCACAAGTGTCACTTCTGGCGGAAACATCACAGAGTGTGGTTGGGGTGACAACACAGAGGGCTCAGGTGGCATTAAGCAACAGAGAGGGTGTGGGTCTGGGAAGCAAAATGGGGATGTGGGAAATGAAAGCAATATGGAGGGAGGGGATGGAACAACAAAGTCGGCATGGTTGGGGAGTAGTAATGAGTGAGAGTGAGCAATGTGAAGCGGACGGGGAGAACCATACAGGCAAGAAAGCAATGACAGGAGACAAATACGCAAGTGCACCACGGAGGGGTGGAGGGAGGACGTTGGAGGTACTGAGCAGGAAGTCAAGACATATGATGGCATTTGTAGCTCCTGGTGATCAATTTTGCTGCATGTCATTAGGTCTGGCCTCTGCTGCAGCCACGTTCCACAGGGTGGTGGCAGAGGTGTTGAATGGTTTTTGTGGAGTTTTGGTTTCCCAAGATGATGCTTTGGTATACGGCAAAGATGAAAATGAGCATATGCGTAGACTTACAATGGTTTGAACGCCTTTCTGAGAAGAGGTTTGAGAAGAGGTTTGAGATTAATTGAATAAATAAATGTATGATTGGTGATCACAATTATGAATATATGGGGTGTGTGGTTTCAGGGAAGCAGATTTCACCATGGCTAGTCCAATTGAGAGCAACTGAAAGATCATGACCAACAACTTGCATATATGTCATTTATGAATTGCATTCAAAATGTATTGCAAATGTTGTAATGATTTCTGAGCCATTTCACAAGCAAAGAAGAATGTTCAATATTTCTGGGGTCGGCGAGAGAAAGGGGCATTTCCTGGGATTAAGGAAATACTGTTCAAGGCACCACTCTTAAGCCATATGTACCCAGCAAGGAGTTATTCATCACTTGTGATGCTAGTAGCATCAGCATTGGCACTGTAGCGACTCAAGGCAAAGGAAAGAAGAAATGCGCCATTGCTTTTGCGTCACATATGTTGAGACAAGAAGAAGTACTCTGTCATTGAGCGTGGAACGTTGGACTGCACGTAGGCGATTGAAACACTTAAGTTGTATGTGTGTGGTGTAGGAGGCTGGCTCTCTATGTAGTGTGCAAAGCTGACACACTGTGCAGGGGTCCAGGCAACCACATGTTGGTTTACATGGGGTAAAAACTGACCACCTAATGCTTTAATTGTTATGGTAGCATGGTCGACCAGTTAGGCCAATCCTGGGGAAGTGCAAAGCATTTGAAGTACTTACAGTATCAATCTTACAATTCACACACTCAATGGAATAACTTAAGACCAATTTATAAAAATAATTCAGATCTTTATATACTTGTTAAGATGAAGATCATCAGATTTGGGTAAGTACTTTTCGAGATATTAATTTTTGAAGTTTAATAAAAATAGTCTTTTTGTGCGTAATTACGCACCATAGGAATCAATGGAGGATCTCCTTTAGAAATACATATAAAATCATACAGTTGGTTTACCAAGTTCTTTTGCAGGTTGGTCGAGGTCGTCAGTGGGAACACTGTGCCAGCAGGAGGAGTTCGGGTGGCTCCTGGGTCCGGCAGGAGCAACGTGAGAAGGTCTCTGGAACTGGTGCAGGGCCACTGCGGAGGACCACTTGGAAAAGCACTGCACAGGTATGTTTAACGGTGAATCCTGGCATTCCCTCGGACTGTCATGATCGCAAGCAGCGGGGTACCCTTGGGGCACAGTTGGATCTTCGGTGCAGGGCACAGGGTGGCCGGGTGCAGAGTGAATCGCTGAGCCAGGAGCTGTGCGCAAGGATGTTATTAGGAGCAGGAGGTAAACTTTTTCAAGGGTCGTTTGCAGGGCAACGGGGGCACTCTGGTGGGAGGTCTGGGGTGTTCCTGAAGTCCCTCGACTGGGACTTCCTCCTGGTCCTTTTGCAGCCCCGGATGAGCTGTTATTCAGGATTTCTGACGTGGGCTGACCAATACCCCTGGTATTGGCATGGTTTGGCTGCTGGAGGTCACAGTGCCACCAAACTTGGCACACTGGCAGGGTTTGTCCCCACAGTAGTCGGGTTGCTGGTTGGTCCAGCTGTGGTGTCCGGTTCGGGAGTTAGCAGGTGGGCAGTGAAGTGACCCTCACTGGCTTGCTGGTTCCTTTGGATTGTAGACTGGTACCTCTACTCTGGAGGGAGTTCTCGGGCAATTGGCTAAGCCTGGAGGTTCTCTGGGGTTTTTGTGGAGTTGTCCTGTTGTCCAGCAGCTCCTCACAGTCGAATGTCGAGTCCAGGGAGCAGCAGGCAGGGTTTGGCATCTTTTCTTTGGTGCAGCATGTCCACAGTTCTCGTGCTTTGGATCTTCTTGTTGCTGGGCTTTTAACTGTCAAATCTGATTATCTGGTCTAGGGGTGCCCACTAAATACTGTATTTAGTGGTGATTTAGGGGGGAACTCATAGTGCCAATTGGTCACCTACCTTAGGGTGGCTACACCCACTAAGTGACCACTTCTGGTGGGCAGAGGAAACATTCCTACACCTGATTGACTATTTTCCTTCCATCAAAGATGGAAGAAAATGAAATGGAGTGTCCACCTCACATGCAACACCTTTGGGGTGGTGCATGCTTGGTAGGGCCACTCCCCTATCCTAAGTTTGAATTTTCCGTTGTTGCTCCCACCAAAAGTGGGGGTTTGCAACAGGGAGGCTTGGAGGTCGAGTTTCAAAGATGGTAGGCTCTTTGAAGCACACTGCCAGGAGAGTGCACATTCCTGAGTGAGCGGGTGTTAGCACCTCCACCCAGGAAGGGCTTTGCCAGCAACCCAGAGAGAAGAATCTCTCAACCCAAGGTTGTAGATTGGCTGTCTGGAAGTGGCAGGCTGGTAAGAACCAGTCAGTAACTATGCCAGGGTAGTTAGCTTTTGGAGGGGGCACCTCTAAGGTGACCCCAGGTACATTTAGTAATAAATCCAATACTGGTACCAGTTGGGATTTATCATTCTGAGTTGTTTGATACCAAATAACCCAGGGTTCAGAGTGGTCAGTATGTAGCTGTGAAACTTGTGTTGACCAGTATCTAGCACATGTATTAAAATGACTACTCTGTCTACTCACTATGCCTAAGGTTTGGTAAGGACATAGTGGGGGCATATTGCTCATGCAGCTATGCCATCACATACAGTATGGTGCACCCTGCCTTAGGGATGAAAGGCCTGCCAGATGGGTGAATTACATATATTGTACGCAGTGTGTAGTTGGCAGGGCACACAGGCAGTGTGCCATGTTGAGTTTACGTTTTAGGTGTGCATCAGGGCACTCAGCCTGCAATGGCAGTGCTGGGTGTAGTGGAATGCATGGCCCTCTATAGAGGGTGGCACAGTCAGTGCTGCTGCCCTCATGGGGCCTACCTTCAATACTCCATGCCCTGGATACCTAAGTACCATTTAATTAATAGGGACTTATAGTGGTAGCTAAAGGGGTCTCTAATTGCACCAGGGCATCACAACAGTTTTAGGGAAAGAGCTCTGGGCCAGGGAACCTGATTAGCAGGGCCCGGGACACTACAATTTCTAGGCTACATAATACATCAGGCAAAAAGTCGGGCTAGCCATGATAAAAGAGGCCTCTCCTCACATGTGGGACCAACTTCAGAATACGAACTGGTCATAAACCTCTTGTACCTCTTTTGAATAGTAACAATGTGTACAGCAGCAATGCTACTGCCAGGACGAAGAGGTTCAGTTTGAAGCTTTTTGAGGTTGAGCTCATTGCAGGAGCAAAGAACAAAAGGGCTGATTGCTTGCCTCGACTTCCTTGAAAGTAGGAAGATGTTGAACATAAGAAAAATGTGGTGTGAACATGTGGATTATATTGTAGCAAATATTTGTTGTTCATGTAAAGATTGTGTGTGAACAAGAGTAGAGAAGGACATTCGTTGAAGACCCTATTCTATTTAAAGTGATTGATTTCATCAGGAAACGATGGCCAAGGGAGAAACAATCGGTTGTGTGATTTGAAGACCTGTAGCAAAGTCCAGACTGTGAGACTTGAGCCATGGGGGACCTTTAGGCATGCTATCTAACAAGAAAAGATTGATGACGCAATGCTGGTAGCCTGCCATGGACAGCAATGTGGAAAGGTTCATTACAGAAAGACTACCAGTTATTTGCAAAATGATAAAAGACTGATATCTAGAATTCTGCCTATGACAGGAGTGCGTTCCTGTGTATCAGAAATGTGTTCTTGTGTTTGTGGACTACGTGTCAAAGTGGACAGAAGTGAGGTTTGTATTTTCCAGAGAGGGTTTTCTGTGTGAGTTGGTACTGGATAAGTTGTACAATTTGTCTTGAGGGAGATGGAGATTTGGGTGGAAATAGTATTAAGCATAAATATGCTAGTCTTTATCACCCACAGAGGATGAACAGAGTGGTCATTGAGTGCATCAGAGGTTTATTTGGTGGCAGGTGTTGTCGTGTTTGGCTCTCATTATACTAAAAGAGACTTCTGGATTTGGGTGGCAGCACCACCAGGCTGCGGGGAATGGAGTCCAATTCCCCTATGTGTGGCAACTGTCAGCCTAACCCTTCAGGCTATGTAGCAGTACCTCACATGCACCTAAAAGTGGCAATGATTTGTGGAAGCGATGTGCATGACATTCTGATTTCTCAAGGAAATCGTGGTGCAAGAGATGTAATCCTTTTCTCCCAGTTACATTAGTCTCACACATGCAAAGACAAATAGAAGCAGAAATTGGTTCAATATATTTTACTTGCATCAACTGTGTTCTAGATAAAATAGCATGTACTGCCTGCAATGATTAGGATGATAAAACAGAATAATAGCAATGTGGTGACAAGGAAAGTACTGTAGGAAAGTACCATCTTTTTGGCATGTTACCCCCAACTTTTACCTATCTGTTAGTGTGTTTGACTGTGTCACTGGGATCCTTCCAGCCAGGACCCCACTGCTTATGGCTTGTTTGGCTTTCTTGTCAGTATGTTTCACTGTTTCTGTCAGTATGCTTGACTGTGTCACTGGAGCCCTGCTAACCAGGACCCCATTGCTTATGCTCTCTCTCCCCTCAAATGTATCACTACATACTGCTAACCCAGTATTTCATCACAAATTGGCATACTGATACCCCTTTATAAGTCCTTAGCATATGGTACTTAGGTACACAGGGCATTGGGGTTCCAAGGGATCCCAATGGGCTGCAGCATTACTTTTGCCACCCAAGGGAGGCCATGCAAAGGCTTTTACAGGACTGCCATTGTAGCCTGTGTGAAATGGAGCATGGACCATTTTCCCGGACTTCATGAGTCTGATTCTTCAGATTCTTCTAGTGCCAGGCCTGTGTTATTGCATTGTGTGCATCAGATTTTCCAAGTGCCTGGCCTGTGTTATTGCGTTGTTTGCATCAGATTCTTCTAGTGCCTGGCCTGTGTTATTGCGTTGTTTGCATGAGATGCTCCTAGTGCCTGGCCTGTGTTATTGCATTGTGTGCATCCGATTCTCCTAGTGCCTGGCCTGTGTTATTGCATTGTTTGCATCAGATTCTCCAAGCGCCTGTCCTGTGTTATTGTATTGTGTGCATCAGATTCTCCTAGTGCCTGGTCTGTGTTATTGCATTGTGTGCATCAGATTCTCCTAGTACCGGGCCTGTGTTATTGCATTGTTTCCATCAGATTCTCCTAGTACCTGTGCTGTGTTATTGCATTGTGTGCATCAGATTCTCCTAGTGCCTGGTCTGTGTTATTGCATTGTTTGCATCAGATTCTCCTAGTGCCTGGACTGTGTTATTGGATTGTGCCATCAGATTCTCCTAGTACCGGGCCTGTGTTATTGCATTGTGTGCATCAGATTTTCCTATTGCCTGGCATGGATTATTGCATTGTGTACTGGGCATTAATGATGTTATTATTCTAATAATTGCAGCTTTTCTACCAAACAAGCTACCTTTTATCCCAATAAAGTGCATCTTACTACAAGGATACTGCACGGTTCATGCAGCAGTAATCTGTTACCTATTTATGTAGCAACAGGCAGCAAAACATGTCTACTAGAGATGTCTTAAGGTCAGAAACAGTACGTAGCTAAGTAGGTATGAGGCAAAACAAACTATTTTTTGTCCTTATATCAGCAAAACTGCTGCAATCTCAGTCGGCCTCACCCCAAACTGGTCTATAGGATGGAAGGCCATATCCCTTGGTGCTACGGCTTAATCATAGGACTGCTCAGCTTCCCAGATCCGACATGCTACTGCACCTCAGAAAATCACCCCATAGAGCATCCGCCCTGCCAGAGCTATGCCCCAGATCCAGCCTACAAGTCCAATGCAAGGCCTTAAGCTAGTCCTCCGGAAAGGGAGCTACAGGATCCAGCCACCGTTTACATATCTCCCTTCTGCCAGAAGCACCAGGTAAAACAGCAAGCATCTGTGAGACTTCCCCAAGAGACTGAGTGACGCAGTATCCGCTCCCCACATCACCAACACTCAGCTCGGCTAGGTAAAACAGCAAGCACCTGTGAGACCTCCCCAAGAGGCTGAGTGACGCAGTATCCGCTCCCCACATCACCAACACTCAGCTCAGCTAGGTAAAACAGCAAGCACCTCCGAGACCTCGCCAAGAGGCTGAGTGACACAGTATCTGCTCCCCACATCACCAACACTCAGCTCAGCTAGGTAAAACAGCAAGCACCTGTGAGACCTCCCCAAGAGGCTGAGTGACGCAGTATCCGCTCCCCACATCACCAACACTCAGCTCAGCTAGGTAAAACAGCAAGCACCTCCGAGACCTCGCCAAGAGGCTGAGTGACACAGTATCTGCTCCCCACATCAGCAACACTCAGCTCAGCTAGGTAAAACACCAAGCATCTGTGAGACCTCCCCAAGAGGCTGAGTGAAGCAGTATCCGCTCCCCACATCACCGACACTGAGTGACGCAGTATCCGCTCCCCACATCACCAACACTCAGCTCAGCTAGGTAAAACAGCAAGCACCTGTGAGACCTCCCCAAGAGGCTGAGTGACACAGTATCCGCTCCCCACATCACCAACACTCAGCTCAGCTAGGTAAAACAGCAAGCACCTGTGAGACCTCCCCAAGAGGCTGAGTGACGCAGTATCCGCTCCCCACATCCCCAACACTCGGCTCAGCTTGATTTTAACTCACAGAGTTTCAGCTATAAATTTACACACGATGTCCCAATACCCATTGATCAAAGGACTTATAGCAAACATATGCTCGTTGTTTGTCTTTTAACTCTCCCCACCGCGCACCCCTGTGTATTTTCTGCCCGCCCTCCGTGTTACTTTCCCACCTGCGTTCCTTCCCTACCCATGTTGTTTCCTCCCAGTGACTCAACTTATTTATTTATTCCTGATCCAACTGGGATCAGTAAAAAAAGCAAACAAACTGCTTTATTTTGTAGCCGTGCACAAGCTTGGTGCATACATCTACAAATAATGCAGTTGGCAGTGTAGGTTTTCTTTCCTTGTTTATTACCAAAGTTACACAGCAGCAGGGATGCTGTGCTCCCTGATTAAAACCATTAGCAAAGCAGATGTATCCCTAAGGGGAGACCTATTGGCTTTGCTAATGCTTGTTAAATTCCCTGGCTTGTCTGTAGAATACAACCGAGATACAGGCCACAGGTGTGGGAGCGCAGGCTCTGGGATCAACCAAACTGTTGAGTAAGGTTGTAAATGAAGAAGCTGCGGTGATAAACAGCAAATCATCCATGTTGAAACAGCAGCAGCAGGACAACGGTTCATAGGATGAAAGCACGGGAGCTGCAGATGCGGTTTTCTCAGTCATTATTTGTTCTTTTCTTCCGGTCTCATCAAGAATCAGTTCTAGGGCTCTAACCGGGGGAGGGATCTAAGCAATAGAAGCAAATTACTGTTTTTTTATGACAAAAGGTGGAATCGCCTACGAACCATATCTGGATTACATCGTTGCAGAAGAAACAAGGTAATTGTACCTGAAATTTAGACGAGGAACTCTCCCTGTCCTTTCCGATCCTGAAGCCCGGCACAAGGACTCGGATGCTACTGACCGGTGGGAATGAACCACAATACTAGGCCTTGTAGGGAGGCCCTGACGCTTTGTTTTCAATCAGACTTAAAAGTTATTTCTCTGCCTGTAGCAGCCGGCCCACGTGCTTGGAGATCGATAAGTCAGAGCCCAAAGGGTTAGCGACTGCACTATCAACCTGCGAGTTGAGGCATTAATTTCATTTTTTTAAATCATTTTAGATGAAGTTAATCATGTGATGTCATTTTAATTGTATTTTAAACTTGTTTAGTGTTTTTTTTATAAGGCTTTTTTAAGCTGAAACGATACATTATACTGTGAAATACTGTTAGACCCTGCATGCTTCCGAGGGGCCCCTGAGGCTCCTTTCCACAGTTCTTTGATTAAGGTGAGTGGTCCCCATTGACTTCAACAGGAGGTTCCTACATAACTTCACCCCTATGCACCTGGGCTCCCTGATGTAGGTACTGTGCTTCTCTGGGTATCCACGGGGGGGCGCTCTTGAACCTTCCTTTGCCTAACGGATTTTCTTGAGGTTCTCTGCGAAGGGTCAAACCTTTTCCTGACCGCAACCTCCTCCATTGTTTCCTATGAGGGTTCTAACGCACTTTAGGCCCTATGCACACAGCTTCCTGGATACTGGTCCACGGGTCCTAAGGGTGGTCACTCGTAGGTCATCATTCGAACTCTCTTCCGGGAAGTGTCCTGAAACACACAAACACTAACCGCTACTTACCAACTATTATCCTGTGGGACACCCAACACTAGGTAACACCTCTACACACAGGCTCCTGGGGAATACCTGCTACTTACTCTGGTGTTCTAGTACTTCCCCAATCCTTAGGATTCTTGAGTGTTAGTCTTGGTTAGTTGTGTCTTTATTAACCATTGTAGTTTATGGCTTGGTCTCCCCTTAGGGGCCCATGTTATTATATGCCTGTAACTACCTGTTTTTAAGTATATTTGTGTGTGATCATATCTCCAGTTAGGAGATATACCAAAATTAGTTTAGTGCCTGTGTGTTTATAAATAATACCTTTTTTTTAACACTTGCTGTGGTTCTTTCTTGTGTGTAAATCATTGATTGACTTTGTGGTTATTGCAATTGCTTCACATCCTCTCTAATACGCCTTAGCTGCTCTCCACAGCTACCCATTGAGAGCTTTAGTTATTAGGAACCTCTAACACTATCACTAAGGGTTGCCTGGACTCATTGCAGGGTGCATCACTTATAGGTGTGCACCATATACTGAGCCAGTCTCCCACAGGCGTTATCTGTGGTTTATGGTAGGCCACGAGCACTTTCAGTTTACGGTGCTCCCTTTTGGCATTACCAGCGCCCCTTGTGTGTTCACCAAGGTGATTGCGGTGGTCACAGCTCATCTGTGCAAATCTGGGGTTCCAGTCTATAGGAAACTACCATCTTGCCTGGCATGTTACCCCCATATTCCACTGTATATGTTGTTTTAGTCTATGTGTCGCTGGGACCCTGCCTGGCAGGGCCCCAGTGCTCCTATGTATGTGCCCTGTATGTGTTCCCTGTGTGATGCCTAACTGTCTCACTGAGGGTCTGCTAACCAGAACCTCAGTGGTTATGCTCTCTCTGCTTTCCAAATTCGTCACTAACAGGCTAGTGACTAAATTTACCAATTCACATTGGCATACTGGTACACCCATATTATTCCCTAGTATATGGTACTGAGGTACCCAGGGTATTGGGGTTCCAGGAGATCCCTATGGGCTGCAGCATTTCTTTTGCCACCCATAGGGAGCTCTGACAATTCTTACACAGGCCTGCCAGTGCAGCCTGAGTGAAATAACGTCCACGTTATTTCACAGCTATTTACCACTGCACTTAAGTAACTTATAAGTCACCTATATTTCTAACTTTCACCTGGTGAAGGTTGGGTGCAAAGTTACTTAGTGTGTGGGCACCCTGGCACTAGCCAAGGTGCCCCCACGTTGTTCAGGGCAAATTCCACGGACTTTGTGAGTGCGGGGACAACATTACATGCGTGCACCGTACATAGGTCACTACCTATGTACAGCGTCACAATGGTAACTCCGAACATGGCCATGTCACATGTCTAAGATCATGGAATTGTCACCCCAATGCCATTCTGACATTGGGGGGGACAATTCCATGATCCCCCGGGTCTCTAGCACAGAACCCGGGTACTGCCAAACTGCCTTTCCGGGGTCTCCACTGCAGCTGCTGCTGCTGCCAACCCCTCAGACAGGTTTCTGCCCTCCTGGGGTCCAGGCAGCCCTGGCCCAGGAAGGCAGAACAAAGGACTTCCTCTGAGAGAGGGTGTAACACCCTCTCCCTTTGGAAATAGGTTTGAGGGCTGGGGAGGAGTAGCCTCCCCCAGCCTCTGGAAATGCTTTGATGGGCACAGATGGTGACCATCTCTGCATAAGCCAGTCTACACCGGTTCAGGGATCCTCCAGCCCTGCTCTGGCGTGAAACTGGACAAAGGAAAGGGGAGTGACCAATCCCCTGACCTGCACCTCCCAGAGGAGGTGCCCAGAGCTCCTCCAGTGTGTTCCAGACCTCTGCCATCTTGGAAACAGAGGTGTTTGTGGCTCACTGGACTGCTCTGAGTGGCCAGTGCCAGCAGGTGACGTCAGAAGCTCCTTCTGATAGGCTCTTACCTCTCATGGTAGACAATCCTCCTTCCTAGGTGTCCAAACCTCCTTTTCTGGCTATTTAGGGTCTCTGCTTTGGGGATCTCACCAGATAACGAATGCAAGAGCTCATCAGAGTTCATCTTCTACCAAAGGATCGACCGCTGACTGCTCAGGACGCCTGCAAAACCGCAACAAAGTAGCAAGACGACTACTAGCAACCTTGTATCGCTTCATCCTGCCGGCTTTCTCGACTGTTTCCAGGTGGTGCATGCTCTGGGGGTACCCTGCCTCCTCTCTCCACCAGGAGACTTCCCCCTGCAACTGCAGGCACCAAAAGACTGCATCACTGGTCCTCTCTCAGCACAACAAGAGTGGTCCCTGGAACTCAGCAACTCTGTCCAAGTGACTCCCACAGTCCAGTGACTCTTCAGTCCAAGTTTGGTGGAGGTAAGTCCTTGCCTCCCCACGCTAGACTGCATTGCTGGGTACCACGTGATTTGCAGCTGCTCCGGCTCCTGTGCACTCTTCCAGGATTTCCTTCGTGCACAGCCAAGCCTGGGTCCCCGACACTCTAACCTGCAGTGCACAACCTTCTGAGTTGTCCTCCGGCGTTGTGGGACTCCCTTTTGTGACTTTGCGTGGACTCCGGTTCACTCTTCTTCCAAGTGCCTGTTCAGGTACTTCTGCGGGTGCTGCCTACTTCTGTGAGGACTCCCTACGTTGCTGGGCACACCTTCTCTCTCCTCTTCCGAGTGGCGACATCCTGGTCCCTCCTGGGCCACAGCAACACCCGAAAACCCTAACCGCGACCCTTGCAGCTAGCAAGGCTTGTTTGTGGTCTTTCTGCATGGGAACACCTCTGCAAACCTTCATCTCCATGTGGGACATCCATCCTCCAAAGGGGAAGTTCCTAGTCCTCTTCTTTCTTGCAGAACTCCAAGCTTCTTCCAACAGGTGGCAGCTTCCTTGCACCCTCAGCTGGCATTTCCTGGGCTCCTGCCCACTCTCGACACTGTTGCGACTATTGGACTTGGTCCCCTTGTTTTACAAGTACTCAGGTCCGGAAATCCACTGTTTTGCATTGCTGGTGTTTGTTCTTCCTGCAGAATCCCCCCATCACGACTTCTGTGCTCTCTGGGGGTAGTAGGTGCACTTTACACCTACCTTTCAGGGTCCTGGGGTGAGCTATTTTTCTAACCCTCACTGTTTTCTTACAGTCCCAGCGACCCTCTACAAGCTCACATAGGTTTGGGGTCCATTCGTGGTTCGCATTCCACTTTTGGAGTATATGGTTTGTGTTGCCCCTATACCTATGTGCAATCTATTGTAACTTTACACTGCTTGCATTACTTTTCTTGCTATTACCTGCAAAATGTTGGTTTGTTTACATATATCTTGTGTATATATCTTACCCTCATACTGAGGGTACTCACTGAGATACTTTTGGCATATTGTCATAAAAATAAAGTACCTTTATTTTTAGTACTTCTGTGTATTGTGTTTTCTTATGATATTGTGCATATGACACCAGTGGTATAGTAGGAGCTTTACATGTCTCCTGGTTCAGCCTAAGCTGCTTTGCCATAGCTACCTTCTATCAGCCTAAGCTGCTAGAAACACCTCTTCTACACTAATAAGGGATAACTGGACCTGGTACAGAGTGTAAGTACCCCTTGGTACCCACTACAAGCCAGGCCAGCCTCCTACATTGGTTGTGCAGCGGTGGGATAAGTACTTGTAACTACTTACTGTAGGAAAGTACCATCTTGCCTGGCATGTTACCCCCATTCTTCACTGTATATATGTTGTTTTAGTTGTATGTGTCACTGGGACCCTGGTAACCCAGGGCCCCAGTGCTCATAAGTGTGCCTGAATGTGTTACCTGTGTAGTGACTAACTGTCTCACTGAGGCTCTGCTAATCAGAACCTCAGTGGTTATGCTCTCTCATTGCTTTCTAAATTGTCACTGACAGGCTAGTGACCATTTTTACCAATTTACATTGGCTTACTGGAACACCCTTATAATTCCCTAGTATATGGTACTGAGGTACCCAGGGTATTTGGGGTTCCAGGAGATCCCTATGGGCTGCAGCATTTCTTTTGCCACCCATAGGGAGCTCTGACAATTCTTACACAGGCCTGCCACTGCAGCCTGAGTGAAATAACGTCCACGTTATTTCACAGCCATTTTACACTGCACTTAAGTAACTTATAAGTCACCTATATGTCTAACCTTTACCTGGTAAAGGTTGGGTGCAAAGTTACTTAGTGTGAGGGCACCCTGGCACTAGCCAAGGTGCCCCCACATTGTTCAGAGCCAATTCCCTGAACTTTGTGAGTGCGGGGACACCATTACACGCGTGCACTACATATAGGTCACTACCTATATGTAGCTTCACCATGGTAACTCCGAATATGGCCATGTAACATGTCTATGATCATGGAATTGCCCCCTCTATGCCATCCTGGCATTGTTGGTACAATTCCATGATCCCAGTGGTCTGTAGCACAGACCCTGGTACTGCCAAACTGCCCTACCTGGGGTTTCACTGCAGCTGCTGCTGCTGCCAACCCCTCAGACAGGCATCTGCCCTCCTGGGGTCCAGCCAGGCCTGGCCCAGGATGGCAGAACAAAGAACTTCCTCTGAGAGAGGGTGTAACACCCTCTCCCTTTGGAAAATGGTGTGAAGGCAGGGGAGGAGTAGCCTCCCCCAGCCTCTGGAAATGCTTTGTTGGGCACAGATGTGCCCAATTCTGCATAAGCCAGTCTACACCGGTTCAGGGACCCCTTAGCCCCTGCTCTGGCGCGAAACTGGACAAAGGAAAGGGGAGTGACCACTCCCCTGACCTGCACCTCCCCTGGGAGGTGTCCAGAGCTCCTCCAGTGTGCTCCAGACCTCTGCCATCTTGGAAACAGAGGTGCTGCTGGCACACTGGACTGCTCTGAGTGGCCAGTGCCACCAGGTGACGTCAGAGACTCCTTGTGATAGGCTCCTTCAGGTGTTAGTAGCCTTTCCTCTCTCCTAGGTAGCCAAACCCTCTTTTCTGGCTATTTAGGGTCTCTGTCTCTGGGGAAACTTTAGATAACGAATGCATGAGCTCAGCCGAGTTCCTCTGCATCTCCCTCTTCACCTTCTGATAAGGAATCGACCGCTGACCGCGCTGGAAGCCTGCAAACCTGCAACATAGTAGCAAAGACGACTACTGCAACTCTGTAACGCTGATCCTGCCGCCTTCTCGACTGTTTTCCTGCTTGTGCATGCTGTGGGGGTAGCCTGCCTCCTCTCTGCACCAGAAGCTCCGAAGAAATCTCCCGTGGGTCGACGGAATCTTCCCCCTGCAACCGCAGGCACCAAAAAGCTGCATTACCGGTCCCTTGGGTCTCCCCTCAGCACGACGAGCGAGGTCCCTCGAATCCAGCGACACCGTCCAAGTGACCCCCACAGTCCAGTGACTCTTCAGCCCAAGTTTGGTGGAGGTAAGTCCTTGCCTCACCTCGCTGGGCTGCATTGCTGGGAACCGCGACTTTGCAAGCTACTCCGGCCCCTGTGCACTTCCGGCGGAAATCCTTTGTGCACAGCCAAGCCTGGGTCCACGGCACTCTAACCTGCATAGCACGACTTTCTAAGTTGGTCTCCGGCGACGTGGGACTCCTTTGTGCAACTTCGGCGAGCACCGTTTCACGCATCCTCGTAGTGCCGGTTTCTGGCACTTCTCCGGGTGCTACCTGCTTCAGTGAGGGCTCTTTGTCTTGCTCGACGTCCCCTCTCTCTGCAGGTCCAATTTGCGACCTCCTGGTCCCTCCTGGGCCCCAGCAGCGTCCAAAAATGCCAAACGCACGATTTGCGTGTAGCAAGGCTTGTTGGCGTCCATCCGGCGGGAAAACACTTCTGCACGACTCTCCAAGGCGTGGGGGATCCATCCTCCAAAGGGGAAGTCTCTAGCCCTTGTCGTTCCTGCAGTATTCACAGTTCTTCAGCCTAGTAAGAGCTTCTGTGCACCAACCGCTGGCATTTCTTGGGCATCTGCCCATCTCCGAGCTGCTTGTGACTTTTGGACTTGGTCCCCTTGTTCCACAGGTACCCTCAGTCAGGAATCCATCGTTGTTGCATTGCTGATTTGTGTTTTCCTTGCATTTTCCCTCTAACACGACTATTTTGTCCTTAGGGGAACTTTAGTGCACTTTGCACTCACTTTTCAGGGTCTTGGGGAGGGTTATTTTTCTAACTCTCACTATTTTCTAATAGTCCCAGCGAACCTCTACAAGGTCACATAGGTTTGGGGTCCATTCGTGGTTCGCATTCCACTTTTGGAGTATATGGTTTGTGTTGCCCCTATCCCTATGTTTCCCCATTGCATCCTATTGTAACTATACATTGTTTGCACTGTTTTCTAAGACTATACTGCATATTTTTGCTATTGTGTATATATATCTTGTGTATATTTCCTATCCTCTCACTGAGGGTACACTCTAAGATACTTTGGCATATTGTCATAAAAATAAAGTACCTTTATTTTTAGTATAACTGTGTATTGTGTTTTCTTATGATATTGTGCATATGACACTAAGTGGTACTGTAGTAGCTTCACACGTCTCCTAGTTCAGCCTAAGCTGCTCTGCTAAGCTACCATTATCTATCAGCCTAAGCTGCTAGACACCCTATACACTAATAAGGGATAACTGGGCCTGGTGCAAGGTGCAAGTACCCCTTGGTACTCACTACAAGCCAGTCCAGCCTCCTACATTGGTTGTGCAGTGGTGGGATAAGTGCTTGAGACTACTTACCACTCTTGTCATTGTACTTTTCATAAGAGAAAAATATACAAAACAAGGTCAGTGTATATACACATAGCCAAAATGTTTTGCATTTCCTCTTTTCACTCTTTTCTAAGTGCTGAAAAGTACTTCTAAAACTTTCAAAAAGTTCTTAAAAGTTTAAAAAGTTTTTTTCTGTCTTTCCAAAAAGTTCTGAAAACTTTTTTCTCTTTTCCTATCACTTTAACTCTCTCTAAAAATGTCTGGCACAGGCCAAAATGTTGAACTGTCCAAACTTGCATATGATCACCTTAGCTGGAAAGGAGCAAGGAGTCTCTGCATAGAGAGAGGTTTGAGTGTAGGGAAGAATCCTTCCTTAGAACTGTTAATTAACATGCTTAGAGTACAGGATAAGGCCATAAGTGCCCAATCTGGTGAAAAAGCAGCTAATGGTTCACAATCTGATCCAGGGACTCCCCCAGGAAAAGGTTCAGGAAAGAAACTTCTCAGCCTGCCCATTACTAGACAGCCTAGCATAGTTGGTACAGAGGTTGAATCACACCATACTAATGGTGTGCTCTCACATTATACTGGTAGCCAAGCTGTTAGGATGCCCTCTGTAAGGGACAGGTCTCCTTCTGTTCATTCCCATCATACCTCTGTATCTAGAAATGTCCCTCCCACCCACCCTGATGACAGATTGTTAGAAAGGGAGCTCAATAGATTGAGAGTGGAACAAACCAGACTGAAGCTCAAGAAGCAACAGCTGGATTTGGATAGACAGTCTTTAGAAATAGAGAGGGAAAGACAGAAGTTGGGTTTAGAAACCCATGGTGGCAGCAGCAGTATTCCCCATAGTCATCCTGCAAAAGAGCATGATTCCAGGAATCTGCACAAGATAGTTCCCCCTTACAAGGAGGGGGATGACATTAACAAGTGGTTTGCTGCACTTGAGAGGGCCTGTGCTGTACAGGATGTCCCTCAAAAGCAGTGGGCTGCTATCCTATGGCTATCATTTACTGGAAAAGGTAGGGATAGGCTCCTTACTGTAAAAGAAAATGATGCTAATAATTTCCAAGTTCTTAAGAATGCACTCCTGGATGGTTATGGCTTAACCACTGAACAGTACAGGATAAAGTTCAGAGATACCAAAAAGGAGTCTTCACAAGACTGGGTTGATTTCATTGACCAGGCAGTGAAGGCCTTGGAGGGGTGGTTACATGGCAGTAAAGTTACTGATTATGACAGCCTGTATAACTTGATCCTGAGAGAGCATATTCTTAATAATTGTGTGTCTGATTTGTTGCACCAGTACTTGGTGGACTCTGATCTGACCTCTCCCCAAGAATTGGGAAAGAAGGCAGACAAATGGGTCAGAACAAGAGTGAACAGAAAAGTTCATACAGGGGGTGACAAAGATGGCAACAAAAAGAAGGATGGTAAGTCTTCTGACAAGGGTGGGGACAAATCTAAAAATGAGTCTTCATCAGGCCCACAAAAACACTCTGGTGGGGGTGGTGGGTCCAAATCCTCCTTTAATCAGAACAAGGAAAAGAAACCATGGTGCTATTTATGTAAAATAAAAGGCCATTGGACAACAGATCCCAGTTGTCCAAAGAAAGGCACCACAGCTCCTACCACTACAACCCCTACTGCTACACCTAGTGTCCCTACTAATAGCAGTGGTGGTGGGAGCAAACCTACTAATAGCCAATCCAAGGGAGTAGCTGGGCTCACTTTTCGTAATTTAGTTGGGGTTGGTCTGATTAGGGAGACCACAGAGGCTACTTTAGTCTCTGAAGGGGCTATTGATTTAGCCACTTTGGTTGCTTGCCCCCATAACTTGGAGAAGTACAAGCAACTAACCCTAATAAATGGTGTTGAGGTCCAGGCCTACAGGGACACAGGTGCCAGAGTCACAATGGTGATTGAGAAACTGGTGCACCCTGAACAACACATACTTGGACACCAGTACCAAGTAACCGATGCTCACAACATAACACAAAGCCACTCCATGGCTGTTGTAAATCTCAACTGGGGGGGGGTAACTGGTCCAAAGAAAGTTGTGGTAGCTTCAGATTTACCTGTAGACTGTCTATTAGGGAATGATTTGGAGACATCAGCTTGGTCAGATGTGGAGTTGGAGGCCCATGCAGCAATGCTGGGCATTCCAGGGCATATTTTTGCTTTGACAAGGGCTCAGGCCAAAAAGCAAAAAGGACAGGGAAGCTTGGATCCTGGAACAATGGACCAAGTGCTCCCTAAAGCTAGGGCTAGTAGAAGCAAACCACTTCCTACTATCCCTCCCTCTACAGTGGATTCTACTTCTGAGGAAGAAGAATTCCCTCCCTGTGCAGAACCTACACCAGAGGAGCTTGAAGCAGACACTGCAGAGCTTTTGGGTGAAGGGGGGCCTGCCAGAGAGGAGCTGAGTGTGGCACAGCAAACCTGTCCCACATTAGAGGGTCTCAGACAGCAAGCTGTCAAACAGGCTAATGGGGATGTCAGTGACTCTCACAGAGTTTACTGGGAGGACAACCTCTTGTACACTGAGCATAGGGATCCTAAACCTGGAGCTGCCAGGAGATTAGTGATCCCTCAGGAGTACAGAAAGTTCCTCCTAACACTGGCACATGACATTCCCTTAGCTGGGCACCTGGGTCAAATGAAAACTTGGGACAGATTGGTACCATTGTTTCATTGGCCTAGGATGTCTGAGGACAGAAAAGATTTTTGTAAGTCCTGTGAAACCTGTCAAGCCAGTGGCAAGACAGGTGCCACCCCAAAGGCACCCCTTATCCCACTGCCTGTGGTTGGGGTTCCCTTTGAAAGGGTAGGGGTTGACATAGTTGGCCCCCTTGACCCTCCTACTGCTTCAGGCAATAGGTTTATCTTGGTGGTAGTGGACCATGCCACAAGATATCCTGAAGCTATTCCTTTAAGGACCACTACAGCTCCTGCAGTGGCAAAGGCCCTCCTGGGAATATTTTCCAGGGTGGGCTTCCCAAAGGAAGTGGTATCAGACAGAGGAAGCAATTTCATGTCTGCATACTTAAAGGCCATGTGGAAGGAGTGTGGTGTAACTTACAAATTCACAACACCCTATCATCCACAAACAAATGGACTGGTGGAGAGATTTAATAAAACTCTCAAAGGCATGATTATGGGTCTCCCTGAAAAACTCCGCAGGAGATGGGATATCCTTCTACCATGCCTCCTTTTTGCCTACAGGGAGGTACCCCAGAAAGGAGTGGGCTTCAGCCCCTTTGAACTTCTTTTTGGACACCCTGTTAGGGGTCCACTCACACTTGTAAAGGAGGGTTGGGAACAACCTTTAAAAGCTCCTAAGCAGGATATTGTGGATTATGTACTTGGCCTCAGATCAAGGATGGCTGAGTACATGAAAAAGGCCAGTAAAAACCTTCAGGCCAGCCAAGAGCTCCAGAAGCAATGGCATGATCAGAAGGCTGTTTTGGTTCAGTGCCAACCAGGGCAGAAAGTGTGGGTCTTGGAGCCTGTGGCCCCAAGAGCACTCCAAGATAAATGGAGTGGACCCCACACAATTGTTGAACAAAAGGGTGAAGTCACCTACTTGGTTGACTTAGACACTGCCAGGAGTCCCCTTAGGGTGCTCCATGTCAACCGCCTGAAACCCTACTATGACAGGGCTGATCTCACCCTGCTCATGGCAACAGATGAGGGACAGGAAGAAGACAGTGATCCTCTACCTGATCTCTTCTCTTCCACAGAACAAGATGCTCTTGTGGAAGGTGTAGTTTTGGCTGATTGTCTTACTGCTGAGCAGAAAGATAATTGCATAAATCTCCTAGGACAATTTTCAGAACTCTTCTCTACTGTGCCAGGCACCACTTCTTGGTGTGAGCACACTATAGATACTGGAGACAGTTTACCTGTCAAAAGTAAGATCTATAGGCAGCCTGACCATGTCAGGGACTGCATAAAGCAAGAAGTTCAGAAAATGTTGGAACTAGGAGTGGTTGAGCACTCCGACAGTCCATGGGCTTCTCCTGTGGTACTGGTACCAAAACCCAATTCTAAAGATGGAAAGAAGGAAATGAGGTTTTGTGTAGACTATAGAGGTCTCAACTTGGTAACCAAAACTGATGCTCACCCTATACCCAGGGCAGATGAGCTCATAGATACACTGGCATCTGCCAAGTATCTAAGCACTTTTGATTTGACTGCAGGGTATTGGCAGATCAAATTGTCAGAAGATGCTAAACCTAAGACTGCATTTTCTACCATTGGAGGACATTACCAGTTTACTGTAATGCCTTTTGGTTTGAAAAATGCACCTGCCACTTTTCAGAGGTTGGTGAACACAGTCCTGCAAGGGCTGGAAGCTTTCAGTGCAGCATATTTGGATGATATAGCTGTATTTAGCTCCAGCTGGGATGATCACCTGGTCCACCTATGGAAAGTTTTAGAGGCCCTGCAAAAGGCAGGCCTCACTATCAAGGCTTCAAAGTGCCAGATAGGGCAGGGTAAGGTGGTTTATATGGGACACCTTGTTGGTGGGGAACAGATTGCACCACTTCAGGGGAAAATCCAAACTATTATTGATTGGGTTCCCCCTACCACTCAGACTCAGGTGAGAGCCTTCCTAGGCCTCACTGGGTATTACAGGAGGTTCATTAAGAACTATGGCTCCATTGCAGCCCCTCTTAATGACCTCACATCCAAGAAAATGCCTGAAAAGGTATTGTGGACAGCAAGCTGTCAGAAAGCTTTTGAGGAGCTGAAGCAGGCCATGTGCTCTGCACCTGTCCTGAAAAGCTCTTGTTACTCTAAAAAATTCTATGTCCAAACTGATGCATCTGAATTAGGAGTAGGGGCAGTCCTATCACAACTTAATTCTGAGGGCCAGGATCAACCTGTTGCTTTTATTAGTAGGAGGTTGACCCCTAGAGAAAAGCGTTGGTCTGCCATTGAGAGGGAGGCCTTTGCTGTGGTCTGGGCTCTGAAGAAGTTGAGGCCATACCTGTTTGGCACTCACTTCATTGTTCAGACAGACCACAAACCTCTACTTTGGCTAAAACAAATGAAAGGTGAAAACCCTAAATTGTTGAGGTGGTCTATATCCCTACAGGGAATGGACTATACAGTGGAACATAGACCTGGGAGTAGCCACTCCAATGCAGATGGACTCTCCAGATATTTCCACTTAGACAATGAAGACTCATCAGGTCATGGCTAGTCTTATTGTCCTTCATTTGGGGGGGGGGGTTGTGTAGGAAAGTACCATCTTGCCTGGCATGTTACCCCCATTCTTCACTGTATATATGTTGTTTTAGTTGTATGTGTCACTGGGACCCTGGTAACCCAGGGCCCCAGTGCTCATAAGTGTGCCTGAATGTGTTACCTGTGTAGTGACTAACTGTCTCACTGAGGCTCTGCTAATCAGAACCTCAGTGGTTATGCTCTCTCATTGCTTTCTAAATTGTCACTGACAGGCTAGTGACCATTTTTACCAATTTACATTGGCTTACTGGAACACCCTTATAATTCCCTAGTATATGGTACTGAGGTACCCAGGGTATTGGGGTTCCAGGAGATCCCTATGGGCTGCAGCATTTCTTTTGCCACCCATAGGGAGCTCTGACAATTCTTACACAGGCCTGCCACTGCAGCCTGTGTGAAATAACGTCCACGTTATTTCACAGCCATTTTACACTGCACTTAAGTAACTTATAAGTCACCTATATGTCTAACCTTTACCTGGTAAAGGTTGGGTGCAAAGTTACTTAGTGTGAGGGCACCCTGGCACTAGCCAAGGTGCCCCCACATTGTTCAGAGCCAATTCCCTGAACTTTGTGAGTGCGGGGACACCATTACACGCGTGCACTACATATAGGTCACTACCTATATGTAGCTTCACCATGGTAACTCCGAATATGGCCATGTAACATGTCTATGATCATGGAATTGCCCCCTCTATGCCATCCTGGCATTGTTGGTACAATTCCATGATCCCAGTGGTCTGTAGCACAGACCCTGGTACTGCCAAACTGCCCTTCCTGGGGTTTCACTGCAGCTGCTGCTGCTGCCAACCCCTCAGACAGGCATCTGCCCTCCTGGGGTCCAGCCAGGCCTGGCCCAGGATGGCAGAACAAAGAACTTCCTCTGAGAGAGGGTGTAACACCCTCTCCCTTTGGAAAATGGTGTGAAGGCAGGGGAGGAGTAGCCTCCCCCAGCCTCTGGAAATGCTTTGTTGGGCACAGATGTGCCCAATTCTGCATAAGCCAGTCTACACCGGTTCAGGGACCCCTTAGCCCCTGCTCTGGCGCGAAACTGGACAAAGGAAAGGGGAGTGACCACTCCCCTGACCTGCACCTCCCCTGGGAGGTGTCCAGAGCTCCTCCAGTGTGCTCCAGACCTCTGCCATCTTGGAAACAGAGGTGCTGCTGGCACACTGGACTGCTCTGAGTGGCCAGTGCCACCAGGTGACGTCAGAGACTCCTTGTGATAGGCTCCTTCAGGTGTTAGTAGCCTTTCCTCTCTCCTAGGTAGCCAAACCCTCTTTTCTGGCTATTTAGGGTCTCTGTCTCTGGGGAAACTTTAGATAACGAATGCATGAGCTCAGCCGAGTTCCTCTGCATCTCCCGCTTCACCTTCTGATAAGGAATCGACCGCTGACCGCGCTGGAAGCCTGCAAACCTGCAACATAGTAGCAAAGACGACTACTGCAACTCTGTAACGCTGATCCTGCCGCCTTCTCGACTGTTTTCCTGCTTGTGCATGCTGTGGGGGTAGCCTGCCTCCTCTCTGCACCAGAAGCTCCGAAGAAATCTCCCGTGGGTCGACGGAATCTTCCCCCTGCAACCGCAGGCACCAAAAAGCTGTATTACCGGTCCCTTGGGTCTCCTCTCAGCACGACGAGCGAGGTCCCTCGAATCCAGCGACACCGTCCAAGTGACCCCCACAGTCCAGTGACTCTTCAGCCCAAGTTTGGTGGAGGTAAGTCCTTGCCTCACCTCGCTGGGCTGCATTGCTGGGAACCGCGACTTTGCAAGCTACTCCGGCCCCTGTGCACTTCCGGCGGAAATCCTTCGTGCACAGCCAAGCCTGGGTCCACGGCACTCTAACCTGCATTGCACGACTTTCTAAGTTGGTCTCCGGCGACGTGGGACTCCTTTGTGCAACTTCGGCGAGCACCGTTTCACGCATCCTCGTAGTGCCGGTTTCTGGCACTTCTCCGGGTGCTACCTGCTTCAGTGAGGGCTCTTTGTCTTGCTCGACGTCCCCTCTTTCTGCAGGTCCAATTTGCGACCTCCTGGTCCCTCCTGGGCCCCAGCAGCGTCCAAAAACGCCAAACGCACGATTTGCGTGTAGCAAGGCTTGTTGGCGTCCATCCGGCGGGAAAACACTTCTGCACGACTCTCCAAGGCGTGGGGGATCCATCCTCCAAAGGGGAAGTCTCTAGCCCTTGTCGTTCCTGCAGTATTCACAGTTCTTCAGCCTAGTAAGAGCTTCTTTGCACCAACCGCTGGCATTTCTTGGGCATCTGCCCATCTCCGAGCTGCTTGTGACTTTTGGACTTGGTCCCCTTGTTCCACAGGTACCCTCAGTCAGGAATCCATCGTTGTTGCATTGCTGATTTGTGTTTTCCTTGCATTTTCCCTCTAACACGACTATTTTGTCCTTAGGGGAACTTTAGTGCACTTTGCACTCACTTTTCAGGGTCTTGGGGAGGGTTATTTTTCTAACTCTCACTATTTTCTAATAGTCCCAGCGACCCTCTACAAGGTCACATAGGTTTGGGGTCCATTCGTGGTTCGCATTCCACTTTTGGAGTATATGGTTTGTGTTGCCCCTATCCCTATGTTTCCCCATTGCATCCTATTGTAACTATACATTGTTTGCACTGTTTTCTAAGACTATACTGCACATTTTTGCTATTGTGTATATATATCTTGTGTATATTTCCTATCCTCTCACTGAGGGTACACTCTAAGATACTTTGGCATATTGTCATAAAAATAAAGTACCTTTATTTTTAGTATAACTGTGTATTGTGTTTTCTTATGATATTGTGCATATGACACTAAGTGGTACTGTAGTAGCTTCACACGTCTCCTAGTTCAGCCTAAGCTGCTCTGCTAAGCTACCATTATCTATCAGCCTAAGCTGCTAGACACCCTATACACTAATAAGGGATAACTGGGCCTGGTGCAAGGTGCAAGTACCCCTTGGTACTCACTACAAGCCAGTCCAGCCTCCTACACTTACCACTTTGTCATTGTGTACTTTTCATAAGAGAATAATATACAAAACAAGTTCAGTGTATGTACACCTAACCAAAAAGTTTTGCTTTTCTCCTCTTAAACTTTTTACTAAGTTCTGAAAAGTACTTTAAAACTTCTAAAAGTTAGAAAAAGTTTTTCTTCTCTGTTCTTTAAAAAGGTCTGAAACTTTTTATTCCTTCTCACTGTCTCTAAACCTTCTTCTATCATGTCTGATGTAGAGTCTGCTCTTAAAATGGTCAGGACTACCTATGACAATTTGAATTACAAGAGCCTAAGGAGTCTCTGCTTAGATAGAGGTTTAGTGATAGGAAAGAACCCTACAAAAGAGTTTCTATATAACATGCTTATTGTGAATGATGAGTCCCAAGCAGGCACTTCAAATGAGAGGTTAATATAAGGCTCCCATTCTGACTCAGGGGATCTCCTTGAGGGAGGTGGGGAGGGTTCTGTTCCAAATCTGCCCCTTAGCAGGCCACCTAGTAATGCTGGTAGTAATGGAGGTTCCCATCATAGTAGGGGTGTCTTTATTCCTGCAGGCCAGGTTATTAGGGTTCAGTCAGTTAGGGACAGATATCCCTCTGTTGTTTCCAATTTATCTTCTGTGTCCAAGCATTCCCAACCCACCCACCCTGAAGACAACATGTTAGAAAGGGAACTCAAAAAGTTGAGAGTGGAAGAGACCAGACTGAAGCTTAAACAGCAACAGCTGGCCTTAGATAGGGAATCCCAGATCTGGAGAAGGAGAGACAGAGATTGGGGTTTGGACCCCATGGTGGCAGCAGCAGTATTCCTGGTGGTAATCCTGTTAGAGAGCATGATTCCAGTAATCTGAACAAGATAGTCCCCCCTTACAAGGAGGGGGATGACATCAACAAGTGGTTTGCTGCACGTGAGAGGGCCTGTATGGTACAGGGGGTCCCTCAAAGGTAGTGGGCTGCTATATTGTGGCTATCTTTCAATGGAAAAGGTAGGGATAGGCTCCTTACTGTTAGAGAAAGTGATGCTAACAATTTTGCAGTTTTGAAGGATGCACTCTTGGATGGATTTGGCTTAACCACTGAACAATACAGGATTAAGTTCAGAGAAACCAGAAAAGAGTCCTCACAAGACTGGATAGACTGTGTTGACTGTTCAGTGAAGGCCTTGGAGGGGTGGTTAAATGGCAGTAAAGTTTCTGACTATGAAAGCCTGTATAATCTTATTCTGAGAGAGCATATTCTGAATAACTGTGTGTCTGACTTGTTACACCATTATCTAGTGGACTCAGATCTGACCTCTCCCCAAGAACTGGGAAAGAAGGCAGACAAATGGGTCAGAACAAAAGTGAACAGAAAAGTTCATACAGGGGGTGACAAGGATGGCAAGAAGAAGGATGGTAAGTCTTCTGACAAGGGTGGGGACAAAAGTAAAACTGAGTTTTAATCAGGCCCACAAAAATCCTCTGGTGGGTGTAGGAGGCTGGACTGGCTTGTAGTGAGTACCAAGGGGTACTTGCACCTTGCACCAGGCCCAGTTATCCCTTATTAGTGTATAGGGTGTCTAGCAGCTTAGGCTGATAGATAATGGTAGCTTAGCAGAGCAGCTTAGGCTGAACTAGGAGACGTGTGAAGCTACTACAGTACCACTTAGTGTCATATGCACAATATCATAAGAAAACACAATACACAGTTATACTAAAAATAAAGGTACTTTATTTTTATGACAATATGCCAAAGTATCTTAGAGTGTACCCTCAGTGAGAGGATAGGAAATATACACAAGATATATATACACAATAGCAAAAATATGCAGTATAGTCTTAGAAAACAGTGCAAACAATGTATAGTTACAATAGGATGCAATGGGGAAACATAGGGATAGGGGCAACACAAACCATATACTCCAAAAGTGGAATGCGAACCACGAATGGACCCCAAACCTATGTGACCTTGTAGAGGGTCGCTGGGACTATTAGAAAATAGTGAGAGTTAGAAAAATAACCCTCCCCAAGACCCTGAAAAGTGAGTGCAAAGTGCACTAAAGTTCCCCTAAGGACAAAATAGTCGTGTTAGAGGGAAAATGCAAGGAAAACACAAATCAGCAATGCAACAACGATGGATTCCTGACTGAGGGTACCTGTGGAACAAGGGGACCAAGTCCAAAAGTCACAAGCAACTCGGAGATGGGCAGATGCCCAAGAAATGCCAGCGGTTGGTGCAAAGAAGCTCTTACTAGGCTGAAGAACTGTGAATACTGCAGGAACGACAAGGGCTAGAGACTTCCCCTTTGGAGGATGGATCCCCCACGCCTTGGAGAGTCGTGCAGAAGTGTTTTCCCGCCGGATTGACGCCAACAAGCCTTGCTACACGCAAATCGTGCGTTTGGCGTTTTTGGACGCTGCTGGGGCCCAGGAGGGACCAGGAGGTCGCAAATTGGACCTGAAGAGAGAGGGGACGTCGAGCAAGACAAAGAGCCCTCACTGATGCAGGTAGCACCCGGAGAAGTGCCAGAAACAGGCACTACGAGGATGCGTGAAACGGTGCTCGCCGAAGTTGCACAAAGGAGTCCCACGTCGCCGGAGACCAACTTAGAAAGTCGTGCAATGCAGGTTAGAGTGCCGTGGACCCAGGCTTGGCTGTGCACGAAGGATTTCCGCCGGAAGTGCACAGGGGCCGGAGTAGCTTGCAAAGTCGCGGTTCCCAGCAATGCAGCCCAGCGAGGTGAGGCAAGGACTTACCTCCACCAAACTTGGGCTGAAGAGTCACTGGACTGTGGGGGTCACTTGGACGGTGTCGCTGGATTCGAGGGACCTCGCTCGTCGTGCTGAGAGGAGACCCAAGGGACCGGTAATGCAGCTTTTTGGTGCCTGCGGTTGCAGGGGGAAGATTCCGTCGACCCACGGGAGATTTCTTCGGAGCTTCTGGTGCAGAGAGGAGGCAGACTACCCCCACAGCATGCACAAGCAGGAAAACAGTCGAGAAGGCGGCAGGATCAGCGTTACAGAGTTGCAGTAGTCGTCTTTGCTACTATGTTGCAGGTTTGCAGGCTTCCAGCGCGGTCAGCGGTCGATTCCTTATCAGAAGATGAAGAGGGAGATGCAGAGGAACTCGGCTGAGCTCATGCATTCGTTATCTAAAGTTTCCCCAGAGACAGAGACCCTAAATAGCCAGAAAAGAGGGTTTGGCTACCTAGGAGAGAGGAAAGGCTACTAACACCTGAAGGAGCCTATCACAAGGAGTCTCTGACGTCACCTGGTGGCACTGGCCACTCAGAGCAGTCCAGTGTGCCAGCAGCACCTCTGTTTCCAAGATGGCAGAGGTCTGGAGCACACTGGAGGAGCTCTGGACACCTCCCAGGGGAGGTGCAGGTCAGGGGAGTGGTCACTCCCCTTTCCTTTGTCCAGTTTCGCGCCGGAGCAGGGGCTAAGGGGTCCCTGAACCGGTGTAGACTGGCACATCTGTGCCCAACAAAGCATTTCCAGAGGCTGGGGGAGGCTACTCCTCCCCTGCCTTCACACCATTTTCCAAAGGGAGAGGGTGTCACACCCTCTCTCAGAGGAAGTTCTTTGTTCTGCCATCCTGGGCCAGGCCTGGCTGGACCCCAGGAGGGCAGCTGCCTGTCTGAGGGGTTGGCAGCAGCAGCAGCTGCAGTGAAACCCCAGGGAGGGCAGTCTGGCAGTACCAGGGTCTGTGCTACAGACCACTGGGATCATGGAATTGTACCAACAATGCCAGGATGGCATAGAGGGGGCAATTCCATGATCATAGACATGTTACATGGCCATATTCGGAGTTACCATGGTGAAGCTACATATAGGTAGTGACCTATATGTAGTGCACGCGTGTAATGGTGTCCCCGCACTCACAAAGTTCAGGGAATTGGCTCTGAACAATGTGGGGGCACCTTGGCTAGTGCCAGGGTGCCCTCACACTAAGTAACTTTGCACCTAACCTTTACCAGGTAAAGGTTAGACATATAGGTGACTTATAAGTTACTTAAGTGCAGTGTAAAATGGCTGTGAAATAACGTGGACGTTATTTCACTCAGGCTGCAGTGGCAGGCCTGTGTAAGAATTGTCAGAGCTCCCTATGGGTGGCAAAAGAAATGCTGCAGCCCATAGGGATCTCCTGGAACCCCAATACCCTGGGTACCTCAGTACCATATACTAGGGAATTATAAGGGTGTTCCAGTAAGCCAATGTAAATTGGTAAAAATAGTCACTAGCCTGTCAGTGACAATTTAGAAAGCAATGAGAGAGCATAACCACTGAGGTTCTGATTAGCAGAGCCTCAGTGAGACAGTTAGTCACTACACAGGTAACACATTCAGGCACACTTATGAGCACTGGGGCCCTGGGTTACCAGGGTCCCAGTGACACATACAACTAAAACAACATATATACAGTGAAGAATGGGGGTAACATGCCAGGCAAGATGGTACTTTCCTACAGTGGGTCCAAATCCTCTTCCAATAATCAAGTTAAAAGGCCTTGGTGTTATTTGTGTAAAGTCAAAGGCCATTGGACAACTGATGCCAGTTGTCCAAAGAAAAACACCAAACCTCCCACTACCACAACCCCTACTGCAAATTCTAGTGCCCCTAGTAATAGCAGTGGTGGTGGGAGCAAACCTACTAATAGCCAATCCAAGGGAGTAGCTGGGCTCACTTTTGGTAATTTAGTTAGGGTTGGTCTTGTTACGGAGACCACAGAGGCTGTGTTAGTCTCTGAAGGTGCCATTGATTTGGCCACCTTGGTTACTTGTCCCCTTAATATGGATAAGTACAAGCAACTTCCCCTAATAAATGGTGTTGAGGTTCAGGCCTACAGTGACACCGGTGCCAGTGTTACCATGGTAATAGAGAAACTGGTACACCCTGAACAACACCTACTTGGTCACCAGTACCAAGTGACAGACGCTCATAACAACACTCTTAGCCACCCCATGGCTGTTGTGAATCTCAACTGGGGGGGGGGGTTACTGGTCCAAAGAAAGTTGTGGTTGCTTCAAATTTACCTGTAGACTGTCTACTAGGAAATGATTTAGAGAAATCAGCTTGGGCAGAAGTGGAGCTGGAGGCTCATGCAGCAATGCTGGGCATTCCTGAGCATATTTTTGCTTGGACAAGGGCTCAGGCCAAAAAGCAAAAAGGACAGGGTAACTTGGAT